>NC_135636.1:47890416-48202500 GCF_053574225.1 Canis aureus | reverse complement strand
TGATTCCCAGTGTGGAGCGGAGGGTCTGTTTGGAAAAATGCTACACACATGGCAGGAATCCCCAGCCACGAACCCTCACCTGGGTGACCTGAAGAAACCAAACGGGGGCCCCAAGTTCCATAGATGATGGTGGGAAAACTGGCTCCCTCCACAGAGGGATAAAATCATGTTTCTGCCTAACTGCACATAGGTGGGCTCGGGGCGACATGCAGTCCCAGATGTGGAAGGAAAGCTGGCTTTAGAGCAGGAGAGCCTTGGGATCTGGGGATGGACATAATTCCTGGGCAAGGGAACCCAGTGAGGGTCCGTCCAAGGTGCCTGCAGCCCTTTGTAGTCGAGTTGACACCCACTCCCACTTCTCTGAACACTGGCTCTCTGGGTTTTCCCGCTGAGCCCTCTAGCTTGAGTGCTCTCAACAACATGAATTCCCTTCTTTATCTGGAGGTGATCCTCCAGGTATAGACAGCTCCCTCAAGGATGCTCCCAGGCCCAGGGTGGGGACACAGTGCATAAGGGGCTCCTCACAGCAGGTGGCACAGAACTAATAACAGGAATCAGAAAAGCCAGCAAAAGTCAAAAGGGTGCCTCTACACCACCAGTTAACAACTGGAAACCAGAGAGGTATCTTTCACAAGAGCAAACAAACCAGAAAGTGGGGCGCCTGGGGGCTCAGTCGGCTGAGTGTCTGCCTTCAGCTCAGGTCATGATCTCTGGGTCCTGGGATTGGGCCCCGCATCGGGCTCCCTGCTCGCGGGGAGTCTGCTTCTCCCTCTCCCTCTGCCTGCCGCTCCCCCTGCTCCTGCTCTCTTTCTGTCTCTCAGATAAATAAATAAAATCTAAACAAACAAACAAGGAACTCCAGAATGTATCTAGGAATTAATTATACCAAGAACACACAGGAGCCGTATGCGGAGAACTTTAACAAAGAATGATCTGAACAGAGGTCGTGCTCTGAGACAGCACATCTCTGTATCGCAGATTGCTTTGTTCGCCAGCCCCAGAGGTCGGGAGAATGGGGGTCCCTGTCACCACTGGCCCAGCAGGTTAGGGGCCCTGGCCAGTGTCACCTGATACGAGCAGCATGTCCCAGACTCCTGGATCCCAAGCCTCTCTCCATTAATCCTCCAACAGCTTCCTGAAGGAGACACTGTCATCATCCCTGTTTTATAAATGAGGAAATTAAGTCTCAAAAAGATGAGATAATTAGCAGCCAAGAGGTAGGATTCACACCCAGGACTGTGCGGCTCAAAGGCCCCCAGGTCTCTTACACTTGAATGAACTGAGGGGCACACAGAAGGCGGACTCTGAACCTGGCAGCCTCAGGGAAAGGTACCCCCGCCTCCTCCTCCAGCCACCCCTACCTCCCCCCTCCCAACTTCTACCTTCAGCCACCACCATTTCCCCCCCCAGTCACCCACCTCCCCCATCCCAGCCACCCCACCTCCTCCCTCTAGCCACTCCCACCTCCTCCCTCCAACCATCCTGCCTACCCCCTCTCAGCCACCCCTGCCTCCCCCCTTCAGCCACCACCACCTCACCCCACCCCAGCCACCACCATTTCCCCCCCAGTCACCCACCTCCCCCCCCAGTCACCCACCTCCCCCCTCCCAGCTTCCCCCCTTCAGCCACCCGCGCATCCCTCCTCCCAGCCTCCTCCCCTCCCCCCAACCCAGCCTGGGCAAAAGCCCTGAGCACACTCTTGCCTGGAGTGGGTGACTCATTTTTGAATCACAAAAACAAACAGAGCATAAGATGTTTGTCTGGGCCAAGCAGTGCCCTGTTGGGGGTGGGGAGGGGCGCTGTGCGGGGTGATGGCTCCTGGGGACGGGAAGCAAGGGTCCTGGCCCAGCTGCCTCTGACACCCAGTGAGTAAGGGCCTCCTCCCCGGGGGGGGGGGGGGGGGGGGGGCGGGGTGGCAGGCGGCTGTGCTCTGTGCTCCCTGGAGGGAGGTTGGCGGGGAGACGCTCCGGGGACAAGGCAGCAGCGCCTGGTTGCTCCTCCGAAAGCCTCAGGCGCCTGGACGGCTCCCCTGGGCCCTGCAGCGACCCCTCCAGGCCACCCGCTGCCCCGTGCCCACTTGGGCCCCCCTCCCTCAGCCACCAGCTGACGGGCCGATTGCTGCCCAGCTCCTGCTGCTCCTGGCTCACCTCCTCCCTTTGCTCCTGGTTTGAGAGCAAGTTCCTTGCCTGATCCGCGAGGCCTTGCCAGATAAAATTGAGGACGCCCAGTTCAGTTTGAATTTCAAATGCACAACAAATAATTATTTTTAGCATAAGTATGTCCCATACAGTACTTGGGATATACTTACACCAAGAAAATTTACTTGGCTTACCTAAAATTCAAATTGAACTCTATTTTTTCTTGCTAAATCTGGCAAGTCAGGTGTGCCCCTCTATGACATCACCTGCCCTGCCCACCTCCCCACAGCATCCTCCCACCCCACCCCAGGTCTGCCCTGGAACTTACCATGTCCCACCCACCACAGGGCCTATGCCTCATCCTTGTTAAATTCCACCCATCCTCCAGACCTCAACCCAAATGTCACTTCCCCAGGGCATCCCACTAGCCTCCCTGAGCAAACCGAGTTCCTGCCTCCTGCACACACAATGTCACGCCCCCTCCCGCCCCCTTGGTACATCTGTGGTTTTATACCAGGGGATGCTCACATCCAGACCTCTAACCAGACACCCACTCTGTAAAGGCAGGACCTGTCTGCTTTGTTTGCTGCTGTGGCCTCAGCACCCAGCGCAGAGCCTGGCATGCTGGATGCTCAGTAAACAAGTGCCCAATAAACAAATGAGCCAGTCTCCGAAGCAAGAGACTGGAGCTGCAGTGGGAGCCCGCCTGGGTCCAGGGCCCGACTCTGTTGCATCTGGCACAGGCTCCATGGCTTTGCCACGTCTCAGGGGGCAGTCCGGGTGCCTCCTTGTTCGCCGTGACAGTGGCTTAGAAGTAGAGCCTACTTCGCAGGGCTGGTTCGGGGAAATCCAATGTAGAGATTCTGAATAACAACTTGTGGCTCAGCACTGCATCAGGTTTTAATGTTTCATTTTCCTGGCAGGAAATGAAAAGATGCCTTTCCCAGAGCTAACCACTTGGAGGAACTGATGGGGCTGAAAAACTGGCCGGCACCAGCTTTGAGTTTCTCCTTCCATGAGCACCAGAGATTTGCTTGTGGAAACAGTGATGAGACCAAGCTGGGACCCAGCACTGTAAAAATGCACGTCTTTCCTCATGGATCCAGTGGTCCTGCGGCATCGGGCTCCGAAGATGGGAAACTGAGTGATCGGGTCACCTGCCCGAGGACACGCAGGTAGTAAGGAAGAGAACCAGCTGGACCCCAGTGTTGAAAAAGTTGTCCTTTCTTCTTCTTCTCCTTCCAAAAACCAGTTAGAAGATAAAAGGACCCTCAAAGGACCCTGGGATTCAACCAGAAGATGTCCACATCTAGTGATGAGGGAACGATTGCCTTGCAGAACATGATGACAAAACCTGCGCATAATGTAAAAGACCAACACCCGAAGGTTCTGGACAGTGAACAGAAGTGGATCTGCAGGGAAGAAGGGTCTGGACAAAGCAAGTCTTGTCTTTGCAGCCTCTGGCCTGAGGCTAAGTGTGATGGGCATAGTGCAGGGCATGAGACAACAGGGACACCAGGGACACAGAATACAGAAGCCTGGGAACCTTGGCTATTGAAGACAGCAAGGAGTCTTGGCTGGGAAAGATTCAGAAAGGAGACCCCCGAATTCTGCTCACCCACATCTCTGATTGACTCCTGATTGCACCTGGAATAGACCCAAGGCAGCCCAGGAAAGATAAAGGGATGAGCTGACAGTACAGCTGCCACCCTAGGAACACAGTTTGAAATTCAAACTCACCCACATCTTTGCTTGCTAAAACCCAAGAAAAGGCACTCATCAGAGAAAAATAACAAAATCCCAGAATCTTCACAATTCAGGGTTCATTACATTCAGGTTTATTCATTTGCTATTGCCGATGTAACAACCTTCTGCAAACCTAGTGGCTTAAAAAACACTGTTACTATCCCACAGCTGCACAAGTCAGAAGCCAAACTTGGGTCAGCAGAGCTGGTTCCTTCTGGAGGCCCCCTTTCAGCTGTTAGAGGTTCATGGCCCTTTCCTGGCATCACTCAGACTTATGCTTCCATTGCTAAATCTCATCGTAAATATCCTTGTCATTACACAGGGGACACTAGGAAAATCCAGAATAGTCTCCCCATCTCAAGATCCTCAGTCACATTTACAAAGTCCGTTTGTTATGCAAGGTAGCATACACGCAGGTTCCCAGGCAGAGGATGTGGACACCTCTGGGGGTGGAAGGGGCGTTATTCCATTATCACACCAGAATACAATCCAAAAATAACATAACTTACAAAAAAATAAGAAATGGGGGTGTCTGGGTGGCTCAGTTGGTTAAACATCTGCCGTTGGCTCAGGTCATGATCCCAGGATCCTACTCAGCAAGGGATCTGCTTCTCCCTCTCCCTCTGCTCTCTCCCTGCTCATGTTCATTCTCTTTCACTCTCTGAAATAAATAAATAAAATCTTTTTTAAAACATAAGAAAATAAAAAAGTAAGAAGTGGATGAAATTATCAAGAGAAAATGAAGTTAACTAAGAAAAATCCTAAGATCAACCAGATATTGGAACTAGAATACAAAACTTTTACAGCAGCTATTAAAATAGCTCTCATAAAGTTATATGTACTCACAAGTAATGAAAAATAGAAAATTTCTGTAGAGAATCAGAAACAATAGAAAAAGGGCTGAATGGGAATTCCAGAACTGAAAAGTATGATATCTGAAATGAAAAATGCAAGGGTTGGACTCTTAACAGCATGTGGAGATGTCTGAACAGAGTCAGTGAACTTGGAGACAGGTTAATAGAAATTATTTAATGTGGAGACAACAGTGATTCAAAGAAAAAGGAATAAAGCCTCAGGGACCCATTTAAATGATGCGAAAGAGTCTCACATACATGCAAACAGAATCCTAGAAGGAGGGGTGAAAGAGAATAGAACAGAAATAACAGTGGAGGTAACAGCAGTCAAAATTTTTCCAGATTTGGTGAAAAATAGAAATGTACTAAATCAAGATGCTCAATGAACTTAGCAAGCAAAAGCAAAATCCCAGAGCAAAGCACATCAAAGTAGAACCATTGAAAGCCAGAGTAAACACTACAACCTCAAAGCCATAAGAGACAGTGGCATATTGCATAGAGGGGAACAATGACTCAATTAAAGGCTGACCTCATATCAGAAATCATGGAGGCCAGGAGGTATGGAAAAATACCTTCCAGGTGATGAAAGTTTAAAGGAAAAACCTGTCAACCAAGAATTATACAACCAGTAAAAATATCCTTCAAGAATGAAGGCAAAATAAATACATTCTCAGATAAGAGAAAACCAAGGGCATTTGCTGCCAGCAGGTCTTCACTACATGAAATGCTGAAGGGAGTCCTTCATCCTGAAGGGAAATGATGCCCAATGGGATCTCAGATCCTCAGAAATTAGCTTTGATAAATACGAGGGTATCTGCAGAGGATTGTCCTTTTTTCCTCTTAAAAATCATAGAACCATTTAAAGGAAGAATTATAACATTGTCTTGTGGGATTTAGATATGTATGTATGAAAAATAAAATAAAATGTGTGTATGTGGAATATATAAACTAAAACATAAAAAAAAAACATAAAGGAGGTGCAAATATGGGCTTGCCCCTTGCAAGATGTAGATGCAAATGTAAAAACATTCTACATGAAGTTATGCAATATTAACTGTGGGTAGAGTATGAAAAGTTAAGGATGTATATTCTAATCTCTACGGCTATCATTAAAAAATAATGCAAAGAGGGACACCTGGTTAAGCATCCAACTCTTGACTTCACCTCTGGTCATGTTCTCAGGTTTGTGAGATGGATCCCAACATTAGGTTCTGTGCTGAGTGCAAAACCTGCTTCAGATTCTCTCTTTCCTCTCCCTCTACCCCTCCTTCCCCTGTTCACACACTTGCATGCTCTATCTCTCTCTGAAAAAAATAATAATCAATAAAAATTATTAAGTAATGCAAAGAAGTATGGGTTTAAAAATCAACAGGAAAACATTTTTTTTTTTTTTTTTGGAAAACATTTTTTAAATGTGTGACTCTTGATCTCGAGTCCATGAGTTCAAGCCCCAGATAGGGTGTAGAGATTATTTAAATAAATAAGACTTAAAAAAAAAAAACCCTCCAATAATCCAAACACCAAGAAGTAAGAAGGGAGAAGCAAAGAAACAATGGCAAAAACAAGTAAAAAACAGAGAAACCAAATAGAACAGAATATGACAAAACGTGTGAGCACAAATCTAACTCTATCTGTATTTACATTAAATATTAATGTAATAAACACTTGAATTAAAAGCCAGAGACCATCAGGGGCAGCTGGGTGGCTCCGTCAGTTGAGTGTCTGACTCTTGATCTCGGCTGAGGTCTCGATCTCAGGGTCATGAGTTCAAACCCCATATTGGGCTCCACAGTGAGCATGGAGCCTATTTAAAAAAAAAAAAAAAAAAAAGGACAGAGAGCATCAGAATCAGTTGGGGACAGAAAAAAAGATGAAACTGTATGCTGTCCTCAAGACTCCCAATATGCTACCAGTGACAGAGTAAATGGACACCAAAAATATGCGACACACAAATAATAAAAGTCAGAGCATGACTCTATTAATCTCAGATAAAATAGGCTCTGAGACTAAAAGTTTATCAGAGACAAACATTGCATAAGAACTGCTCTCATTTCTTGCGCTCCTACTATGTGCCAGGCCCACTACGCAGAGCTTCCCTTTACATAGCAAGCCTGTGAGGCAGATACTCATTTCTGTCCCTGTCTCGTAGTTGAGAAAACTTTTTAACTTATCGAAGATGACACAAGGTAAACCCAGACTGCTGCACACCAGAGCCTTAATTCTCGGCCACCTTGCTGTCTGTGCCGTGGAGCCAGTGAGGGGCTGCCTGGGCACCGCCCTCAGCCAGAAGAGAATCCTTGGCTCCCCTCCTCAGAATAACCTGCTTCCTCCCAGGCCCGCCCATCTCCGACATGGTGCCAACATCCCACGGCTCGGACCTTGCAGCCATCCTTAACCCTCTTATGTGGCACCTGTGAGCCGCCAGCAAGTCCTGCTGGCTGCACCCCCGAGTTAGGATCTACATCTGACCGCTTCTCACCACCTCCACACGCCCGACTCCCTGCAGCCACTCCTGCCCTCCCCGCAGTCACCCTCCACCCAGCAGCCCCTGACTTTTAAAAGGCATGAATCCACCCCCCCTTCCTACCCCCCACTAGAAGCCCTTTAACAGCTTCTCATCACACTGAACAAAATCCTTTCCTCCGACCCTGTCTGACGAGCTCCTCCGACACCTCTCTGTACCTCTACTTTCCCCTCCCCCTCTAATTCGCTCTCTCCTACCACAAGCTTGCTCCTGTCTCAGGACCTTTGCATAGACTGTTTCCTCCTCTTGGATCGTTTTCTGGCCGGATCCTCCCACAAACATTGAGGCCTCAACTCCAATGTCACCTCCTCAGAGGGGCTCTCCCTGGCCACCCTGGCTGAGGCATCCTCTCCATCCCACCATCACATAAACCCCCTTTTTAAAACTGTTGTCATAGTCCCTCAGTACCTAGATGACTTATTTCTTTGTGCAACTTTCACAATGAACAAGCGCAGCTCGAGATATCCTCATAAATTGTATCATTTTTGTCACCCATTGTCTGCGAGAATGGATTCAGTGGTGCCGTTTTTCACCCTGGGTGAAAACTTGGACAGACCCTGTGACTTTCTGGTCATCTCATGTGACCAGATACCAGATCCTCCTGCCTATACTTCAAGCACCAGGACCCATGTAATAGTCAAACTCTGGCCTTGGTTGCACGCGAAGCTTCACACCCCTTCGCCCTGAGTCCGCTGCAGGTGGGGAGTCCGCACCCTTGAAGCGGGTCTTCCTCTCCCGCCTCTTTCCTACCTGTGTGGCCTCATCTCCTCCTACACCTGCCCACCGGGCTCTGCCCTCCAGGGTAGGGATGCAGGGAGGAGAGCGAAGAGCAAACCGTCCTCACTGGCCTGGTAGCCCAGCCCCACTGCCCCGTTGGACAGACAGAGGTTTGACCTGATTGTCCCCAGTGGCCCTTTGGAGCCGCCCCTGCCTCCCTGCCTCCGATTGCCGGGGGTCTAACCTGAGGTTCTTCTGCAGAGGGTCCATTTATCTCCATCCTAAGCAGGGGCTCCTTCCTCAGGAAGGCCCAGCGCCCCCCTAGGCTCTTCCTTAGGAAGCCTGTGTGCTACCTCCTGCCCAGGTAGCCTTCTGCTCCGGACGTGAAATGGCCCAGCCTGGCTCCTGCATGTGGTGCTCACTGCTGTCTAGCTCCCAGGACACACTCCACAGGACAAGCCCGGAAGCACGGTCTGCACTCAGATCAGGCGGGGCTGGAGCTCCACTGTGACAACCTTCACTCCCCTGGGCTGGGCTTCTCTTCCGGACTTCTGTCTCCACTCGCCACCCGGTTGCTCCTGGAGTGCTTTCCCAAAAAAACCCCATCGTGTTTATCCTTGCTTTGGGGCCAAGGGCACGAGTGTGAAACCAAAGGGGGAGGACATTGCTCCCCAGCACAGTAGCCACTTGCCACACGCGGCTGTTGGTCTTTGTGTGTAGGTTATTTAAAAATATCTATAAAACTGGTAATTCAGCTCCCAGCTGCACTGGTGCAGGCACCCAGTAGGCCCGCGTGGCCGGTCACTACCATGTTAGAGACAAGAGAGCATTTTCATTAACAGAAGGTTCCATGGCACGGTGCTTGTCCAGCGCTCAGGAAAGAGGCAGGGCTGGGGGTCTATAGGAGGAGGACGAGGCATAAGAGCAGCCCGGCCCCCCATGTGTGCCTCGAGGCCCCGCTGTGTCTGGCCGTGCTCCCTGCGGCCCGTCCAGAGAGCACAGGTGTCCAGAAGTCCGATCCCAGCCACAGCACGCCTGCCTCTCCACGGGAGCTTGGAACCCCTGCCTTCCACTGAGATGAAATAGATCACGGGCGATGAGCGAAAACCCAGAAGGAAAGATGTAGAACTTCCCCCTCTGGCCTGTCAGTCTCATTATTAATATAGATGTGGTCTAGGAAGGCAACCTTTTCTCAGTCCTGAGAGCTGATGGAGCGCACGTCCGCGAGCTGACGGCAGCCGCTCTCCCCCCGGCCCGCATCTGCCTCCAGCTGATGCTGGCGCCGGGCACCGGCCACAGCCCCGCTGACGGATGTCACATGGCCTCACGAAGAGGGACAGCGTGCCGGGGTCTCCGCGGTCACTAACCTGCTCGTGGGGCAGCAGTTGGGAGCCCGCCCGGGGCCCGGATCGCAGGCGACCTGGACAGACGTCATGGCTGGGCCACTCAGCAGCTGTGAGGCTGTGGGCAACCTGCTGGACACCTCTGAGACTCAAATACTTCCTCTCTGGTAGGGGGTTCTCGAAAGCCCTGCCTCAGCAAACCCTAGTGTGGGGACTAGATGGGATGACACATGACAGACAAGCCGTTCCACGAGCACAATGTAAGTCCCTCACCGATGGTAGCTGTCACTTGTGTTGCTTCAGTGAAAGAGTGGTCCGTGGGTCCCCCCATCCCCAGGGGCCCCCAGAAGTCCAGGTACAACAATGCTACTCTGAATGAACAAAATTCAACTCCTCTAGGGCATTTCCCCCTAAACAGAAACCTTCTCCGTGGAGGGGGCAATGTGGGGAGAGGACGTGGGTTTGGCATCACACAGCCCATTGCTCTGGGTGGGCCCTCTGGCCTGTGTCCCAGTCCCTTCAGGGATGATCCCAATGCCCCCTGAGCGCAGGGTGAGGGGTCAGTGTGCAAAACACAGGATGGTGCTTCCTTATAGAATTTCTTCAGAGCTTTCCCAAAAGAGGTAACCAGTGGAGAGCTGGCTTTTCGGCAAACTTGCACAAGAACGTCTCCAGGAAGAGCCCCATGGAGGGTGCTCGGCGTCTGCCCTCTACCTGACCAGAGACGACCCGAGGCAGGAAGCCCCTCCAGCCAGAGGGAGCCCCGGCCTCGCGTGGACACGTGTGCCCACGCCGAGCGCAGAGAGCGGGGAAGTGCCGCTCTGTCCCATAGGCCACGGCACAGAAGGATTTGAGATGAGGAGTCCGTGGCGGCTTGAACAGACCTCTCGGACTCTCCCCCCGCCAACAAGGAGCCGCCTTCCTCTCCCCGAGTGGGGCTGGCCGTGGTGACTTCTCCCAGCAGACGGCAAACAGGCCAAGTCTCTGGGGCACAAAAGCCTCACTCTTTCCCTTTGCTGTTTGTCTTGGCTCACTCAGCCTTGGATAAAATGCCACCACATCATAAGGACACTCAAATGATCCCGGGGTGGGGTCCTCGTAACAAGGACCTGAAGCCCCCCGTGCCGCCCTCCGTTGTGTGAGCCACCTTGGAAGCAGAGCCTCCGGCCCAGGCAGCCCCAGATCACGTCCTGTCGGCAGCCTCGTGGGGACCCTGAGCCAGACCCACCCCAACTGTAAGATGATAAATGCCTGTGGTCTCGAGCCGGGAAGCTTGGGAAACATTTGCTCCACAGCTAGATAACTAATAGAGGCCTTCAGTTGACTGAATGAGTGAATGTTGGCTTTTTTCTTACATGTTAACAAGAGATTTAATGTAAAGAGGGGTACAGTGGGTGCTATCAGCTGCCTACAAGTTCCACTGCCCCTTTTCTGTTCCCTAACAAAATCTTAATTTTGTCCAGGTATCTGCCATTCCCAGGCACCTCTGTTCTTGGGGGAAGTTGACTCCTTCCTCGATGTGGTGATTGGCCTAACTAAGCCAGTCAAGGTCATCCCACCGCCCTTGCCACCAGTTGGTTCACTGGTAGCCTCCCATGTATGAGGGGAGCCTGCGAACAAAGCCAATGTGTGGAGGAGGGCAAAGCCAATGGTGCATAACGGAAGCAGAGCCTTGATCACATCATGCCTGAAGCCCTCCTTCTGGCCTTCCCATTGTAGATACCACATGTCTTTTTTCACTTAAGTCTTATTCAGGGTTTCTATTTCTAGGCAGGTTGCTGATTTCTTTCCTTCATTTAAGCAAAGGTTTACTGAGCAACCACTCTGTGCCAAGGTAATGGAGGGTGAGAGGCCAAAGTCATCTCAGCGACCTTGACCACAGTCATGACCAAAATTCATGGCTATGGGGATGACCTAAGACCAGAAACACCCTTATTGCCTAATAAGCCTGTGCTGTGCTGGAGTTGGGGACACAGAGATAAGTGAGCCCCTAAGAGCCCCAAAGAGGAGACTGACAAGTGGCACTAAGGACCTCTGGACCTGAGCACAAACTTTGGAGCCAGACAGGCCTGGGTCCCCCGGTGGCATCCACCACCTGCCAGCATGTGACCCTGAGTGGACAGCCCAGCCCCACCGAACCTCAGTCTTGTCATCCATAGGATGGAGCTGATACTGGGCTCCACCCCAGTGTGACCCTGCGAGAAGTAAATAACCACAATTTAGCCACAAAGGTAGCTGGGGAAGTAAGGATCTGGTCGTAGGGTGTGGAAGCGGGAGGTGGAATCTGCCTCCCACCGAGATTTATAATGTGGGGGACCCTCCAATGTAAGACGAGGTTCAGACTCTGGGCAGTCAAAATATGACACATGTCCACAGCCCCCTGTGAGGACTCAGGAGTTTGGGACAAGAAGCTTGTGCATCTGAAAAATACGTGTTGCGTACCCACTCACGTGGCTAAAATGGAAAGGGTAGACAACAGCAAGTGTCGACGAGAGCATGGAGCAGCTGGGCCTCGCGTACAAGCGCTGAGTGCGAGCAGTACGGCCACTTCGGAGGACGGGGCGGCAGGGTCTGCTGTTTCCAATCCCGGGAACGTGCTCAGGAGAACGGCACACAGAGGTGTCCAGAGGTGCATACGAGGGTCCTCACAGCGGCACCGTGGGTAACGGCTGGACACACCCCACATGCCGCTCGACAGCAGGAAAGAGCTTCTCAACCCTGCACTACCGGCCCTGGGCTGCTCAGCCTCTGCAAGGGGCGCTCTGGGCACTGGAGGGTGTTAGCAGCATCCCTGGCCTCTACCCACTGGATGTGGCAACCAAGATTGACTCCGGATATTGCCCAATGTCCCCTGGGGAGGGATCACCCCCACACCGAGAAGCACTGCTGCCGAACAATGAAAAGCAAGAGGCGGGGTGTGGGGAGCGACGCTGCGGGCAAGCACATGGATAAATCTCAAAGATGTGGAGCAGAAGAAGCCAGACACAGAAAAGGACCCAGACAGCGTGCGGTTCTGCGTATATGAAGTTCAAGATTGGGCAAAACTGGCTGACAATGATTCAGTAGGAACGTGGTTACCCGGGAGGGGTCGCTGCCTGGGAAGGGCGCCAGGGTCTTCCGGGAGGTGGTGGGCGCACAAGCCAAAGCTCATCAAGCCGTACAAATAAAATTAAAGAAGTCTACTCGAGGTTTGTTAGACCTCAATTAGAAAGTAGTTAAAAAAAAAAAAAGTGGCGGCTCTAGCCCTCCGTCTCCTGGGCCACCTCCGCATCCTCGAGTCTGCCCTCCCGCAGGGACTGGCCACCCCACCTGAGAAGGCCCGTCCCTTCACCCCCTCCTGGGCTGTAGCCCCAACTCCTACCCGCTCACAGCAGCCCAGGGCGCCCCCACGTCGGTGCAGCTCCGGGGAACCACAGCTCGGGCTGCGCTTCCCTCCCAGGGGCCCCCACAAGCCCTGTTGAGCCCACATGCCCCCTGGCTCCAGGCCTTCCTCCCTGCAGGGAGGGGGATCCCCATCTTGTCTTCAAGATCCCAGACCAAGCCATCCCGGCATGATCCGGGGTTGGCAGAACCCTGAGCTCCAGCCCAGGGAGGGGGGCGGATGCAAGCAAAGGGGACCCCGAGCCCCAGCAGGGGTCTGGGAAGAATCGGGGTCCTGCCCCACGTGGCAGGGTAACCAGGCCCCACCCACGCTGGGACGGCAAGGCTCCCACCGCTTCTCTGGCCAAAAGACAGAACCACAGGGAGCAGGTGTGAACCGGGGGCCTGGAAAAGCCCGGGTTTACGCTCCCATCCTTCTGCCTGGTAAGGATGGAGACCTGGGTCCCCACTGGGTCGGTAGCATCACTCTAGCCAAAGGCCATTGGCTGAAACAGTCCTAAAGCCCACGGCACCCGAGGGAGGGGACAGATGCCGCGCCTCTCGGTGGGAGCCCCGGCAGAGAATTCAGGAGCGCGTGTTGCAATGTCAACGCCCGTCCCTGGCCGAGCAGCTCGCGGCCCGGCTGGACCACGGACGAGCACCCAGCCCGGCGGAGGGAAGGAGGTAGCTGGGCCTTCAGGGAGGGCAGAGCGGCCTGTGCGGCACGTGCCACCACCGATGTGCAAAGGAAAGAGGCTAGAGATTGACCCCGAGCTTCCGGGTGCTGACAGTCTCTGCCAGGCGAGGTCGCGGAGGACAGCGGCGGGGAGGTGGGGCTGGGGCGCCGTCCCGAGGGCCGACACTCCGTTTGCACTTTCCTTCCTTGTGCGCAACTTGTCTCGGCTGGGTGCCTGTGTCATAGACGCAATATTTATAAAAAACATATATAAATAAATATACATATTGATATTTAATATCAATATTTATAAAAATTAAAAATAAGAGAATAATTAGATTAGCACTTCCGGGGAGAGATGCCAAGACAGTGTCCAAGAGCTCGCTTGCTTTGCTAAGTGGGCACCTATGTGCACGTTGCAACCACATTTGTACACAAAACAAGGTGATACACACCCACCCACGACCTCCCTCCCACAGGTCGGGAGGGATACACAGCAAACTGTAGGGAGGGGCATAGGATCAGGTGGGGTGAGACCTCCTTATTTTTTGCCCCCATGCTTCTGGATTTTTTTTTTTTTTAATTTATGATGAAAGTCTTTGCAAAAATGCTTAAGAAAATGTTTTGGGTAAGAAAACATATATAAACAAGAGGCATCATCATAACAGTGTGATTTGGGCAAAGGGGGAGCCCAGGGCGACAGGAAGCCTGGAAGAGGGCAGCAGAGGTTGCTGGTGGTCAGGGAAGGCTTCCTGGAGGAGGAGGAGGCATCTGAGCTCTCTGAGGATGTCTCTCCTGGAGTCGTGGAGGGAGTGCCCTAGAGGGGACCTCTCTGCTTCCTCTCACCTGCTTCTCTGCCCCCCTGGGAGGACCTGCCTCTCCCTCCCCAGCCAACACCACTGACACCTGCTGGGGCCAAGACAGAATGAAGAAGCCGTTTGACTGCCTGGGGGCTCTTGCTTCACTTTCCTGCCTCCTTTACAATAATACATGCAGATGAATTAATAATCACCACTTTGTGCCAAGTGCTGCTGGAGCACTTTATTTGTCTTAACTTAGAGAGGAGTCCTACCATGATCAAGGTTCCAATTTTACAGGTAAGGAAATGGAGGCACAGAGAGGTCAAGTGACGCGCCCAAGGTCACACAGCCAGCGGCGGAAAGTGGCACGGCCAGGATTTCGACCCCACGCAGATCCGTCCCCTCTCACTGGGCTGCGAGTCCTCCAGGGTGCTCACCCCCACTCCCCCATGGGCCCCAAGTCCTTCCCCCCACTGCACTCCTCTCTCTCCCCTCCTTGCCTCCCCTGCCGCAGGGCTGGCGCTGAAGGTCAGCTGCTTTTTGCCAACAAAGCGCATTTCAGCCGCTCAGGTTCCTGAGGGTGATCCACCTCTCAAGACCTTTAGAATGTATTTATCTAACTAAATCCCTCGGGAGCCCGGCAGGTGGAGGAGCTGGTGTCTAACCACCAGGCGCGGCGGCCCAGCCCATGCAGGCGGGGCGGCCGCATCCCAGGAGCACCCCCCTGCCGGGCAGGAGCACCCAGGTGACCGGAGCACCCTCCATCCCCTCGGAGTCAGGCCCGGCAGCCAGCTGCGTTTCCGGCCAATGAACCTGCCGCTCAGAGCCTCCTTTTAATTAATTCCATGTCTCAGGCGGCCGGAGCACGTGGGCAAACTTCTGTCTGACTTCACTGCGAAGCCCAAGCACATCCCAGTTTGCTTTCTAAGAATAGAAGCGGGAGGTGGGGGAGGGCGGAGGCCGGGATCTAAAAATGAATTTGCAGCCCAGAGCAAAACAACCCTGCGAGGAGAGGGGAGAGAAAGCCGCGCACGCACCGGCCCAGCCCGGCGGGGGCTGTCTGCTGCCCTCCCGGGTGTGAATCACAGACCTGGCAGTCTGCCCAACTGTCTGGCAGGCACGGGGGTGGGGGTGGCGCTGCTCATGTCAGGAGCAGGCAGCTGGGGACGCCCATGGGAGTCTGGATTTTTTTTTTTTTTTTTCTGGGCTGGTTGGTTCTCCCCGGTAGGCAGAAGTGACTCATGGGCTTGCAGGATGGGCTCGGGGGTACGGGAGAGCCCCAGATGTGGCACAAAGTTTTGGGAATTGGGGGCCCGAACGCCTGGTGGGGGCGGTGGGGGGCGAGGTCCTGCCATCAGTGAATCTTTGCCCCCACCAGGTAGGTGACAGAGGTGACAGAAAAGAGGAAGCCCAAGCCCCACCACTCAGGGGGACACTCGGGAATTGATCAAGGTGACACACTTAGCTGCTAGAAATAACAAAATCCGTAAAACAACAAGAAAATAAGGGAGATTTCGCTCAGCCCATCACTGCTTTGTATACTTTACCCAAATGACCGCACTTGAGCCTCACGACAGCCTTGTGCGGCATAAGCCACCTGGTCCCTGTTCTACTGATAAGGAAACTGAGGCCTGGGAGTTTCTCCCCCACCCAAGTTCACACACTCAGAGAGGTGTCCACCAGGGTCAGGACGCAGGTGAGTCACATGCTCAGAGAGGTGTCCAACATGGTTGGGACACAGAGTGGGTCATATGCTCAGAGAGGTGTCCAGCAGGGTCAGGACACGGGCGAGTCACATGCTCAGACAGGTGACCGGCACGGTCGGGACACAGGTGGGGCTCCTGCAAGGCCCAGACCCCCCTCTGCAGCAGCATCTCCCTGACAGCAGCCCCATCTCTGCTTGTCCATCGCAGGCGCAGTGCCATGTAGGCATGGCCTGTGTCACCCGGGACAGGGGTCGGGACAGGTGTAAAGTTAGGAGGGGTCCTTGGACCCAGCAGCAAATAACAGGCTGCACACAGAAGCTTTTCCCCTTTGCTTTCTCTTTCAACCTTTCCAATGAGATCTGTCATGGAGAAAGTCTCCGCGGGTGCTAGTTTGTCCTTAACGCTCACCGCCCCGGCACTCGCTAGTCCCCCTTTTGAGCCAAGAGAGCGGGCAAGCGCCTGCCTAGAAGTCAATAACACCGTTTTGTTCCCTTTGTGTTTATTTTTCCTTCTTTATGGAGAGTGACCCAGATTTTCCTTTTAACATAGTGACATAGAGTTCACTTTTAAGATAAACTCAGTTTTAAAAGTCAGTCGAACCCTTTAGAGACAAATACTGAAATATTTATGGATGAAATGACATGATGTCTAGGATTTGCTTCAAAATAATCTGGAGAGGGGGCAGTGAGTAGAGATAGAGAGGAAACGAGATTGGCCATGAGTCGAAATTTTTTGAAGCTAGCTGATGGCTATTATATTATACGGCATTTATATTATAAAAATATTAATATCATGTATGAGATAAAATTTTATACATTACAAATTGTATATAATGCTATATTAAATTATATATAACATATTACATATTTTCATATATTTAAATATATATAATATATATTTTACATTATATATTATATGATATAGATGTATTGCATTATATTATCCAGATTACTTTTTTAATTTTTAAAAAAATTTTTTTTAATTTTTTTTTAATTTATTTATGATAGTCACACACAGAGAGAGGCAGAGACACAGGCAGAGGGAGAAGCAGGCTCCATGCACCGGGAGCCCGACGTGGGATTTGATCCTGGGTCTCCAGGATCGCGCCCTGGGCCAAAGGCAGGCGCCAAACTGCTGCGCCACCCAGGGATCCCCTTATCCAGATTACTTTTGTTAAAATTCTCCATAATAAAAAGGGTTTTTTTAATGGTATATAAATTTTTTTTTAACTAAGTCATTTTAAAAAAAAATGGTTAGGTAATGGTTAGGTAAGTGGCACCCAGATATGGCAAAAGCCATGACGATGAAGTGCAAATGAGCAAGGCATGCAGAATGCTGGTAGGCAATGTTTCCCACATTTACAAGTTTATTTTCCTCTCTTGAGGAGCCAGGGGAGGTAAAAACCCCTAACCCCATCCAGAACCTCCTCCCTCTGGCTGGAGGTGGGCCCCTGGTGAGGTCGGCGATCTGCCATCATCCTTACAGATCTTGAGAAGGAGGGCGGGAGGGAAGCACTGCCTTTTTATCTTTTGCCTTCAATGATATAAAAGTGCAGTATTGCTAAAATGATTGCCATCTGGAAATCTAAATGCATCAGGAGTGAACAGGCCTGGATCAGGGAAGGGGGGTCTTGCAGGGCCCTGTGCTGGGGTCATTCCCAGGCCATGCTGCAGGCCCCACCCACAGAACCTCATGCTCAGAGGCTGTGAGAACCAGGAGTGGAAGGGCCTGCTGGTCTACCCAGAGCCCAGCACTAGGAAGGCTACACCCCTCGGGGCAGCTAGGGGAGACCCTGAGAGGCTCTGGGTGTTGGCAGTTGGCCAGAAGGGACTTCACAGAGCAGAGTCCCTGAACCCATCAGACAAAGGCATGAGGGGCTTCAAAGTCCCCACCCAGAGTCCCTTCGGGCCTCACACAAGCAGGGCTCCAATTGTAACTTCAAAGCACAGACAGCGAAATGCCCTCCTTCTTGTGGGCATCCATGTATGCATGTGTTCATTCATTAAGTTAATTAACTAACATCTATGAAGCACCTACTGCATACTGGGGATAGTTCTAGAAGCTGAAAATACCAGAAGGATAATGATGCTTCCCTGAGTCCCAACACTGCCAAGTTAGAACACTTTCATTACCTCCACTTGCAGATGAGGAATCTGAGGCACTCATGGAAGAGGGAGGGGAAAGGGTGTAGAGAGAAGAAAACAGGTACACGAACCAAGCAGCTGACCTTTACTGAGCGCCGACTGCATACTGTGCCCTATTCTTTCCTCATGAAGGGGTGCAGTCAGTAGACACCCTGGCTCACTGAACTAGAGGTGGCTGGGGACTTGCCCAAGGTCACCCAGGTGGCAAGCAGCCAGGCAGCAATTCTAACCCGATGGCCGTGGTGGACAGACTCCTGGCCCCTGGGCCACATACAGCATGTGACACATCAGAGAGTTGAGAAGGGCCCTGTCAGGCTCCTGTTATATGATGACCACTTGGTAACCGAGAAAACCAAGACGCAGGAAGAAATGAGCACGACTCTGAAGTTAACCAGTGCCTGCAAACTGCAAACACAGTGGTTTATTTGATCTGTTTTGCCCAACGTGGCAGCTACAAGCCACGTGTGGCTATCTAGCACTTGAGACGTGGCTGGTCCTAAATGTGATACACCATGTGTATCATTACGTGTAAAACCCTGCGTTTCCACAGCTTGACATGAAAAATGAAATGTAAAATATCCCGATGGTAATTTTTTCCTTTGATTACATGTCAGAATGATAATATTTTGGATATAGTCCATTAAACCTAACTTTTAAATACATTGTTAAAATTAATGTCACCTGTTTCTGCTTTTTTCTCGTGGGATTGCTAGAAATTTCTAAATCATATACGGGTCTAAGTCCATTTTATAGATAGGGAAGGAAACTAAGGACCCGCAGGGTGCTGGCGTCACGGGAGTGCGACCCACGCAGTCACACAGGCACTTGGTCCGATGCTACGCTCCTGCTCCTGCCGTCTGGGAATTCTCAACTTGCAAACAAGGGCCCAGGCCTTCGCATTCTGCAGTGGTGCACGCAGAGGAGCCAGACTGCCCACACCGATCCGGGGGAGGGTACCAGCCCGGACGCCGGGCCCCATCTCTGCCCTGTGGGTTTGTGGCTGAGAGCGGCCCACCGGAAGCAGCTGCCAGCGGCCTCTCGAACACAGGACAGCCCCACACCCCCTCTCCCACGTCCTTGGCGGTTCCTCCACCAGGTTCCTCTTTCTGAGAAGCCCGAATGTGCGTGCACATTTCCCCAGCCTTGCTGTTGAGTTTTCCCAAGCCAGGCATAGCCCCTCTGTTCCAGAAGGCTCCTTCTAGCCTTCCGGCCACCTCCTCCCTCATTCCTTGGGTAAAGAGAAGTGGAGAGGCCTAATTGGGGCGTTTATGATAGGCGGGAATATTATTGAGGCACTTAAGAGGTTATTAACACCTTTTATGAACCTCATTGTTTAAAAGCCTACCATGCTTAATCATTTTAGCACCATTAAATCAGTATTAACAACAACCCCGCGACTTGCACTCCAAAATGTCACCATTTGATAACACTCATGAAATGCAGTGCCTTCTGGGCAGAACAGGTGAGCTCCCAGCTTCCCCCACAAACACATGTCCTCAGCTTGGCAGGCCCCCAATTAGAAGGGGGTGAGCCTCCTGCCTGGGGGCTCAGAATCTGCTCCCCAGTCTACTGTCTCCTATCCTTCCACCCATCACTAGAGCAGATCTGGGATCCTGCTCAAGACCTTCCTTGAAAAAATCACCCAAAAGACCCACTTGGAAGAACATGCTGGTAGGTAAGCAGGGCCTGAGATCAGTAGGGTATCTGATGCAATTGTGCAAATAGAAGCACGTTTCTACCTTTCACATGCTTGCCCAACTCCCGAGGCATTTGTCAAGTAAAAAGTGTTGCTTTTCTCCCCACTGACGAACCTCAGTTTTGCTACTTGAAAGCTGTGTGATCTTGGGCAAGTGACTTTACCTCTCTGTGCCTTTATTTTCCCCCTTGTAAAGAGGGCATCAGACTGGCACCTACCTTATTATTGTAAAATTAAGCGAGAGGATCTGCGTATTCAGCACAGTGTGTAGCACCTAGTTAATGTTCAATAAGGTCTATTACCTCTTAAATTCCAGCGGTAACATTATTAGCAGATGGGGGTCTATCCTTGCCGAGTTTGTGCACCTATTAAATGCACCTGCAGGGAGGTTTCTCCAACTTTGTTGTTCATTGTTATTTACAAAACTGAAACCGTCCTATTTATACTATTGTGCATCTCCTCCCCTCTTCTGGTGTTTTCTCATGAGGCAATAAGTCATGGAGAGACTTCTACCTCAGTGTTTATTGATGGAACAAAGTTTTTCTGGAAAGGGTCAAATAATAAATATTTTAGGCTTTGGAGGCCATCTGGTCTCTATTGAACCTACCCAAGTCTGCCATCATAGCTTGAAGGCAGCCATAGACAATAGGCAAACAAATGGCTGTGTTCCAATTTATTTATAAAAACAAGCAGTGGGCCACAGTTGGCCAGAGTGCTTACCTTCCTAGCCTCACCCTTGTGAGTAGGTCCCTGGTACCTCTGTGCAGCGGTACTGTTACTCACCCAGTCCTCTATTACGGGGCATTTAGGTGGTTTGTCAAGTTTGGCTTTTCAGACAATGCTTCCAGGTCTCACACCCAGACCTCTGGGCACCGATGCCAGGGGATGCATTTCTCCCACTGGGATTGCCTGGTGATGGAGGCGGTACCCCGTGAATGTTACCACGTTGTGTTTCGAACACAGGACGCCTACATGGTGCAAAGTGAGGGTAAAAAGGCACTTCGAGGGAATAACTGGTTGTTTTCTGAGCAGAAACAGGAAGGAGTCTAGAAACATGACCTTCTGAAGGTCACTGGGTAAGGTGTGGGGGAGAGAGCAAGTAGGAGCCGTATTTCACAAGCTGGTGCTCAGCCCTGGACTGACGGACACAGCCCCCTCTCGGTCCACTATGACCCAATTCTAACAGTCCTCCATCATCAGTGTGGCCTACGCTGGATCAAGGGACAGAGGCTCAGCAAGAGGATGCAGAGTCATGGCCCACACGAAGTCATGGCCCACACGTGGATTCATATCTCCATATCATTTATTTTAATTTATTTTTAACTGGTTACCAAAATGTAAACATCAGGACTTTTCCCATAGAAATCAGGATTTTGGCTTCTCTTGAACACTTGGAAGGCCAAACGAATGCAGCCCAGTCCCTCAGGCAGGGGTTGGACCATCTGGGTTGGTGTCCCAGCCCCAGGAACTTGAATAAGCTATTTACCTCTTCGTCCTCTGCAACAACACGGTGGTACTTAAAGCACATGCTTCCTCCTTCTCTGGCTCTGGAACAGGCTGCTCCGGGCTCCTGAAACTCAACTGAGGTCTTGCCCAGCTCAGGCCCCACCTGGGCTGGATGCTCTGGCCCTCAGTTCCTTCCCCAAGGAGACTGCTCAACTCATCTCTCTGGTCTCGGCTCAGAGATCTCATCCTTGGGAAGGTCCTCCCAGACCTGCAAACCAAAAGCCTCCCTCATGTCCCATCTCAGACCCTCCTACCCCATCTCAGATCCTCCCCAGTAGTACAAGGATCTGCGGTTGTTTGATATTATTTGTGTGTTTGCTCCATTTCTGTCTCCTCCCCACCCCACCCCTCACTATCTGCAACAGCCTCATTCAGTCTGTGAGGGGACAGAGCCAGGATTTGAACCCAGCCCCTTCCCCCACAGTGGTTTTTTTCCCTCTGCCTGCATATTTCACCTCCCTCTGCTGAGAACGGGGTGACAGTGCCCAGCTCCTAGGCCGTCAAGCATTGGCTGAGTCTGTGAGGTTAGTACAGTGCCCTGTGCAGGGTAGACAGTACATGCGTTAGCTATTTGCTATGTCATCACAATCCTCCACTTCCCAGCGAATACCAAGATCCCCAAAGCACCCTCCTCACAGCAAATCCAAGCTGGATCTCTGGCTTCCCCGTAGGGAGAGCCAGCACCAGTCATAAGCACTTCCAAACTCATGACTCCTCCTAGAAGCCCCAGGAGGCATAGGGGTTATTATCCCCATTTTAGAGGCGAGCAGACTGAGGCACAGAGAGGTTACGAAACACGTTCCAGATAAAACAGCTGGTGAGGCAAAGAGCCATGGAATTCAGGGCCAGCCCTCATGGCTTCATGAGGCACCACCTGCTGGGTACACCTTTTGAGGCACCCATCCCTCCTGTGCCAACTTATCTCAAGGCAAGAATCGGATGATCACACAACGGGCAACGTGCAGGAGAGTTCTCCACAGCATCGTGTGCCAGGGATGAAACCCGGAAACAACCTAAATGTCCATTCACAGGGGATTGCTCGAATAAGGAATGGCGCATCGAGCATGGATGCTCCGCCGCCAGGAGAGATGAGGATAGATCTATATTCATTAGCATGGAAGGCGTGACAGCTACGTGGAGAAAGGCAAGCCACTAAACAGCATTCCTAGTGTGAGTCTATTTTTGCTTCAATATATTGAAATATGTGTGTGTGTATTTTATATATACATATATATGTGTGTGTGTGTATATATATATATATCCCCATGTGTGCAAATATGCATAGAAATGAGGCTAGAAGAAAAGGCATCAAAATGTTAAAAGTAGTGTTTCTGGGCAGTAAGATTCTGGATTCTTTCCACTTTCTGTCTCCTTATAATTTTCTGTTTTCTCTATTTTTTTCCCATGAGCATGTATTGCTTTTATAATTGGGGGCGAGTAGAGATGTAAAAAACGATTTAGCTATTTTCGTTTTGAAAAATGTACAACTTGCTTTCTGTACTTAGAGATAAATCACGGGCACCTCTCTCCATCCTCAGATAGGAGTCGCACCCTCCTCTATTGTTGCTGTGCTTATTCTATGGTATGGGGGCATCGTTACTGAGCCGGCCATTCCTCTAGGGACAGATGTCACTCTGTGCTTCCCTGTGGATGTGGCCACACTGACAGCTGTCACGGCCCTGCTTACAGACTTGCTCTAGACTCTTGCTCTTCCCACTGTCTTTGAAGAAGTGAATGGCCAAAGATCCCACAGCCCCGAGAGAATCGATTCTACCAACAGCCTGAGGGACTCGGAAGCTCGTTTTCTTCCAGCCCCACACCTTGATTTCAGATGAGACCGCAGCCCCAGTCTATACTTTGATTTTGGCCAGCTGAGTCGTGCCTGCCTTCCTGACCCACAGCTATTGTGAGCTACTGAATGTGCGTGTGTGTCTGTGTGTGTGTGTGTTTAAGATTTATTTACTTATTCATTTGAGAGAGAGAGAGAGAGAGAGAAAGTGCACGCATAAGGGGTGGGGTGGGGGGAGAAGCAGAGAGAATCTGGAGCATACACCCCGCTAAGTGCAGAACCGTATGCAGGGCTCGATCCCATGACCCTTAGATCATGACCTGAGCCAAAATCAGGAGTCAGATGCTTAACCTACTGAGCCACCCAGGTGCCCCTGAATGTGTGTTGTTCTAAGCCACTAAGTTTATGGTAATTTGTTGGACGACGATAGACAACTAAAAGAAATGTATTAATTCGTTCATCCAACTCAGCTCTGCTAGATAGGTTTGCTAGATATAGCAGATGAGAATGCAGGATTCCTAGTCAAATTTGGAATGAAGAATGCTTTAGTATAAGTAGGTCTTATGCAATATTGGGGGCATATTTATACCAAGAAATTCTCCATTGTTTACCTGAAATTCAAATTTAACGAGGCATCCTTTATTTTATCTGGCAACCCTACTAGTTGACCTCGCAAAGAAGATATAGAGCAGAGAGCCGAGCACACCTTACCTCTGCCAGAAAGGCCCATACTGCAGACCCAGGGGACACCCCGAAAACAACTCTACAAGGCCAGCTTGGTAAAGACCAGAACCAAATCCCAAGTTCCTCTTTTGTAACCCCAGATTTCCGGCACCATCTCACTAGCCCTAAATTGAAGGGACCCTGCATTTCGGCTCTCCCGGGCCAGCACCACCCGGGACATGCCTCCAGGGTTCCCAGCAAAGGACAGTGGAGGGCTGGAGCTCTTCACACTTCATGCTCTCCTTTCTCATGGAAATAAGCCATCCCTTCCTAACAGATTGGTCCAAGGCCAGAGACTCTGCAGTTCTTGACACCAACTTAACAAAAGTAAGATACAGTCTTATCCCTCAAAGGGGTTATGGTCTAGTGGGAGGCAAGCAGGAAGGAAAGAAGGCAGGAAGGGAGGTGGGGAGGAAGGAAGGAAGGAAGGAAGGAAGGAAGGAAGGAAGGAAGGAAGGAAGGAAGGAAGGAAGGAAGGAAGATCGAGGGAGGCTTAGAGGGAGGAAGGAAGGAATGTCACAATCGTAGTGTTGAGTGAAGAAGCTGGACACACAAACAGGGCGTGCTGTATGATCCTTTCACACAAAGTTCCAGAACCACCAGCTTGAACCATGAGTTGGAAAACAGGGTCCCCTCTGAATGGGACACAGGGGTTTCTGAGGTGCTGGTCATGTCCATTCCTCACTCTGGGTGCTAGTGTGTTCACTCGGTGAGATTTCACTCGTCGGGCCATGTATGATCTGTGCACCTCAATAAATAATCGCTTTGTAAAAAAAATAATAAGATTTATGGACAGGTGAATGGATCAGCAAGCTGGCACATATTCACAAGGAGAAAAGCTGCCCAGAAATAAAAAGCAGTGAACTATTGCTACACACAACAACATGCACAAATCTCAAAATAATTATGTTGAGTGAAAAAAAGCAAGACCAAAAAAAGCACATACTGTATGATTCCATTTATACAAAACTCTAGAAAATGCAAAGTAATCTATAGTGACAGAAGCAGATCCATGGCTGCCTTGGGGGTGGGGGCAGGAGAGAGGTTACCAGGGGGCGCAGGGAAAATTCTAAGGGTGATGGAGAGTGTCCAGTATCGTGATTGCGAGGGTGGTTTCACGAGTGCTGTGCCAAGGTCAAAACGGATCCAACTGTACATCTTAAATATGTGCATGTCACTTCATGTATGTCAACCCCTCAATAAAGCTATTTTTTAAAATGGATGGGATGTGGGGATTAGGGGCAGGAGGAGGCATCAGAGGGACCCACCTGCTGACTCTCAGACCAAGGAAGTGAAGGAGGGGGACCTTGTGTCACGGTCATCGTCTACTGCTTCATGCCACCCCAGGCTCCTGGAAGGCAGGGCTTGTCTGTGTTTGGGTTCCACTGGCCCCTGGTCCTTAGCACAGGGCCAAGCCCCAGGAAGGACCTGTATTCGGCGGGGGGGTGCTCTTTGCCCAGACGAGGGTGGTCTCTGCTAAAGATGTGTGTGGGCTGAGAGGCCTGACCCCACTGCCCACCCCCGGGAGGGGGGCGGGTGTTTGCTCCCGTGCATTTCCTCCATTAAACAGTCACCCAGGGAGACCAGGGCAGAGAACAAAGTCGGGAAGCCTGCCTCACCGGAGCCCCCACAACGTCAAGAAGAACAGCAGCTGGCATTGGCCGGGTCTACCCCACAGGCTGCCACCCTACCTGCCTCTGCTTCTTTGGTGCCCGGACACCCTGACAAGGTCCCTACTGGCAGTGTCCACAACCTACAGGTGAGGAAGCAGGTGTGGTGGTTAAGAACCTGGCTCTAGAGCAGTGGTTCCCAACCCAGAGTGATTTTTGCCCCCGAGATAGGGTTGGCAGCTACCAGATAAATCCACAGCACACCCAGTTAAATTTGAACAAGTAACTTTTTCATATAAGTATGTCCTAAATATCAAATGGACATACTCACACTAAAAATAATTCATTGTTTGCCTAAAATCCAAACATAACGGGACCTGTATTTGATCAGGCAATCCTACCCCCAGCAGGTACGTGGTAATGTCTGGAGACACTTTGGATTGTCACTACAAGGGACCCCGCTACCGGCATCTAGAAGGACGGCCCCCCAGCACGGAGAGTTACCTGGCCCCAGATGTCAATAGTGAGAACTGAGAAATCTTGACTGAGAGCCACATGCCGGGGGCGGGGGAATTGAAGTTCTAGATCTTCCCTGTGGGCCAAGAAGAGGCCGGGGTGGTGGCAGTGGAGACCGAGGCCAGATCAAGCCTCACTTGGGAAGCTCGCAAACGAGAAGCAGAGAGCCAACCACCCCCGGAAAGAACAGGCCCATCGTCGTGTGCCTTGGACACGTGTGTCAGACGGTCGCATTTGTGGGGAGAGGGTGTAAAATGATACACGGGGGTCTAAAGATAAATAAATAACTAGAGAAGCCCGAATTAGCCGTCTGATGGTTTTAGCATGGAGAGTGGGTACAGCTTGCTCCAAGCATCCTGGTTTCCTTGGATACGTTGGCCGAGCATTAGCTGTCTCAGGCCAAAAATAAAAGATTTTCGAGAAAGAAGCCACAGGACGTTGCCGCCGCTGCTACAGCGTTCGCCTGGGCCCCAGGGAGGGACAAGTGCTGGGTTTCCTCCTATTGCCACAAAACGCAGTGGGTCTGAGTTCAAATTTTGACCCGCACCGTCACCCGGCAGGCATTCTAAGGACCTTATTTAACTTGCCCAAGCCCCAGAGAGGTTGCCACCTCTGCTCACCAAAAGGGAAGATGCCCCCGCCTCGTGGGGCGGTACGAGGTGCTGGGCACTCGACAGGTGCCGAGCGGGGTCCGACCCCCGGGAGCGCCTTCCTACGCTGCTTGAGGGGCCGGGCACGGCCTGCCGGGGTGTGGCACATGGAAACATGCTCCTAGGCCCGGCTTGGTTGCTGCCGGCCAGCCAAGGAGGCGCCCCCTGCCCGCACCCCATCCTCCCAAGCCCACCCGGCTGCAGCTGAGGCACACAGGCCGCTGGACAGGCTGCAGCCTCACCTGCCCGCTTCACACATTTCTGCCTCCTCCTGGAGGCCCCCCGAGCCTGAGTCTGTAAGCTGGGGCTCAGTCTCTCCCCGGGACCGGTGGGGGGTGCAGGGGGGTGTTGGTGCTGGTCTCACCAGTGCTCCAATGCTCTGCACACACTCCGGGCTATTAGGATAGCAAAAAGGAGGAGTCACAATTAACAGCCAGCACCTAAGGTAGTGCTCCCAGCCCTGGCCGCCCGTCGGAACCTTCTGGGGGCTCTCACACACACCCATGTCTGGGCAGCATCGGGGACCAGTCAGAACCTGAGGCTGGACCCTGAGCATGTGATTTTTAAAGCTCCCCAGGTGACTCCAAGGTGCAGTCAGGATTAAGACCCATTGTCTAGCCCGGGGGTCAGGCGATTTTTTCTTAAAGGGCGAGAGAAGAAATATTTTGGGTTGGTTGGGCCATAAGGTCTCTCGCAACTATTCACCTCTGCTGGAGCAGGAAAGTCACCACAGACAGTAAGTGAATGATGAGTGTGTCTGTGTTCCAATAAAACTTTATTTATGGACACAGAACTTGAATTTCACATAGTTTTCATGTGCCAAAGGATATTATTCCTTTTGACATTTTTCCGACCACTTAAAAATGTAAATACCACTCTCAGCTCCTGCGCCTTTCAAATATTGGGCTGGATTTGGCCATGAGCTGCATAGTTAGCCACCCCTGGTCTAGAAGACACCATGCTGAATTTTTAACTCCAGTTGTTTCATTGAGCATCTATCATGCACCAGGCACTGGGCCAGATCCCGGGGATGCGGCAGGAGAGACCACAAAGTCTCTTATGTATAAGTAAGAGGGGTCACATTTTCATCTCTTAACAACCCAGGTTGGGGAGTGTCACTGCCACCAGCTATAAGAGGCCCTGTGGCCTCAGAACTGGCCTCCTCACTGACCTGTGTGCCCGGCCCTGGAGGGGATGCTGGCACTGGACACACTGGGAGCACGGTTCAGCTCCTTCCCTCCAGCGGAGGAGGATGGGCCCTGAACCCAGGCCTTGAACTTCTCAGCATTGCCCGAGAAATCATTTTTACTTTTCTACCCACTTTACAGAGGAAACCACTGAGTCCAGAGCCGTGAAGTCATGTGCCTAATGACCTCACCTGGGTGGGTTCCTGAGAGCAGCTCCCACTGAGGGAGCTGAAATGATCATTTCCAAACGAGTGAGGCCATGGTCAGAGCCAGGGAGCCCACACGCTGCCCCCCACCTTGGGGCTGGGCCTACCCCCTCCACCTGCAGCCAGCCCCGAGGTGCCTTTCCAGAGCCCAACACAGACCTCCCTTGTAGTCTTATTTATTTTCAGTGTTGGTACATTTCAATGACAAATCGCACACGTACATCAATATTTTTTGCTTTATTTTGTCGTTGCCAGAAGTATAAGCCCTCTGCTTCTATATTTGTCTCCAGTCTTCCACCCCACGGGCGTTCCTTCTGGGCAAACATACTTGCTCCTCCCTCCCTCTCCATTTCTTGACTCGGGGTCAGTTTGGGGCGTTTCAAAGCCCCCCTCACATGCGTGGGTCCTGGGATTGCACGAGTGCAAAACGAGGAGAGGGCGAAACGATGGCCCATCAAGACTTTCCCCAAAAGTAACCAGACCTGCCTGGAAACGAAGGAGGCCCTGTCCATCTGCCCAGCAGGACAAGAGAAAAGACCCCCAAATATCAATATTTCCAAGTTCACTTCATCCGGCTTCTCGTCAGGGTGGGTCCTTGCCACACCCTGCAGGGCCGGTGAGGCCCACAGAGGTGGAGCCTAGTGGGGTGACCCACCTTCCGTTTGCGGGCTGACTGGTGGCAGAGGGTGTGTGGACACCCCCAGGCCTGGGCCCAAGCTCTAGGGGCACAGATGGCATGACCTTGGCAAGCGCCGCCCACCTGTGCAGAGTTCACGGATGGGCACAACTCGTTTCCGGGGGTGGGAGGAGACCACCCTCCATCAGTAACTTCAAACATGCCAACCGGAAACATCTTGCAAATGACTCTCTGCGACCAGCATCATTTCCTACAAGAAAGAACTCATTAATGCCAGCGAAACGGAAAACATCTCCATCTTTGCAAAAAGTTCACGCCCCTTCCCTGGGGGCCTTTCACAGTGGCCTGATGGCAATGTCACCCTCCCCCCCCCCCCCCCCGCCGCACTGGAGGCAGCGCCAGTCCTGGGTGGACAGTCACCAGGCAAACTTGCTACCTGCACTTCAGTTCTCCCAAGTACTGCCCAGAGCAGTTCAGGGAGCTGACAAGCACGTCCCTAACACCATGGCTCCTCCCAGGTGACACTGGCCACAGGGAGTGGCCGGGATGGTGGGATGACACGGGGTGCACTCAGCTCTCAAGACAGGCTCACAAGCGGCCGTTATCACAGCTGGGGCGATTTGCAGCATCTGTGTTACTATTATTACTGCCGTTGCTGTTGTTGTCATGATCATTACCCCTCCACTCCAGTCCTGTCTTCTGATTCCAAATCCAAGTCCTTTCACTCATGAGTGAGAGCATCAGTTTTAAAATGCCACGGTCTGGATTCGAATCCTGCCTTTACCACCTGGGCCTACGACTTACCCATTCCGGGCATCAGATTCCATGTCTGTACAATGGGGACAACAGTGAGGTCAGAGGATTCTCATAAGGATCTTGTGAAATAATTCAGCCGAAGACCTCAGAACAGCGTTCAGCAAGTAGTGGGAACCAGTCTGAATCACTGTGATTGTCGGAAGCCGCTGGCTGACTGCAGACCCTGCCCCCTTTCCATGCTGCCCCTCTGCCCTCCCGTCCCCCTTCCCCGCCCCCCACCCAAGACTCTGACCCAGTGATTTCAGGACCAGCAGGTCAGAGTGACAGGCTATCCTCGGCCATGAACACAGGGGCGTCGACTTGCTTCCAGGATGGCCCATCAAGACTTTCCCCAAAAGTAACCAGACCTGCCAGGAAACGAAGGAGGCCCTGTCCATCTGCCCAGCAGGACAAGAAAAAAGACCCCCAAATATCAAACCAGGGAAGCAATTTGGCCGCTGGCTGCATCTTTCTAGACGCTGGAGCCTCACCGGACCAACGGGGAAGGCTGGTTCCAGCCAGGGAAGCATATGGGGCCCTCTCAACTTCTTCTTTTTTTTTTTTTTTTTTTTTTTTTTTGCCCTCTCGACTTCTGACACTCGTTTCCTGTCTCCCACACAGGCTATCCCGGTCACTGTGAACCGAGACGACACCAGAGTGCCAAGGTAAATGGTGCTCTACCCTGGGGCGTGATGACCTCCCTATTGGGGAGGAGGGCTCAGTTTGGCTGACACATTCCTTCTCTGTGCTCGGCAAACAAGCCAGACAGGTCCCTGTCTTCACGCAGCTTACAGTTCAGAGAGGCAAAGTTCAGAGCAAGGAAACAAAGACTCACATAGACCCTCACGGCTCTTGCTGGGGACCCAAGGGAAGAAACAGGGTGATGGAGTGGGTCATGGCAGGGGCGGGGGAAAGGCTTCCAAGGGGAGCATTTGTTGAGTCCTGAATGATATGGGGCTGGCACAGGGGACAGCAAGAGCAAAGGCCCTGGGGTGGGGGTGGGGGTGGGGGTGAGGGTCACGTCCAAGGCCATACGGCTTTGGGTACAGAGGAGAAGCAGGAAGAAATCGGGCTGGCCAGGTGGCAGATGGGTTATGGGCAGGCTGTGCAGGGCTCTGGACTTTAGTCAAAAGCAGGGGGAAGTGTTTAAAGATTCCAACTGCCCCTCCCAGTTGACTCCTCACCTGGTTCACCTGGAGGCGTTTGGCTGACAGGACGTCTGGTCTGTCTCAGAGACTCAACCTGAGGCAATCCTGATTTGTTCGTCAGTGGGAGAGAGGTGATCTTCTTGTCCAGGGTCAACAGGTTTGGAATTTCAGGTTGCCTTGTCTGGCTTTGGGCAAGAAGAAAGGTGTGAGATTTGCGATTCGGTCCAGGGTGAGCATCGGTGTTTTGGCTGTTTCCCTGACAACTTCTGCTCCCAGAGCGACGAGCAAAGACTCAGGGGGACTCAGGAGTCCGTTGTCGCAAAGACTCAGGGGGACTCAGGAGTCCGTTGTGATCACTGGACTGTGTGCTCCCTGAGGTCAGGGGCTGCAGCCGCTCTGCTCAAAACCCAACCGGCAGGGGCCCGAACGCTGACTAAACAAGTAGAACGAAGGGATGAATGGTAAAATTCTGGTGGACGCTGCGGCTGTACTTTCTTCAGAGAAAACTTGCATAGTCCTTCCTAGATTCTAAGAAGCAATCAACATGCCATTGATTCAGTAACTTTTCCAGGAAAGGGAGTGAGCCCTGAATTCAATGTGCCTGCCCACTGCGACTTCTGTCCCTGTTTCAGAAACTGAGGACTGTTGACTTCTGGGAACGGGAAGGTATCTGTTTGAGTAGTGTCCCCCTCCCCGCAATTCAGGCCCATCCCCAACCCCAGAATGTGATCATATTTGGAAATGGGGTCTTTCCACGTGTCATTAGTTAAGATGAGGTCACACAGGATTTCAGTGGGCCTTAAATCCAGTGGCTGCTGTCTCTATACGGAGATCATGTGAGGAGAGAGGCAGAGATTGGATGTATACAAGCCAAGGGATGCCAAGGATTGCCAGCAACCCCAGAAGTGGGAGAGTGGCCTGGAGCCCGGAAGGAACCAACCCCGCTGACATCCTGGTGCTGAGCTTCCAGCCTCCTGAGCTCTGACAGCATAACTCTCTGTTGCTCTAAGTTGCCCCAAAGACCAGGAGCAAGGATCTGTGGCTTGACTATGTGTGTGCCCGCCTCACGGTTGCCCACCGTGGCTGCTGAAATCGGGAGCCAGCCGTGCCAGCCAGACATCAGAAAAAGAGAGTTCCAGACCTTCTGCAAATGATCACCTTGGTGGTGTGGACCAGCAGAAATACCTTTCCTCACGGTTCTGGAGGCCAGAAGCCTGAAATCAGTATCCCAGGGCCAAAATCACAGTGTCGGCCACCCTCCTTCCGGAGGCTCCCGCAAAACAGCTGCTGGTGGCTGTCACATGGCTTGGCTTTGTCCAAATCACTCCAGAGTCTGTCTCTGCTGTCACACGGCCTTCTCTGGGTCAACCTCCTTCTGCCTGTGTGATGAGGACATGTGCAGGCCTACCTGGATAATCCAGTAACTTCCTAACTCCAGACCCCCGACTTAATCATATCCATAGCAGGCTCTGCCCCAAGGGCCCAGAAAGGAAAGCAGTGAGTCCTGGGAACCAGAAAAGGTTCACCTAGAATAACTGACACTTCCACTTCCCACCAGGAGGCCCACCTTGCAGGCCATGTCAGTGCTCTCAGGACAGGCCAAGACCGTCAATGAAGAGAGTGGGCAGTGGGGAAACTGAGGCAGGCTACAGCCCAAGTCCTCTCCTAAAGGGGACAGAGCCCACTCGGTTCCCACCTGGGATGGTCTGATCTTTTGATTTACCAGGAAAAGCCAGAAATGAAAATCTTTTAACGTGAAATATCCTCATTATTAAATAAGCAACTAATTTTTAAAATTCGCAGTCCTCTGAAGATCAAGCAAGACACAGCCAACGGGCCACCAGCTCCCAGTGTTTGCGGTGGACAGAGTCTATCAGAATCCAGCCAGCATCTGGAAAGATCTTCTCTGAAGCATATGAGAGGAAGGTCAACAGCTGAGACTTGGGTTCAAATCCATCCTTCACCAGCTGTGGGACCTCAAGCACATTAAAATCTCCAAGTGCCAGTTTCTTTATGTGTAAAATGGGGCCATAAGCCCAACTTCCTCTGGCCACTGGGAAGTGGTTATTAAGATGCTCAGGGCAGGAAGCCCAGAGCACAGGGCCTCCTGAAGTGAATGTGCTGTAAGGGTTGAGCATTATTACTATTGTGTTTCTGAAATGCATTTTTTCATATTTTAATCACTCAGACATTTGGATGCAACCTACCATCAACCACGTAAAATTAACACAATCAAACAACTGTTCTGCTTTTTTCTCCCAAAAGTTGTTTTTCAACAGATTGTTGAAGCTCAGAGAGCTTCCTGTTCAAGGTGTGGAAATATAATGTACATGACGCTCATGTTGGGAAAGGAGATTAATGAAAGATTGGACACTCCGTTCGAGAGAGCACTGTCCGAGAGCAAGCCCCAGAGCCCTGCCCGTGCTGGGTCCGTCCGGGTCGGCATCCTCACCAAGCACTCACGTGAAGTCTGAGAACCCACGCTTGAGAAATTTGCAAGTGACCCCAAGAGGGAGGGGGAGCTCTGGCCTGGGGGGTGAAGAAGGTCCAGGGCCCGAGAAGATCTCTCACCAGCGGTCAGAAAGGGAGAGCAAGTGTGAGTCCTGTCATTTTGGCTTCCTTAGGTGAGTTGCAAAAGTCAAGGGCGACACCCACCAGAAAAGCTGCAATCAAGAGTGGTGACATCAAGAGTGGTGACAGGATGAAACGCTGGGATGGCTCAGAGGACTGCCGGGGGCAGGGGCGGGGGGAAATCGGTAAGAGCCCCCCAATTACTGCCTGGCCATGTCTGCTAGAGCATTCCCATTCCTGCCAGCAAAGCCCGAGCAGGAATGGGTGCACACGTGTGCAGGGAGCACGTACAGACAAGCCCCAGAATGCTCAAGACAGCCCCAGCTGAAGCAGCCAACAGCTGGGGGGAAAAAAAAAAAACAAAATTAACCAGAGAATCGGCAGGAGAATGGCTAAATTGTGGTATGTCATGACTGCTCCAGAGCAATGAAAAGAAACAAACCTCTACCACACTGAGAACGTGTCTCCCAGACTGCACGGCGCGAGAAGTCAGACACGCAAGAGCACACACTGTGATTCTGTCTCTGTGAACTTCGAGAAGAGGCAAAGCAAACCCACAGTGGAAGAAGTCAGAATGGTGGTTACCTCTGCAACAGGGTGGGGGAGGTCGTAGTGGGAAGGAACAGGAAGGAACTTTCTAGAGTGACGGAAATGTTCTCTATCTCAACCTGGGGGGTAGTTACTTAGGTGCACGTGACATAAAAAGTCACCCAGCTATATACTTCAGATTTGTGCACTTTAGAGAGAGATTCTATAACAATAACAAACGGTAAAGCAGGGATAGAGTTAGCGGCTACAGTAGCAGGTGCAAGATAGGATCTTGGGAAGCAGGACTCTCTAGGGGAGTTAGAGATACAGACCAGGTGCTGGGGCCTTTCCTCAGGCCCAGCTGGAAGCTCTCAGGATCTGATCTGCTCCGGGTCAACCGCACCCAGCCATGTGCGCTTCTGGGGGACATCGCAGGCCTGTGGACCACGAGCGGGAGCAGGGCCCCTTCATGGGGTGGGACATGTGTCACATGGGACTCTGGCCTGAGAAGGAGCTCTGAGCTCTGCTGCTGTCGCCTGAACTTACAAATGATTTTTGAACAAGAAGCCCTACATTTCTGGTTTGCTCTGGGCTCCACAAATTATGTAGCAGGTCTCGAATGGGAAGCTGTGACGTTTAGGAGGGGTCCTCACTTTCCGAAGCACTGTTCTATGGAGAGAGAAGCTCATTTATGGTGTCAGGCGCATGAATTGACGAAAGTTCCAGGCGGGCAGGCCTCAGCCTGACATAAGGAAGAGCTTGCTGCCCATGACAGTGGCTCTCGATGACCTAAATCCCGAAGAAGCACCAACAATCTATGAGATGAGCACCTACTTTGTGCCAAGCGTCTTCCATACTTCGTCTGACTCTTTGCAACAACCGGATGAGGAGGGAACTATTGCCATCCCTGTTTTGCAGAGGAGGAAACCGAGGCAGGCTTTTATTGCCAAGCATCCCTCAGCTGGGTTAGCAGTGAGGCTGGGATTTGAATCCAAGTCTGACTGACTCAGAGTTAGCATCCTCCACCAGGGTTTTCAGACACTCCAGCTGAGGGTTGTAGGACATCAGGGGCCAGAGAAGGAGCTTTTGGCTCTGGGAGGGGCTGGACTTTAGGGCTCAAGGTAGAGACTCTGGGATTTTAAACACAGCAAGCAAGGCGAAGGGTGTCCAGAGGGCTCATCTGAGAGCCAGCCCTGAGGACGCTGGTCTTAGGATACCTGGCCCCACCTGAGGGCTTCCTTCCTGGTCAGACCAGGGGATGAGGACACTCAGGTGTGGCTGAGACACGTAAATAAAGCTACCTATGTGTGATGCAGTCAGGAGGCGTGGGAATTGCGCCAATTTAGGCAAAAAAAAAAAAAAGCTTAGAAAAATGTTAAGCATTATGGAGGCAAAACCGAAAACACTTCAGCAGGCCGCCCACAGGTCACCAGCAGGGTTGCTGGTTTAGACCGCCAGCCCGCGGGACAGGTCTGTCCCCGTAGCCCAGCAACAGGGCCTGGCAAGCCCCACGGCAGCTACCCAGCCCCCTACACCTCTGCCCCCCAGAGCTGGGCAGGCAGTGGGTGGCAGGGCCCTTGCTCACTTGGCTGTGCCTCACCCAGCTGGTTCTACTCCCTCCCCTTTCTCTCCCTTCCCAGTAGCAGGGCCTGACTCATGAGGATTGTCTTAAGAAAGAAAGGCTGAGACCTGGATCAATATTGGGATCGTGCACTGGTTGAGACCAAGGCCTCTGGAAACAAGCAGACCTGGTTTGAATCCAGCCACACGATGCCCTAGCCCAGGATCTTAGTTACCGGGCCACCCCGGGCCGCCCTCTCCATGCCTGTAAAACGGGAATGACGATAGTAGCTAACTTGGGTTTTCTGTGAATATTAAATTAGGTGATACATGCAAAATCCCCAGAACGCCTTGCGCATGATAGACATTCACCCCATATTAGCTGTCACTCTTTAGCACAGGGAACAGTCGCATCTCTCAAATTCCAGCGCTGTGCTAAGAACTGGTGCAGACCCTCCACGAGGCACACCTGCCCCTGTCACCTCTTCCCCTGCAGAGCTGGGACAGCGTTAAGGGCCGGGAAGGAGCAGAGCAGTGGGGGCCGTAGGTGAGGCCGCCTGCACACGGTTACACGGAGGGAAGCGTGGGTGCCCCCGCCCCCGCCCCCACCCCCACCTGCACCTAGTAGGTGCTCAGTAAACGTCTGTCACTGGATGCACGTGCCACGGCACCGCACTCTCCCCTGGAAGGCACCTGCTCGCACCCGGGCGCTGGGCGAGGCTGAGCCGTCCCCCCTCCCCCTCCCCCCCGCCGCGGCACCTGCTCCGGGTCCCCCGCCGAGAGGACGCGAGCCCTCCCCCCCCCCCGGGCGCCGCCCCGCCCTCCGCTCACCACGTGGATTTAAACCCCACGCGGTTGGCAGGCTCCTGCCCCCCTCCCGCCATTGGACGAGGCCTCCCGCACTTGCGTCCAATCGAATGGCGGCTCCCGGAATCCGAACTTCGGATTGGCCCGTCCGCTGTGTCATTTCGGGCGGCTCGTGACGCGCCGGCCTGACGCCCCGCCTCCTCCGCGGCCGCACTCCCAGTTAAAGGAGCCGCGGGCGGAAGACGCGAGAGTGGCTTGCGGGAGGTGGGGGTGGGGGGTGGGGGGTGGGGGTGGGGGGTGGGGGGTGGCGGCCCTTGGAAGTAACCTTAAAAAATTTTTTTTTTTTTTAATTAACGTACGTTGTAGAAAATGCAGCAAACAATATACGAGTGAGGTCCATTCCACGCAATCCATTCCACGAAGCTAACCACTGTTACACTGTTCTGGCGTGTATCTTTCCAGTCTTTTTTCTAGTAACACAATTTTATTTATACAAAATTGAGATCGGTTCGGCAGCCTATTTTTAAATGTATTTTATAAAGGACTTTTCAAAAAACCATCAAATCATCTTGGGAGACATTTTTAACTAATGCGTTTTCTTTGATCTTCTTGACCTTACTTAACCAATCCCCTCTTTCCCCCGCCCCTCAATTTAGTTGCATTTTTATTATTAAAAGTGAAGATAGGATCAATATTCTGGTCCATTAATAATCAGAGGCTGAGCATACCTATATCTTAAGGCCTTAATACAGGTTGCAAAATTGTTTTGCATTCCCCCATTCAGTGGATTTGCATTCTAGGAGCCCATTGATGCTAGGAGCCCATTGATGCTAGGAGCTATGGATGCAGCAAAGAAGCAGACAGGTGTAGCCACGCGGTTGCCTCTGGAGCCAGCTGCTGGACACGTGTTCCCAAGTTCCCATATGAGCACAGGGCTCCTTGTGTAGAGGGGAAGGGGCCCTATCTCCAATGCTAGTGGGGGCCTGCAGAGGGAGGGCACAGGGTGTTTTCCAGCTGCCACTCCCTTGTGGGGACTGTCAGGGCCCCCGTGGTGCCCCACAGCGCTTGTCTGGTGTTCTAGAGGCCCTGGGGACATCTGAGCATCTGTTCCCAGAACCAGACATTGAGAACACACAGGGCACAGTCCAGCTGGGGTGAAAGACGCTGAACAAAGCAACTAAAGAGTCATGAGAAATTTCACTGGGGGTAACTTCTCCGAAGGGACAATTCTAGGGTTGGTTTATGTTTTATATGAGACTGCGAGTTGCCAGGGCACAGAGCACGCAGTAATAACACGCTTTTTTCAAGAGCTTATTCCTGCCCGTGCCCCGTGCTGAGTGCCAGCCAGAACGTTTCCCCCTGTTTCATCTTGCCTGTAGCTCTCTGAGCAAGTCTGTTTCTAATCCCCATTTTAAAGATGGGGAAACTGAGGTCAGGATCAGTAATGAACTTTCCCAATCGAGATCAGGAAGTTAGCAGTGGCGATGTGTACTCTCAGTTTTGGGCATGCAGGATTCAATGTTTGGGGAATAATAGGTCAATGAGTAAGTGAGCTCCCCAGAGGGCAAACTCTGTGAAGGCAGCGCCCAGCTTGTCCTGGTCACCATGTGCCCCCAGGGCCTGGTGCTTGGCTCTGGAATAGTCTGTGTGAACTAGGTGTGGGTGCGATGCCCCTCGCTGGACAGACAGCCCTCCCTCACATCCGGCCCCCTTTGCATCAGGTCCCCCTCAAAACCAGCAGCAGAGGCAGCAGCCCAGCTTGGCTCCAAATGCCTTTCACGCCACCGAGAATCACGGTTTTACATTATTAATCACTCCTGACAACAGTAGAATGTATCCCTTCACGAGAACAGAGACACAGAACATTTCTGCTCTGGTGTGTCTGGCCTGGGAAACCAGCTTGAACGACGCACCATTCTTTCTGGAAGTGTTTCAGACAGGAGTTGAACATGTCTGAATGAGCCTGTGAGGGGAAGGTCTGCATATTACGCTATTTACGATAACCAAAGACCCTGCGACCTGAGCCTGGAGTCAGGCTCCCCTGTGCCCTTCACCAGCACCTTGACCCTAGCCAAGTCTTGTCTGGGCCTCAGTTTACCCATCTGCCAGAAGACAGGATTTGGCTCTAATGTGTCTTTCTGTCCTTTCCTTCTATCCTTTCCACTCTTTATCTTCCTGCCTTGGTCCCAAAGCCCTGTCTTCTCTATAGAAACCAGTTTCCTGCTGGAAATAAGAAACAGAATCAGAGGAAAGAGATGTCCCCCTTGGTGGGGGGTGGGGGTGCATCTATGACCAGTTTAGCCAGCTTTCTTTGGCTTGCTGCTGCAGGAGAGCTCAACCATGTGACACACCTAAGCACACATGATACCACCCACAAAACACACATGCACCCACAAACCCACAACACACACACGATGCATACGCACACACATGCGTCTTTATGGTTAAGACCTCTGGCTCTGGCCTGGTACCAGGCAAGTACTTCTTTGTAGATACTGGCCCTGGTTTCTGGCTTCCAGATGCTTGGTTAGAAGTTTGTCATGAGGTGGGCATCCAGAGCACTGACAAGAAGTGTGGGCGTGGGGGGCGGGAGAGAACAGGGGGGAGAGAATTGTCAGAAAGTAGCAAGGGCAGCCCAAGTGTGACTTGCACGTTATTATTAATAATAATAATTATTATTATTGTGGTGCCAGTCATTTCCTCCACAGAGGTTTGCCAATGCCCACTGCAGGCCAGACCCCATCAGACGCGCACTGGGGCCTATCCGGTGACACGCCCACCGAGCTGCCTGTCTACGGTTGCCAATCAAGGGGAGACAGGCCGTGAACAAGGTGTGTGTCCACTGCCGCTGGTCTGTGCTGAGGCCTTGACACACACACCACCCCGCACTGTGAAATACTGTTGTTTCCACCCCCCGCGCAGGGGTGGAGATGCAGGTTCGGCAAGGTGAAACCACCTGCCAAGGTCACCAGTGTGGGATTCTGAGTTGGGTCTTCATCTCCCCTCTCCCCCTTGCCTGGGCTCCCTGCAGAAGGCAGCTGCTCTTTATCCTCCGAGGGGAGATGGAGCTGGGGGAAATTCCAGGAAGCCCAGGGAAGGGTGCTGCCCAAACCCAGCACCCTTCCCAGGCAGACCCAGGTACCACTGAAGGTGGTAAGGATGGAGGAGGGGAGCAGGAAGCACCATCTGCTGAGGTCTGCCTGTGGGTTCCGGGACCCAGGCACCTGCATCCACATCCTGCCCCACCTCACGGGTGGCGCCCTGAGCCTCGGTGCCCCTATCTGTCAAACGGGAATCATATTAGCTGGGACCTCACAGGGCTGCTGTGGGGATCCAGTGAACTCACTGTAGACCTCGATGCATGTTTGTGGAATGATTAAGTGAGTGAATCTGAAGAGTCTAGGACAGGGCCTGGTACACAGTCAGTGTCCAATAAACATTAGGTCTTATTAGTGTTTGGACACAAAAAGAGACCCCCTCCCCCCAAAGTTGAAAAACACAAAGTCCAAAGACGCTAAGCGGGAACGTGGACAGGCTGATTAGGCCACACACATAGGATTTGGGGACAAGCAGACCCAGCTAGAAGGGGTTTCCAAAGGTGGCCAGTTGAGAGGAGAGGTTGTTAACCCACCCCTCTGGCTGCCGAAGCTGCTTCTGCAGAGGCAGACCTGTGCGGCAGGCCTGGTGGCAGGAGGTGAGGGGCAGGGCTGGACCTGCGGAGCAGAGGCTGGGATCTGCCAGCCAGGGCAGGCCCTTTGTTGACTCAGTGGGACACTTTCCACAATGCCCAAGGGACAGAGTCAGGACACGGCCAGCCACCCTCGGCCCAGCCAAAACCCACGCTGGCTTCCCTGGGTTCCCAGCTGGCTGCCAAGGCAGGCCTGGCACCTGAGCAACAACAGGATACGCAGGGCCCCTCGTTCAAAAGTTATTAAGAATTTCAAGATGATGACAGTAGAGGATTCACCCAAGCTTGGGGCCCTTTTGAGGGAGGAGCCCGGGCACCTGCATGGATCACACATTTGTGAAGCTGGCCTTGTACCTAAACCCAGCCAGCAGGGATATGCCACTAGGAGCCAGCCCTCCTTACTGGCATGGATAGGATCTTTTCTCTCTAAAGATCCTCCTGTGGTAGATCCAACCCGTGATCAGGACAGACAGCAGCACTGTACCGTCTGGAGGCCCTGAAAGGCCTGTCTTGGCGGTCACCTGAGGACATATACCCATTTCACAATCCTATGCCCTGTAACCAGGTTGGGAAATGCATCTCAAGCCCCAGACTTCATAGGACTATGAAGATCCCTTTGCTCTTCTTCCCCTCAAGGGTTTTCCTTGGGCACCTGCTGCTCCCGGCCTTGGACTCCCGCCTGCTGTCCCCTCTGCCCAGAGAGGCCACTTCGTGGGCTCCAGCTATAGCCGGACCATGTCCCTTTGTAACATTTCTGGCTTTGAACTCAGTGACCCTCTCAATCATCACCTGGACGTATATGTTTCCATATTCGTTGTCTGTTTCACCTACAAGCAACAGGAGCCCCAGGAGGGAAGAAGGGGTTTGTACCTGGCTCTAGGTAGATGTTCAGTAAATATGAATTGAATAAAATGCCACCTCCTCAAGGGGGCTTTCCTGATCTCCAACCTGGCCTCTAGCTCATCATGACCATTTCTGAAGTGACCTAAGTTTAACTATGGGTTTGTGTGTGAGTCTATAATCTCTCCCGTTCCTGCCCCCTATCCCATGTGACCCATGTGACACCCCCTCCCCATGTCACATGAGGGTGGCTTTTGTTTTGTTTGTTGCCCTGCATCTGGTACCCAGCACAGAGCCTGGCACTGAACAGGAACACAGTATTTGCTGAATGTATGAAGGAAATCTCTTTCCCTGACTTATGGCCTCCCTCCCATGGACTCAAGCTGGTCCAGCAGAGGCGGCCCATCCTCCCGTACCCACACTCCCAGTAGGGGGAGTGCTCCCGCACGCACTGCACCATTCACACCTTGGCTCCCCGGAAAGAATCCGTGGGTCTTCCTATGCCTGGCCTGACTGTGGGCCCTGTTCCTCCTCACTGAATCCCCAGCACTACAGTGCCTGGTACACACAGGGCAGTCAGATTTAGCAAATAAAGATACAGGCATACAGTGAAATTTGAATTTCAGATAAGCAACACACAAATTTTTAGTATAAGTCGATCCCAAATATTGCACAGGATATACTTACACCAAAAATTATTTGTGATCTATCTGAAATTCGCATTTATCTGGCAGCCCTAGGCACACGCAAAGCCTCCCATGAGTGTGGGTTCTCAAGCGTATGCTTCTCCCAAAGCAAGTCTGTCCTTTCCCATTAACCACCTTAGCCAAGGATGCTGTCATTGGGTGAAGCCTTCCTCATTGCCGATCCTCTCATCTGCAAACAGGAGGATAAAATGACGCCAGTTCCTCCCCTCCCCAATATGCCATGAGGATTGCACAACAAGACCACCAGCACATATTCAGCCTCTTACACACTTTCACGGCACTGACTCCTTTATTCGTCACTCACCATCACCCCAGTCAAGGACACCATTAGGGAGGCAGGCCATTTTGCAGAGGAGGTAACTGAGGGGACAGGTGAAAGGACTTGCCAAGGTCACGTGTCCCACCCATCTTTAGAGATGCAGTTGTGGCCACCGTGCCCGACACCCCACTTCAGACCCGCAGCAGAACCAACGTTGGAACCAGGGCACAGACCACGAACCAGTCCCAGGGCCACCGTTCGAGCAGTGATGGCATACTGTAGGTGCTCAGTAAATGTGGCCGGTGCTGTTGTCTCAGGCAGATCAACCAGAGGTCAATGTTGTGGCTAAGGCGGTTTTTTTTTTAATCCATTGAATTCACTGGTTATTTTTGTCTGCTGGTGGTTCAGTCTTGATTGAGTAAATGCTGCTTCATTTCCAAGACAAAGTGCGGGATTTTTCACTGCCAGACAGCCTTGGAGCCTCTGCGAGAGATTTAGAGGGCAGGGGTTGTTCCTGGCATCCTGAGTGCCCAGCAGAAAGGGTCCAAGCTCCTGAGAGTTTGTCGATGGGCTGAAAGAAGGAATAGCTGAAAGGAGGGGCTGTGATGGTGGTCTTCTTTGGCCCAGGAGGTGAGTGGGACCCACCGTCATCCCCAGGCCCAACCTCCATTGTTAGGGTTCCCCAGGCAACCATCAGGACACCCTCCCCCCAGTTTTTCCTCCAAGATGCAGAGGCCAAATTGCAGCAAGACCTCCCTCACCCCAGAGCTGCGGGTGAAATCGATCCCTCCTCAAGTAGGGGCTGAGACTGTCCAGGCATCCAGGCCCTGAGCGCTTCCCCCCTCCTCCTGGTCCCTGGGGTTGGGCACAGCTCTGAGAGCGAGCCTCTCTTCCCAAACAAATCAGGGTCAGAACCTTTGAACCTCCCTCTGTGTGGGCACCTTGGGCTCCTCCTCCGTAAACCCGGAACACTCAGTCACCCCTGAATTTGAATTCCTTCACAGAAAGTGCTCTGTGACAGCAAGGGGCATCCCTGGGACCAGCTGCCCGGAGAGATGTCACCCACTTCCTGGGCCGGCTTTCTCTGAGTTCTACGAATCTCTGGTCTGGTTACAGTCTCTTAAAAGGGAATAATTTTTAAACACCCCTCCCACCCTGCCCAACACGAAAGGAGTCTCTGCTCCTTCCTAAACCCCAGTAATTGCGTGGATATGTGGATATTTAAAGAAGGAGGAAACTATGTGGGGGTGCAGATACCCCCCCCGGGTGGGGGGGGAGCAGCCTTGGATGAGGACCAGGCTCTTGCACTGCGTGGCCCTGAGCAACCAACTCCCCAGGCCAGCTCCCACGTCTGTAGAATGGGGCTCACAACATTCCCGTCTCGGGGAGTAGGTACCAGGTTGAGTTCCTATTTGGCGAGTTTCTGGCACTAGGTAGGCGCTGCCCAAGCGCATGCAAAATAGAGACTGGAGCAGAGGTCCAGGAGGGGCCACACCACATTGTGGAGTCTGGAGGTGTGCCAGGGAGAGGACCTCTGACGTAATAGCTCCGTTCCTTTTTAAACCAGGAGAATGTGTTCTTGTAACACTTGTGTAATTAAAACTTAATGAAATAAAAGGACACCCCCGCACTTCCTCCCCCTCCCCCCGCCCCCCGCCCCCGTCTTTTGAACTCGGGAGGCGCGCCCCCCAGCCGGCGGCCCCTGGGGCAGCAGACGACGGCAGGGGTTTCGCCCCCGGCCCTGCCGGCCGGGTCGCAACTCGAGTCCCAGGACACGTATTTACATGACAAGGGCTCCCGGGCGTTTCTCGGAGCCGTCCGGGGCGTGTCTACACGAATTCCAGCCTTCCCCGGGCGACCTCCTTGGGGTCGGGGTAAAGTGCGCAGCGGGGGGCGCCAGGGGACCAGAGGCCTCGGTGTTAGGTAACGGGTGATGGGGGACCCCCCTCATCTTCTCCAGTTCCCCGTGCCCTGAGTGCAGGGACCTGCTCCGGGAGAGGACAGGCTTCCCCTAAACCTGGGGCGAGGATCCCGGGGACCCAGGACGCACCCGCAGCGCGCGGGGGCGAGGGTGCCGGCGAGCCGCGCTTCCCCGGGCGCCCCGGTCGGGCCACCGGCCCCCAACCGGCCCCAGGAGGGGCGGAGGCGCTGCGCGGCCCCCCGCCCCCCGCCCCGCCGGCCCCGGGTCTACGCGGGCCGCCTCGCTCTGGCCCTTTAAGAGCCCGCCCCCTTCCCCGTCACCCCGCCCCGCGGCCCGGGAAGGGGGTGCGGGGGAACCTCGGCGGGGATTGGCGCAGCGCGCGCCCCCTCCCCGGCCCCCGCGCGGTGGGAACCGGCAGCCCCGTCTAGCGCTGACGTCAGACCGTCTGCCTGCCTCCGACCGCGGTCTCGGAGCGAAACCCGATCTCCTTGGACTTGAATGAGGAGGAGGCGGCGGCGGCGGCGGAGGCGCTCGGCTGCGGGAAGCCAGCGGCGGAGGCTCAGCCCCGGCGGCCGCGCGCGCCCCGGCTGCCGGCCCATTTCCCGGACGCCACCCGCGGGCACTGCCGACGCCCCCGGGGCTGCCGAGGGGCGGCCGGGGGGCGCAGGGGAGCGCGGCCGCGCGCACTGAGCCCCGCGGAGCCCCGGGAACTTGGCGGCGCCCCGAGCCCGGCGAGCCGGTGTGCGCCCTCCCCGCCGCGCGCCTCCTGCATGCGGGGCCCGAGCGCCGGGCGCCGGCCGGAACCCCCCCCGGCCGCCCCCGCGCCCCCCGCGCCCCGCGCCGCGCCGCCGCGCCGTCCATGCACCGCTTGATGGGGGCCAACAGCACCGCCGCCCTCGCCGCCGGGCAGCCCAATGTCTCCTGCACGTGCAACTGCAAACGCTCTTTGTTCCAGAGCATGGAGATCAGTGAGTGACCCCGCGCCCCCCTCCCCGGAGGCCCCGTCGGGCTGGGACCCCGAGGCCGGCCGCAGCCGCAGCCGCAGCCGCGGGCGGGGGCGGGGGCGGGGGCGGGGGCGGGGGCCCGGGCCGTGCGCGCCCCCTCGGGCCGTGCGCCCTGCGCCCGGGGCGCGCCCTCCTGGCTCGCGGCAGCTGGCGGCCGGCCCGGCTTTGTCCCGCGGCGCGGCGAGCCTGGCACGGCCCCCGCTGCCCGCGCCCCGCCCGAGGGGCCTCGGACCCGGGGCCGAGCGGCCGGGAGGGCGGCGGGGCGCGGGGCGCGGGAGGGCCGGGGCGCCCGGGTCCGCGAAGTTTCCATTTTATTTCCCCGAGGGGCAGTCTCGGTGGAGCAATTAGGCCGGCTCTTTATCAACTTTGGCTGGGGGGGGGGGGGGGGGGCGGGGGAGGGGGAGGGGGAGGGGGGGGCGGGCGTGTGAGACGCTGTCTGGCCTGCGGGGTGTCTGGGGCCCCGGGTGTGTGTCTGGAGTGTGCGTGGCGCTTCTGTCTCGGTCTGTGCGAGTGGGTTTCCTCGCGTCTGTGGAGCGTGCGTGTCTGTGTGTCTCTGTCTGGGTCTGGCGCGTCTCCGTGGCTCTCTGTGTCTGTGTGTCTGGGTCGCAGTCTGTCCCGGGCATGTGTAGTCTTCCTGCGCCCCTGCCTGTGGCCCGGTCGGGGTGCCTCTTCGGAGCGTGTGCATCGTTCTGGGGGCTTGGGGACCGTTTGTGCCCAGGTGTCTGGATCCAGGGCTCCGCGCCGGTGGGTCTGGCCCAAGGTGGATCTGGAGTGTGTGTCTCATTGTGTGAGTGTCTGTGTCCCCGACGCACCTATAAATAGCCTCTGTCTGGACAGCTTGGCTCAGCCTGGCTGGGACCGTGGTTACAAATGAGTCAAAGTTTGGGGCTGTCTGTGTTTGGGACCGCCTGGCCCTGAAAGGAGGAGATAGACCGAGGGTGGGGAGGGGGTGTTGGCAGCTTGGCACCAACTCTCCCTGTGCACCCAGAAGTTGAGACAAATAAGCCTCTACTTCCGCCATTCGGACCCCACTCGGGTAGAGGTTGGGTTGGGTGGAGCGCCGTCTACCCTGTACCCCCACCCCCCACCCCCAGCCCATCCTTTGGTGTGTGTGGGGTGGGGGGTCTTACCTCTCTGGGCTTCGGTTTCCCTACCCTCACCCCTAAGCACCGAGGCAAGGGAGCACACAGCCCTCCCCTGCCAGGGCCAGCCTTCTTCCAGCTGGGACCAGGAGCCAGAGGCGGCCACCACTGAGCAGGGCAGTCACTGGGTGACTCATAAGCCAGTTTCCGCAGGCGGCTGCCACAGTGCGTGGCCCCTGAGCCTGTAGAGTGAGGCACAAGAGGTAAAAATAACCCGTGACCGGCCCTGCCGGGGCAGGCAGGCCAGCTTGAGTGGTGGGTCCTTCCATCCGTGAGCGTCCCCTCCCTCCAGCCCCGGGACGGAAAGCCTGCTTGTCCCCAACCACCCCCCACCCCCAGCCCCCAAGCCGCCCTGCGCCAGGCCAGCGAGGTGCCAGGAGAACCTGCCCAGAGCCAGCATGTGCGGAACTGAGTTGCATTAAACCAGATTGCTTCCCAAAGGCCCTTTATGAACTCAGGAGGCTAATGAAATGCACGAGGATATTATTAAAATATGTTCGCACATGTTTGGAGAGAGCCTCGCCGGTGCTAAACGGATTGCTGTTTAAGTACCCGAGGTGCCTCATTTTCCCTCTTCTGTAAAGCTGCCTTAGGGCGCTCCCCACCCCAGGGGTCCCCGCTATTGTGTTGAACCTATGGAATCTGTCTTTAGGAGGACTGGACACAGGCATTTTGCTCTTGTCCTTCCTTTGTGTTCAGGACTTTTTTTTTTAAATTCATTCTTATTCCTGTCCCTCGTTAGGCTCTTCAGCCCTGATGGTATTTTGGCTGACACCAAGGTGTTGTTAAATCCATCGCCTTCAACCCGTGTGCTTCCCCCAGGCGGGCATCTGAGCTGGGCCCTGGAGGTTAGCGCCTGGAACCCTGGCCTGCTCCAGCTGGCCCCAGGGTGGTACATGAGTCACCGTGCACAGTGTATTTTTTACACACGGCCCCCTACTTACTGGAAGAAAGCCCAGGGCAGGAAGGGAAATGATCTTTAAAATGCAGGTATAATGTAACAGTTTGTTACAAGTGCTAATCAGATTTCCCCGAAAGGGTCTGGTGAGGAAGCCTGAAGGCCTGGAGTTTCTTTATACAAAAAAGATGGGGAGGAAAATTTGAAGTGAGGAAGAAAGGCCACATTTCATGTGATACGAGCTGGGGGGTTGTTCGCAAGCAGAACGTCAGAGATGGATTTGGAGCTGGGCTGCGGGGCCTTGTCCAGGTGGCCCTTGGTTGGTTCCTTAAATCGCCTTAGTTTCCTCATCTGAAAAATGAGATCTGGACGGTTGAAATTTAAAAAGCTTACCATCTTTCAAGATGGGGCCTCTGCCCTCCCAAGTCTGGCTGGAGGCTTCCGTGCCAACGGTGGCTCCCCTCCCCCGGAACAGTGCTGGGTCCCTGGGGTGGTGTACAGTTGCCCCAAATCTCAGAGCTGGGTGGAGCCTTGGCCGGCTCAGGCTTTATAGATGAGCCTGAAGGTGGCAATGGGAAGCTTTGCTCCAGCTCTTCCAGCGCACACTGGACCCAAACCCAGGGTTGTTTCTCAGGGAGCGCACGCACTGTCTCTTGGGACTTGGGCCCCACAGTAGGTCCCTCTTGAGCTGGAGGGCTGGAGGATCTCAGCAGTATCCCCATTGCGCTTGGGAGGGCGGGAACTGGGTGATCTCCAAGGAAGCCAGATAGGAGATAATGCCGGCACGCTCCAGGGGCCCCAGTTTTCTCTGAGAGTCAAGGGGTGAGGGACGCTGTCTGATGAGAATTCACTCTTCCCAAGATACCCCACAGAAAAAGAGGCTGTTCTTTAGAAAAGCCAGGGGTCCTGGGGTTAAAAACAGCTGGCTGACACCAGAGCTGACAGTGGGGAGTTGGCCGGGCAACTTTTCAGGAAAGGGCTCCTTCTTGGCATGCCGGTCTCTTGGCGTTCTCTTGACCTCTTCGCAGATCTGTCTCTCTTAGAAATTAGCCCCTGCTTTTCTCTTCCAGCTGCTGCTTGAGGCTTTTGGGGAGGCGGGGGGCAGATGGGTGCTGCCTCTGCCTGGACAGACTGACTTATGTCATATGGCTGTTGGCGCTCGTGCCCCATTTCTGGAGGGCCCTGGGCGGCGCGCCCTGCGCTGGACCCACCCTGGACCCCTGCGGCCAGTATCTCTGGTGGCAGTTTTGCTTCCCGACACTCCAGTGTCACTGAGTCTCTGATTCCTCTTCAAACCCAATTCCAAAGAGATACTCCCAAACACTAGAGACTGAGCTGCAGGAACTCCCAGGATGCCCGGTGCCCCATGTCTCAAATCCGGGGCATTTCACCCATGGCACTAGGACGTCCTTGTTGGGAGGGAGGGGGAGGCTGTGTGCTGTGCTGGATATTTAGCAGCATCCCTGGCCTTTGTCTGCTAGATGACCGTTGGAGCAGGCTTCTGCTTCCCTCTCCACCAAGTTGTAACACCCGTAAATGTCTCCAGACCTCCCCTGATGTCCCCTGGGGAGCGCATTGCCCTCCCTGGCTGAGAACTGCTGTTTTAATCCATTATTTCTCCAAGGGGCTGGGGGGCGGGAGGGTGGAGGTGAGTTGCCAGAAGCTGAACTTCAGTCTGCTTCAGAGATCAGCCCCTGGGAAGACCCGTGGTCGCGCTCGAAGTTGGCGCCTGCCTGTCATTCCTTTGGCCTTTCTTGCACGCCTGTTGTGTGCCACGCAGGAAGGATGGGGAAGGATGGGGCCTCCGAGCGCCTGTTGTGCACCACGCAGGAAGGATGGGGGCTCTGTCTTCAGGAACTTCCCAGTTTTCATCTTGGATTTGCATTTATTAGGAGGAGAGACTCTGGCACCATGCAAGCTTGTATTTTAGGATTTGGTTTAAACTGTGGCTGTCTAGCTGGAGCTATTTCCCCCATGGGCCCTCTGAGCAGGGACTTTTAACCCACATGTTTTCTGACTGTCTGGGTTTTAGGTTGAGGTGCAAATCCTAGACTGGATCTCAGATCAGACAGTTGGCCACAGCTCCCCAGGAGGTCTGGGGTAAGCCAGCCACACCACCCAGTGTGACCCAGGGTCAGGGGTGAGCTGAGTGTTTGTCAAGGCAGAGAGTACGTAATTGCTCCTCCTGCGTGCATGCACACAGATGCACGCACACGCACACACACACATACGTGCATACTCGTGTGTGTGTACACACGGCCAGTGCATGCACACACGTATGCACACACATGCTCCACTGCTGCTTGTCTTTGCCAGCTTCTCTTCGGGTAATGGCTTTACCTTCTGGGCACGTAAGGAAAAGGGGGAAAAAGTGCACACGCACACAGTTGGGCCTTTAAGTTGTGCAGATTTATGCACTCTCCCTTGGAAGGAGAGGGAAATGGAGCGGTGTGCACAGCTGCCCAGGAGAGGAGGCTGTTGGGGAGGGCCAGGGTGGCAGCAGCTTTTCTGGGACAGCTAGGAGCGCTTGCCCCACAGTAGCCCCAGAGCTGCCGGCGCAGGTGCACCCCCGGACCTGCCCTCTGCGCGTCCCGGCCCGCGGCTTGTCAACGTTCCTGGTTTGGTCAGTGGTTCAAATGTACGAATGTGTTGTGGAGGAGGTTACTGGTGGTAGGGCCCGAGCTGGAGGGCCCACGTGGCTTTTCCTCTAAGGGTTTTATCATCCAAAGGCCAGGTTTGCAGGCATCTCAGGGTCTGGGATGCTACCCAAGGAGAAGGAGCTCCTAGCAGTGGAAGTCGGGAGGCCGCCAGCCTTGGGGTCTTGCTTGCATGGGGCACATGCTGAGGAGGTGATCAAAGCCAGGGGCCTGTTTTGTGTTTTTTAAAAGGTGTCATGTGCATATAGGCGTGCACGTGTGTGTGTGCATGCGCGTGCCAATGCCCAGTTAGGGGCACGTGTGGAGGCCCTGTGTGCTGGCACGTGCCCACTCTTCTCTCGGTGCCCGGGAGCAATGAGGATGGCACCGTGCTGTGCCCGGGGCTTCCCGAGGCCAGCGAAGCGTGGCACGGGGTGGCAAACTCAGCTTTCTGTGGGGGTGAGTCCTGCCATGGTTGGGGGGCAGCTGCTACGCGGGCCCAGTGAGGCCAGACCTTTCAATTTCCGGGACCTGGACAGCCGGATTTTGATGTAAAACCCTTGGTTTTTAAGTACTGGCAATTCTTTTTTTTTTTCCTCTCACTTCGAGGGTCCTGCAAAACCCGCCTGCAGACCCGATCTCCTTGTGGGTTGCAGTGGGTTAAGTGTGGGATTGGGGGCCAGGGAGATGGAAGCCCAGCCCAGCTCCAGAACTTTCTGGCTGTCCTGTGGTCCAAATGAAAACGGGGTACCGACAGCTCCTGTGTGCTGGGGGGTTGTGTCTCTTCAGAGAAACCTCTGTGTTCCCGGGGGTTGGTGGTGACAGTTGATGGGGGGAGTCTCAGCTGTTCACTCTGTCCTGCCCCCCGGCGGTCGCTGCCTGAGGAGGTCTGCGCTGGAAAAAGGTTTCCCCGTCCTGGGGCTGGGGTGCTGGCAGGGCCGGGGACGTCAGAATAGGCAGGCCCACGTGGGAACCGTGACCTTGAAGGTGGAGATGCTTGAATATCTCCCTCTCCTGGTCCCTGCCAGGCCCACCGCAGGCCTGGCTGGGAGACCCCCAGCATGCCCACCCCTGGGCAGGATGCCCCCCAGGCTCTCCTAGGGACCCCCTCGGGCTCCCGCAGTCCGCTGCCAGCTTTGGAGGCTGGGGGCCAGCTGGGGCTGTGAGGCACAGACCCATGAAGTCAGCAGCACCCCCGACCTCCAGACCCCCCACTAGGTCCAGCGCAGAAGACCCAGAGCACAAAGCCCAGGAACTGGTGATGCTTTGCGGCTCCCATTTTTTGAAAATTAATGTCAGTTTTTTTTTTAACAAATAAGGGTGTACAGGCCGTGAACCATCAAAATAAGAGCCTGATCTTCTTCGCCGATGGGGGCGGGGGTGGGGGGGGGGCGCATCTTCTGCTCCACGTCTCCGAGCACCTGTGTCTTCTGTGCTGCCCTGCCCCCTCCCCGAGGTGGGCTGCACCCCTCCATGAAGTCATGACAACTCGGAGCATTGACAGTCAACCTCACTTTCCCTTCGGGTGACACTACAGAGCCAATCTGTGACACCTCTGTGTCTCGTCAGGGCCTTGTCAGGTACCCGTGCGAGTGCCTGTCACCACACTGGGAAAAGTCCCAGAGCGGCTTGCTGACGAGAGCAGGGGCTTCGGTGCCCTGGGATGGGCCTGGAGAGGGTTGGGGCATCCCTGGGCTTTCCGAGAGCCACAGAACGGCGTTTCTCTTCTGTTTCCAGGGTGACTGATGGATTTTTTGCTTCCACTCCCTTTCCTAGTTGGATATAGAGAACTTATTATGTGCCAGGTACTAGTGACGCATTTTTCTTAATCTTCAAAACAGCTCTGCGAGAGCTAACGCTGTCGCCAATTTGCAGATTCCAAAATGGGTCCAGAGAGGGTGAGACACTTGCCCCAGGTCACACAGCCAGGAACTGATGATCTGTTGGAATTCAGACCTAAGCTCCCTGACCCCCAAGCTCGGGCTCCTCTGATTTCTAACCCCACAACACCACATCGACTCCCTGAGCCCCAACATTATCTTTGCAAGACTCGACCCGGCAGTGGTAGTTTAGATTTTGTCCCGAGACTGCAAGCGCCCATCGGACCGTTCACTAAGGAAGAACGGGAACAGATCTCGGGTGTGTGGTCGGGTCCATTCCACTCTGGCCGCACACTAGCTATCTTTCTTTGGCGAGATGTCCCCCAGGCAGGTGTCCCTTAGGAGGCTGCACCGGGAGCTGGCATCAGCCTGTCTACAGCCCCCTCCCACCACCACCACCATCAGATGTTGGGGCAGGAGATTGCTGCATGGCCATGCAGACATGGAGGGACCATGTCTGTTAACCTTACCCTGATTTCCAGGCCATCTGGGGTCTGCACTGCCAGGTGAGGAAAATGCAGACTTTCCGGGGGCGGGTGTGGGACACGTGGCATCCTTTAGGTGCTCAGCCATCCAGCGCTTCGTCACGTAGTTAGTGACTGTGGTGCAGAATGCCCGCGACCGTATAGACACAACCCTGCCCTCTGAGAGCCGCCCTTCTAGTGAGCAGACGCAAAGTGAGTTTATTCCAGGGAGGGGGCCGATTGGGATTGGACCCGAGGCGACACTCAAAGCCTCTCTCAGGCAGGCCCCCCCAGGGTCTCAGACCTGTTATCTGGTTTCGACTCCAAGAGCACCCCGGGCTCTCCTGTTGCACTTGTCGTGTTGTGTGGGGTACCGTTCAATTAGTTGTCCGTTGTGTTGCTCCTGGTCCCCAGACACTGAGGGGTTGGGGACCGTGCCCGTTTTGCTCAGTATATCCCCCGAGCCTGTGGAAACCCTGAGTGTGAATGAGGTGGGGAAGGAAGTGGGCATGGGCAGGGCGGTGGGCAGCCTGGAAGAAGAGTCCAGAGTGGACAGGACGCGGTCAAGATAAAGACTCTGAAAACCATCTTTTTTGGGACAAGGGCCGAGTCCCTCCCGGGCCTCCACTAGCACGTCTGTGAAATGGAGAGAAGGCTCACACCTGCTTCCTAGGTTGGCAGGGCAGTTGCCTGAGCAATGAAAAGTGCCTCGGGCACCAAGTAGTATTCTGAACCATCAAGGAAGTTTCCACTGTTTGGGGCAGGAAAGGTGCCTCAGCCTCCGGGCTACCGTCACCTCGGGGGAAAGGTCAAAGCCGCACTAAGGGGCAGGCGGAGAAATGCCCTGCTGCAGACCTGCCTCCCCTGCTTCAGCCACGGTGGTCCCACGAGGTCGAGGTCTCTTCCCTATTGCTTCAGTCCTCAGAGTATCGAGATGACAAAGGTGCATTGCCACCGCCCCGGCTGGACAATGTATAGGGCAGTTCTTTTCTGCACAGACCTGCTTCAGACCCGGGGTGTTTTGGAGGGTTACTCTCCCACCCATTGTCACCCGCGAGCGGAGCTGGAGGTCGCTCCGAGGAGACGGTGAGACGCCACGTGTTGAAAGGAGCCTGGGTGGCTCCCGTGACTCACCTGCGGAGGTATCAGGGATCATGGGATCTTCCTGATGTCCCGGCAGGTTCTAATATGTATTTGTTTTCTGTTGGGTCGGGGGTGGGAAGAAGAAGGGGTGGGTCCTTTGGCTTAGAGTTGGTGCCTGCAGTGCCTGGTGAGGATGTCAGAAGCCTCAGGGAACCTGGAGTCTTGAGTTTCTTCCCTTTAGACGTATCGGAACTAAAATCCATGAGTATCGTGCCAGTGGGTTTGGGAAATAGCTCTACTAGCAGAAGAGTTTTAAATATTTGGTAGCAAGTGTACCATCCCCCGTGGCCTGGGATCTGGAAGCTGGATAGTTTGCTTCTGGCCCTTAGGAGCCGGCTCCGAACGCTCCTAAGGCTCTTCCGTCCCCTACAGAAGCCCCTGCCAGCTCTCCATGGCCTGCAGCACTGGGCTCCCCCAGGGCCGGACCGACAGACACACCTACAGCTCTGAACAGCCGTGCAGGTTCAAGATCCCACCTTGCCTTTTACGTTTGGAGACCTCGTCCTGTGTCTTTTGTCCCTCGTGGAGATTTTGGCGGTGATGGAGACGGGGACGGCGGTGCCGAGTCCTGGTCAGTTTTTGCATGCTCTTCGGCTCAGAGTAGGTGTTCAATAAACAGTGAAGCAGCTGGCGAGGGGATGGATTTACGATGTCCCTCACTTGCCCCTGTGACCACTGGGTGCGTGGGTGATATCCTGTGAACTGCTGACACATGATGGGGTCTGTCGGGAGCAGCCGCCGTCCTTTACTGTCACCGATGGGGAGTCGTCGATCCCTGGCATGCACATCACGTAGGCTGCAGGGGTCCGAGAGTCCCTGTTGGTCCTTAGGTCTCCAGGACATGGTGGTTCCATCCCTGGCTTTTGGGGGGGCGGTAAAAGTGACAAATCCAGCTGCGGATTTGTTTGGGTGTCAGTGGTTAAAAATACCGCAATGTGTGCTTTAATATATAAAACCGCATATCTTTGGATCTATGAGAGATACATAAATGTTTCATGATACAAAATACGCATGTTTTAAAATGTGTGTGTTCCACCCACCAAGGCTTTTTTGAGGTCCCTTGACTGGAGGCCCCTGTGGGGACCCTGCCTCCCACAGGTGTGCCCCGCATCGAGCCTGAGCCTTCCTCTGGCTATGCCCGGGTCCACCAGCGTGGGTGAAATCGGGGTTCCCAGGCCCCTTTTTGAGAAGAAAGAGACGCAGGGAGCTGAGTCAGATTTCTAGCAAATTTTGGGGAAAGCAAACAGTCCTTTCCCAAAAGAGGGTTTTCTGCCCCAGTGGCCTGCGTGACCTGGCCACTACCAGGGGCTGGCGTTGCCCAGGGCACCTGCTTGCTGTACCCATGAACGGTCCAGGGAGCCGGTGGTTAGAGGGCCGGCTGCCTGAGAGCATAAGCCAGGTGTAAGCTCGGTGTTATCCTCTCCCGCGTCGGTTTGCCCACAAGGATCTGACATTCCTGACGGCGATGCTTCTACACTTTGCAGAAGTTTGTCCAGGAAGCCTGGCCGGCAAGCTCTAACCCAAGGCCTGTGGGCTGACTCATCCCAGAGGTCACACTTCGTTAACGGAGAGGCTCAGAGTTTGCATGTGGCCACAGCGAATGCTCTTTCTTCATCTACCCCCCAAGTTTTATAATAGGTAAAATAGCTTTGATCTGAACTATCTGCAGTCGGTTCGCATGGAGAAATTGGGTGAGCGTTTGGTTGTGGTAGATGATGTGTTTCCAAATCCTGGTCCCAGAAGAGAGGATCTCTATGTTCTACTGTGGCTGCTGCATTTAAAGAATAAAAATAAATAAATAAAAGTTGATACCAAGGTTTCTACAGGAACTGTGTGTAAATGTGCCTGCCTCCTCTACGTCGCTGGTGTGGCTACAGGTTTTAAGGATTTCACGGAAGTCTTAACCCGCCAGGTGGAGGCAGAAAGGGAGGTCCCCGGGTGCCCTGCAAGACTTTGGGGGCTGCCCTCCTCTGTCCCATTTTGCAAATTCCCATGTCGATAGGCTGATGATGGTGCCGGAGCAGGTCATAGCTCTAATTGCCTTCCTAAAAACAATTTCGTCGGTAATAATTCTGTAAACCTATGAATCAACTTTGCGCAAACACCCTGAGTAATTTCTTTGTTCTTTTCTTTCTACTTTGTAATTGGTGTCTGTAAAAGCCAAAGGTTTGGTCTTGCGGAAGGCATGATTCATTTATTGGTGTCTGTACCGCCCCGTTATCATTCAGTCATTTGAAATGCCGTCGCGGTGAGCCCGGAGTGATTCATACCAGGCTGAGCTTGGCAGCCGATGGGGTCACGGCCATAGCAGGAAACTATTTTTTCTAATCTATTTATGGTATGGGAGGGAGAGGTGGGTGTATTGAGATGATGGAGAGGGTGTCGATTACGTTGGTGAATATAACCGATTAAATAACACCAACAGGCCCTTTAAACGCCACTCCATTTGCTGCTGGTGATCGTTACGATAGATCACAGCTAAATACGCTCCTATCTCGGCTGTATCTGGCCCGTGTTTATGGATCCCGGTTCCCGAGCAGGCCGGCACATAGGGACGCCCCCGTCGGCGTCCTGGAGCCCTTTACTGTTGAAGACGTACAGATGCAGAGAATGTTGTCTTAAAAAAACGAACAAACAAACAAAAAAACAACAAAAAATACCGACGGGGGTGGGGGGCGTCCACCATGCAACATTTTAAATGTCCAGGCTTAAGAGTCAGAGGCCATTCCCCATCGTCCCTTCAGTTTTCCTAACAACGACAATTATTAGATGTTTGCAATTGTCAAGCCTGTCATTTCGTTATTCTGCAAAGTGTGGGGACTTAACGCGTGGAGTGGCTCATTCTGCCTAATTTTATTACTTACTTTTGGCCCTAAATAAAATTGTCACTACCCTCCTATCTAGAGGCTAATTAGAGTTGCTCGCTGCATGGCCCAGAGGTGTAATTACAAGTCCAGCTTCCAGTTGTCCGTGTAAATCCAGGCCCTGCCTGCAAGTGCGTAATCCCACAGTCACTTACGCGGAGTTGACGAATATTTCTCCCCGCAGTCTGCTTCTCTGGTGACTCTCCGTCAGCCTAATAACTCACTCCGCTGGATCCTGCGGTCTGGCTCGCGAATTTGTGAATCCCCAGCTCCTGTGACCCTTTCCTTAGACTAGGAGAGCCCAGCTGGTGTTCATTGAGTGGCTTTGTGACTCCCAGGGTGTGGATCAGGGATGAGTGCGTGGCTGTCGGTCCCGCACTGTCCTTCCCGCCCCGTGACAGACATTGCTCCTGCATAGCAGCGTCCACTCTTGGTGGGGCTCGGGGAGGGCTCGACGGCGATGTCGACGATCCTCAGGAAGGAAGCTGAGAGTTGTCTGTGCAGGGAAGTCCGGCCGGGAGAGGCGTCAGGGCCGCAGGACTCCCTCTCTGCTCCGAAACAAGTCAGTGGTCGTCCGTTCTGTGAGTTCTAGGAATGTGCCACCACCTTGGAGTGGCCCAGGCCCCTGACTTCAGCTCTCAGGTTGGGTCCCTCCCAGACCTCCAAGCTCATGCAAGGTGAGATCTGCAGAAAGACCCATCCCTGTTACTCCCCAGCTCCCCGACGGCACTTCATTTGTCTTTCTTTAAAATCGGGGTCATGAGCCTACATGTCACAGAAGCCTCCCCTTTACCTCAACAGCCTCTTTGCCCTGGATATCCTGAGGCCTATGCTAAACACATTGTAGCATTCCTTTACACTCTAGTAAGAATGAGCTCTGGACCCTTTCCCCAGAATAGACTCGGACGAGGGGGGATGAGGATTGGGAGCAATTTTCTCTGCGTCCACCCATAGTGGCATTGTGGCTTTTCACACCCCGCTCTTCCTCTTGTGCATGCCCTGCCTCACTGTCCTTGGGGTGCCCCTCGTGTGTACCTGAGGAGGCCAAACCAGGTCACGTGCTGTGGTGTGGGAGATCACAGGGAGCAGAGCAGGATTTGAACCTGGGCCACGGGGCTCCGAAGCCTGTGCTTGGCCTGCCATCCTCTAGACTTCGGAATCACTTGCCCCCCACTGCAAGGGTGTTGGTGTCCCTGCCTTTGCTCTCTGGCTTCTCCAGCCGCCTCTCCACATCCCTCCTTGTAAGGGTCACCTGGTGGCGATGCCTGGGGCACAGGCCTGAGATAGCAAGGGTTTGTCTGGCATTGAGCTGCAGCTGAAGGGAGAGAGGGGTGACTGTGGCCTCTGGGGTGCTGGGCAGGCCTGGGCTCCCGAGAGGGGGTGGAGACAGCTTAGTGAGCCTCATGGTGGGAAGGTGCTCCTGCAGCACCCTCTGCACTCAGCCGTTGCCGCGCTGGCTGCACAGGAGGTCCGCCTCGAGGCTCATAGTCGGGCACTCAGGTGCACCCCAGGCCAATGACTGGGGACAGGGCAGGCAGCCAGGATGCGAACCCTCCGGGTAATTCCAGCGTGTGGCCGCAGCTAAGGCTGCTCCAGCAAGGGAGAGGAGCAAACCAAGGCCAGTCTTCAGCCCAGAGCCCCTCAGTTACTAAACGAGGCCTGCTACTTATACTGTTGTCATCACAAGGATACGTCATACCAGCAGGGACTCTGGGTGTGCCGGCTTGGTGCTCCCACTCATGTGCGTCCGTCCTCAAGGCAGCAGCAGGATGCCGGGCGGCCTTGTCTCCCAGCACGGGGCTCACCTGTGTGTTGTGTTCTGGACCAGGTGCTTGAAACGACTGAGTGACCCCGGAGGCCTCTGGCCAGCCTCGGGGTTGGGGGGATTACCTGGGGTTTGATGGACACCATGGTCGGGATGGGCCCTTGGCATCCTGACTTCTCTTTCCACGCCCTGTGGCTGGCCAGAGACCTCGATTTCTGGCAACCTGTGTGAGGCTTTCTGCCTCACCGGAGGTGGCACATTGCTTCTCTGCAAAGGTCTCTTGGCACAAGGTGCCAGAGGGGAAGAAGACACGCAGAGACGGCACTGGCGGGCCCCCGGTTGAAGGCTTTCTGGACAGGAGGTTTTCTTGGCCCTGATCCCCTAGAAGAGCCTGTGCTGGTCTCTCCTATCATCTCCTCCCATCCATTTTCTTCTCTGTCAAATGGGCACAGTCAAACCTAGCCCGTTGCAAGAAGGAGCCCATCAGACCTCACCTGTGCATCCCTTCTCTTCCCCTAAATTGTTAGCCTTCCCCTGGAACCCATGTCTTCCCTGCTCTTATGTGTTTATTGAGGTATAACTACAGGCACCAAGGTGCACAGACATAGCGTAGGCCGTGATGAGTTTTGGCAAACATGTGTATGGGACACTCATCCAGACTGACCCGACAGCCCCCCATCCCGGGACAGGTCCCCCGGCCCCCTTCTGGTCTGTGCCCACCCCCTGGAGCAGACACTGCCGGCCGGTCTTTCCTAGTGGAGAACTTTGCATAAATGAAACCACACTATATGTTTGCTGTGACTGGCTTTTCCCGCTCATTCTCCCGACTTTGAGCCCCATCGCGTGGTGTGGATCCGTAGCGATGCCTTTTTATGGGTGCGTCCTATTCTCTAGCGCAGGGGAAGCTTGGGGGGGCAACGCTCACCAAGGCAAAGGAACTGTAAGGGGCCACGCTGGACCCAGAGAATCACCGTCCACTGGTGGAGCGCCAGCTGCCGCTGTGGGGGGGAGCGTTGATAACCGGCATCTGGGCCTCGTAGACGGGTACCCCAGACCCGGACGTCTGTCTGTCCAGCCCCAGCCAGGGGGGACTCTGCAGCGGAGTCCTTGAGACCCCGCAGGCTGCACCTCTGGCGCCGCCCGGCACCCATGCCAGCCCGCCTGCTCGCCTCACCTGGCGTGCATTCCTTTGCAGGGAATGAGGATGTGGGTGACCCCAGACAGGTATGAATCATGTCTGGGGGAGGCGGTTACTCAGAGGCCCTAGCAGTGAGGCCGCGTTCCTGCCGGCTGACGGAGGGCTGGGGCCTCGGAATGGGGCTGTGGGTCGGGGGTTGGAGCGGGCCCCGCTGGGGAGTGTGGGGCTGGCACCTTGGGGGCCCTGGCTCGCCTTCTCTGCGGGAGGAACAGATCCCGCAGAATGGCTTCAGAAGCCGGGGCCTCTTCAGAATCGTGGTGGCATCGCTGTTGTGGCTTTTGCACCCCTGGTCCTTGCTTCGGCTGTAAAATGGGGGTGTTTGCAGTGTTCTGGCTCCCTGGGGCTGTGTGTGGTGACACGATTCGGTCCTGCCGTCGCTGATGCCAGCCGCCGCGTCACACGGAGCCCTAGTGGGAGCCGCTGTGACTAGACCTGTTTTCCGGATGGGCAGACTGACGTGCAGAGGACAGAAGGCGCTTGCCCAAGGGCATGCATGCCCACCATGAATTGACGGAGCTACATCTGGATTCTGTTGAAACCACCTGTGTCCTCACTGCCCTACCTTGTAAGTTCGGAGACGTCGACAGGCCCACGGCAAACCAGGAGCCCGGGAGACCACTTTCAGTGGCATGTGGATGGGCGTTTTAAATTTCGCCGTTACACGCTTAGGCTGATGTATGTTAAATGCATGTCAGGATAAAACGGAAAAAGCATGGCCCTGATTTCATGAGGGCTACTGTTTAAGACGAGAGTATGTAGTGAAGGTGAGTTGATAGGCTAGAATTTAAATTTTAAAAATTAAAATATTTAGGATTTTTAGTTCCTTTAAGGGGTATTTGGAAGTGGCCGAAATCGGGAAGCCTAGGGGAGTGTCACGTTCTAAGAGGCTCCTGTCGGGGACTCCGCGGGGGTCCCTACTAGCAACCACAGACGGGTGGCACCTCCTGCAGAATGGAAGCACCTCGCCCTTTGGTCTTTTGAGGTCACCCAGCCATTTGAAGGTTGGGGTCAGCTCGATTCTAATGAGATCAAGGTTCAGGGTTGCGGGGTCCTCTGAAGGAAGGGAACCCAAGGTGGGGGAGCAAGATCGGGGGTGGGAAGTTAGGGATGAAGGGGAGATCCACATCCTTCCTCCAGACACAGAGCTTGGGGCGGCATCAGGCAGGTGACAGGGCTCCAGGCTTGTTCTCGGGATGGTGCCGATGATGGGGAAGCCAAGCCTTTGCCCCCTTGGACTCTTGATGCACCCCACGCAGTTTGCAGGGGAGTGCCTGTCGCAGCTGTGTGTCATCTGGATCTCTGTGTGTGTTTTAACCGAGATCTCTAAGTTCTTTTTCTGTAATGGAAAAAAACCTCCTTAATTTAATTGTCCTACGGTGCCTGAAATGGTTTGATGCTTTGCAGAATAGATCTGTGATTTACTACCGAGCCTCCTAATGCACAGTTTTGGCTCTGGGGATAAGGGGACACAGTGGGAAGCAAGTGAAGCAAAGGGCCTAGGTGTGTCGTAGCTCTGGGCCTCTCAGGGGTGCATGGGCACGTCTGCCGACCACGCTGCATCATCCCCGCCGTCGCTGGGTCACTGCTGGGAAAGGCTCCGGTGGCAGAGGCGTTGGGGGAAGTTCTGCTGCCTGTCTGGCTCAGGCTTTGGCAGAGCTTGTGCTTTATTTCTGCTACTTTCAAAACAGTTGGCGTGTGACAGGTGCTGGAGGGAGCTGTTTGAGGACCCCGCAGTGACACCACAGTCAAACCTCCTCAGAGATCTGAGAGTCCCTTGAGGGACCCACCCCGTGAGGCTGGTCTGGCTGGGGTGAGGCAGGCTCCTTCCCAGGGGGCTCCTGACTCGCTGACCTTCCTGGACCTGGAGCCCAGGCCTCAGACCCCGGGTCTGGGTCTGGTCCTAGGGAACCGTGGGGCACAGGCGAGGAGGGTACCCCACCAGCCACACTGGGTAAGGCCGAGGAGAGCTCATGGCGCTTGCCCCCTTGCTCCTTCTCTCTGTTCATCCCAGGGCCGGCCTCCTACCTGACTACCTGTCTAGGAATTTTTATTGCAACCCACAGAGGCATTGCAGCTTGGCTGGAATGTGAAAGGTCCTGGCCGCACGGGTGGGAATGCAGAGGCGGAGGCCCCTGGCCTGCTCACAAGAGGAGTGTGGACGTTGTGGTGGTGTTGCCTCGGGGCCTGCCCAGGCTTTGTGCTGTCTCTTTGTGCCCTCAGTCTGCCTGGTTGGTTCTGGTCAGATTCGGGGTTGACCACTTCCCCTGAGACCTCGATGCACAGTGGGGCCTGAAGTAGCAGCTGAGGACGATGAGGTGTGAAAGCCGGGAAGACAGCCTCGAGAGTGGAACGGCTCCCGGGCAGCCCCGCTGTGCCCCTGAGCACATTGCCCAGCACTCTCCTCCCTGGGTGTGGAATCCTCCCAGCTCGTTGGCAGCCTTTGCTGCCGTTAGACCCATTGTGCAGATGTGCACACCGAGGTTTAGAGGGTATTTGCTTTAGGTCCCATGCCTGGTAAGTGGCAGAGCCAGGACCTGAACCCCTAGCAGCCTGGCTCCCCGGCCCACGCATTTAGCTGAGTGTGGGCTGCAGGCTCCGCCAAGGGATGGATCTTCACGGCCTCTTAGGGATCGGAACTGCCTTGCCAGTCACTGGGGGAGATGGAGGCTCAGGGCTCCCAGAGCTCTTCCTCTCTGCCTGGAAGAGCGTAGAGGTGACATGGGGGCTGCACCCTGGAGAGGACTTGGAGCTCCAGGTTGACTCTGGCTTCCATGGGCCTCCCTGCCAGTGGGTGCCAAGCCAGCAGCGCCAGCCGGCGTGGGAGAGGCCACTCTGCCTCTTCTCCATCTGGCAGCCTCAGCCCTCAAGGAATTCGTCCTGGGGCCAGGAGTGGCCTTGGCCGCGCCGTCCTGTCCTCTGCTGGCTGTAGGCCAGGTGCAGGTTCAGGCTGCTGTGAAGCAGCAGCGGCCTGAGCAGAGGAGGGGTCTTCTGGAGAAGGACCAGGCCCGGGGGCACCGGGCACCAGGGACGCCGAGGTTGGGGGCTCCAGCCCTCTGTCGCGGCCCTGAAGCCTGCAGCCTGGCAAGGTCCTCGGAAAGGCCAGACCCCCGTGTCTGGAGTGGGCGGGCACTGCGGACCCAGACCCAAGGAGGGGAAGGCAGCGAGGGCCTCTGTGGATCTCCACCGCCAGGGGAGTGTCCCTGCGGTTGCTTCTCTGCTCTGGGCCTCTGTTTCCTCATCTGTAAAATGGGGATCCTAAGAGTCAGTCATTTCGTAGGATCATAGTGGGGATCAAATGAGGAATATGTGCTTAGCTCAGTGCTCCGTGCCTTGTAAATGCTCAAGAATTGTAGCGTGTTCTGTTATTAAGTCGTGGTCCCGCGGGCAGCAACTTCACCCTTGCCACAACCTGCCCAGAGACCCTTTGTGACTCAGCCCTGCGTCACCGCCCCTCCCCCTCCAGAGCCTGCGGGTGGGGGGGGACCCCAGCCCAGCCCCCTGCTGGAGGCACCTCTGTGGATGTGCTCCTGAGGAGGAAGAGCTAGGGAAGGAGGGTCCCCTTGTGACATCCTAATGGGGGGGGGGGGGCAGAGGTGAGGGCGGGGTGTCTTATCCGTAATCTTGCGCTCATGTAGGAACCTTCCTGGTGGGTTATCTCCCTCCGTATTTTACTCCCTCGTTCACAAACTCATTCACCACATCTATTGAATACCTACTATGTGTTGGGCTGAACATTCTAGAAGTATACGACCCTGACAAAGAGAAACTTGACTATGGCCGCCAGAAGATGCCTCCTCATTCATCAGGTGCAACGGTTCACTTAGATATGGAACTGAAAAGGAGACGCTTCCCGCCTCTCCCCCGGGGGTGCTGGTCCAGAAACTTGGCGTAGGCCAGGAACCTGCATTTTTGCAATTCTCTTGTAAGGAGATAGGGATTCAGGAACGCGGGTCCTAGATCCCAATCAGCCGGGGCAGAAGAGAGACTGCTAGTTCTGGTGGGTGGGGGCATCCTTGAGACTTTGGTTCCCTCTCTGAGTGCTTCCTAGGACAGATTCCAAGCCGGGGATCACGGGGCGCACCTGCGTGCCCACTTTTCTGGCATCTGCCGTGTATTTCCAGCCAGGACCCCTGAGGACGCCCAGAAGCGATGCACCCCACCCCGCCGGGGAGAATGGGCAGTTCTCCTTTTGTTTTGCCGTGAAAATAGCGCAGTTCTTCTGATGGTAAGGGGTGATATGTGCCCCTTATTTAACAAAAATTCAAAGAATTTGATAAATGACCAAGACAAAAGTCAAAATGCCTGTGATCCCATCACGTGGAGACAGGTTTATGCTGCTGAAAGTGCTCTGCGGGCCGGTCTCCAGGCATTTGCAGCGACGGCTGATAAAGAGTTGGTAGCAATGGCTGGGGAGATGGGTGCAGGTCCACCCCCCCACCCCGTACACACACCAGCAGTTTGGGGAGGGGGAGGGACGTGTCACACCTCCCACCCCCCGCTGTCTGTTCTTGCACAGCTGCCCAGCATCCCTTCCCTGGGACGTGTGGGGTGGGAGGCCCACGTGGGGACTCCTGCTGCCCCCCTGGCGCAGCTCTCTACAGACAGGTGGCCTGGCCTTTGAGCCTCTGCTTCTGCCACTCAGAGCCTTGAGCTCCTGGTCTGTCAAATGGGCTGATGCCCAGTTTCAGTCTCAGAGGCAAGGGGACGAAGCCCACGGGTGTTAGAGGAGGCTCAGCCGGCATCCGGCACGTAGTAAGTGCCCAGTAAACCTCGGCCACTGGGTGCAGAGCCTCACACCCCTGGGGCCGCAGGGCAGTACTAGCAGGGCTGTTTGTTTCTGTTTGATCCCTGGAGTGCCCAGGTCCACCCTTCCAAGCCAAAGGCTTCTGCTGGTAAGATAATCCTGAAAAACCACAGATCTGATCTGAGCCCCTCTTTATACAGACGACGGGGTCCCTGAGACCCAGAGAGGGTGAAGAGGGGACTGGGGTCACACAGCCGGCAGCCAGGAAAGTGTCCAGGAACGTGTCCCCTCCTCCGCGTGGAGCAGGGTCTTCCAGACTCAGGAAGACTCTAGGGTCCCTGCAGGGACCTCTCCCCCCGCGTCACCTCAGCCCAGAATACACATGAAGCTTCTAAACGGGTCATCCCGAAAGACCGCTCGTGTTTATGGGTGCTGCCCGGTCTCAGGCACCGTTCTGAGGGCCTCCCGTGGATTTGTTCCTTTAGCGATGAGCCGAGGGATTCCCCACTTTTCACTTGGAGGCAGCGCGTCCAGCCTTGGCAGCGACCCAGGCCGGATTCCCGGTGCAGAGCTCTGGCCACGTCTCTTCTCCAGGACGGACAGGAGGTGCGTGGGACCGGAGAGGCGGGCCCGGCCAGAGCCACCCTCTCCTCGCCCCCGCGCCCCGACCTTTCCGCCTGGGAGGCCAGGCCTCCGTCCCGGTCACACAATGCCCCCTTCTCACTTTCAGACTGGCGGTCTAGACGCTCACGCTCCCTTTTGTTCTGCAGGGTCAGGGGTTGGGGAGCGGCCCCAGAGAGTGGGATTTGGGCCCAGGCAGGAAGAAATCTTCCCCAAACGAAGAAGGGGGTGGGAGTGAGCTTCGGAGGAGGCAGCCCGTTGTCCCCGCCTGCCCGTCGAGTGACCAGCCCTCCCAGCAAAGCACGCACCGCTCTGTGACGATGGAGGCAGCTCCCGACAAACGCGCTGTGAAACCCAATCGAGTTACGCCCCCTCAGGCCTGCGCGCCCGGAGCCGCTTAGCTGACACCGTCTAAATAAAACCCCACAGCCTGTGCCAGGAGGCCTGTGCCAGGCTGCCAGCGGGAACCCCAGGGCCAGAGGCAGTGCTCGGCCAGGCCCGAGCGCAACAAACTGGGAAGGGATGCAGCCCAGCCACGTCCCCTCGGCCTCCCCCGCTTAGGGGATGTCTGGGTGCTCCTCCGTCAAGGGCAGGGCGGATGCACACAGCCCCGAGATGCGAACCTGGAAGCCATCTCGCCTGTGCCACTGGTGGGGCGACTCTGGGAGCTGGCGCTGGCCAAGGAGAGACACGGAATCTCCCAGTTTGGTGCTCTGGTTCCAGACCCATTCTTGACCGGCGAGGTCTATAACCTCTTAGAGTCTCATCTGTAAAATGGGGACGTGAGTGGCCACAGTGATTCCTCACAGGGCGAGTCATTGTGGGGATTTGGTGGGATGATCACATTCCCAGCCGGGGACGGAGTGAGTGCCGTCACTCTTGGGTTGGGGGGGAACATGCAGGCGCCCCCTCCCCTGGTGAATGCAGAGCCAGGAGAGAGCATGGGGGGCGGCCGCTGAGGCCGGGCTGATGGCGTGGGCAGCCGTGGAAGCTTGAAGCTGGGGCGGGGGCGCATGCTCTGACCCGCACTTGGTGCTCTGTGATGTCGCCCACCACTTGTCTCTTTGAATGGCCTGTTCCCACTGGAGGGCCCCTCCCAGCTGGTGCAGAAGAGCCCCCAGAATTGGGGTTGGCAGGTGGCGCTCATCACCCATTCGGGCCCTGGTACCTGTTGGCCCAGCCGTAGGGAAGGAGAAGCAGGAGAGCTGCTAACATCTCTCAGGAGCAGCTCACGAGGCCCTGTGGGTTTGAGAGGAGTTTGGGAAAAGCAGAGCAGGGTCGAGAAGGGCCGGCCACAAAGGTGCTGAGAAGTGCCGGACCCTCTGGTGGCTGTTCGTGGTGCCCCCTGGTGCCCCCTGGTGCCCTGCCCCTTCCGTGCCTTCCCCACGGCCCTGATCCCGCCCTGCAGGACTTCTCTCATTCCCGTTCAGGCCTGGGACTCTCCAGCACTGCATTTGGGGGAGATGTTGGCAAAAACGTTTCATGCTGGCTTGGCTGACACGGGGTGGCTGGGGAGAAGGAGCTCGGGGCTGGGCTCTGGGGTCGCTGATTCCCGTCTGCCGTGGTTTCCAGGTGAGAGTGGCCGCAGGTGTCGGGGGCCTGGGGGAGTTCCACGTGCAGGAAGGAACTAACTGGGTTCTTTCTGGGCCTGACTGGGTCACCTGGGCAAGGCTCGGCCCCGGCTTGGCGTCCGGCTGGTAGATGGCACGCCGGCTCGGCTGGCTTCGGAAGCTCCAGCCCAGGCCCGGGGACCGTGAGGACCTCCGTCGCCCACCGCTGCGCCTGGACCCTCTTGACCCGCGAGAACACTGTTCTAACTCCCCGAGTCCTGTCCCCGGCGGCGCCTCCACTCCGCGTGTCTGGGTGAAAGCAGGGGCTCTGCCCACAGACAGGGGAGCCGTGGGCCGTTCCCCGTGGGAGGAGCGGAGATTAGCAGCAGCTTTTTATTAAAAATGAGCGTGTGGAAGGGGGAGCGCATAGCCTGCGATGCCCCCCTTTATGTGAGCAGTTTTTTGTTGCTGTAACCCCTGGGGAGGTTTCAGGGTTTATGTCACCAGCACGGTGATCTCCCAGTGGACTGGCCATGTGTCCAGCCCTGGGCTCAGCTCGGAGCGTGTGGATCCCCCCCGACCCCGTCTCCTGCTGCGTGTGAGTGAAGCGGCCCCCTCTTCCCGCCTCCCGGGGGCAGAGGCCAGTACACGACCCGGGCCAGCAGCCAGTCACATTAAATGCTCACAACAGCCCTTCAGGGCTCATGGCCAGGACCCTGTTTCACGATTGGAGAAACTGAGGCTGGAGCCCCACAGCCTGATGGGGGCACGCAGCTAGAGTTTGGTCTGTGGCTGTCTGGCTCCAGTGTCTGGACTCCACAACATTTGAGGACGGGAGGGAGGGACGCAGGAAGGGAGGGCAGGCGAGTCTCAGAAATAGAAGCTGCCTCCGGCGGGGACAGCCATGCAGAGGAAGTGGCTGTTTGGCCAGCACCCTGGCAGGGAAGGCCGAGAAGGTTGGCAGAAAGCATGACCCCTTTGGACACCTGGCGGGCACGAGGCTTTGCTCCAGAAGCTGGCAATCCTGAACAGAAGAGACCAGAGACCCACATCTAGGGGACCCAGGCCTGTCGGGCCGCCCCGGGGGGTAGCCTGGCCGAGGGGTCTGCACACGCCCTGTGCTCAGCCCACCGCCTCTTGGGGGCGGTTCCTCCTCCCTTTGACCTGGCCTAGCTGAGTAGAGGCACGGCCCGGGTTTAGGATCTGTTTGGGTGACCCTGAGTGCGTCCCAGGGATGCCCCCTGCGGCCAGCCCACCCCCGCCACTGTCCTTTCCTGGGAAGGGAGCAGCAGCCCTTTGTGAAAGCAGGCCCAAGAGCCTCCTGCAAAACATTAGTCGCAGGTGACACCGAATTTCTGCCCTGCCCCCCCCCCGCCACGCATCTTATTTTAACCCTTTTGCCACCCCCTTTAAATGAACAGCGCTGCGGAGAAATGGCCCGCCCCAGGTGTTGGGAACATGCTAGTGTCGGCGTCTCAGAACAAGGGCGAGAATTATCTGCCGGCCAGCCACGTACAGGCCCGGAGCAGCCTGGAGCGTAGCCCAATCAGGGAGGATTCGTTTTCTACTCCTCCGGAGCGGCCGGCCCCCCGACGTCCCCCCCACCCGGCCCCGTCCACCGGCAGACCCCAAACCAGACCGATAACTTAGCATTTTCATTTAAGTCCATCTGACAAATCGTTTTAGACGGAGAAAGCAGCACTGCATCTTTAACTGGCTACTTTGTCAGCGCGTCTCTGGGCACTGTAAAAAGTCCTTTGTTATCTGTGTCTAGACAGCACGCCAGCGGGATATTTGGTCTGCGTGAGGGAGAGAGATCTGACAAGGTTGAATTCATTTACCGGCTTATTTAAAGCAGAATTTCAAAACACTTGCTCATAAACTGTTTTCGGCCCAGACTGCCCCAGCCTCCCCCTAGCCCACACTGGCTTTTCTTGTTTTATATAATTTTTCGCCTGTTCGGGCAGTTCTCGCAGGTTGCAGCCGATGCCCTGGCGAGGAGGAGACGCGGGGTGACCGCGGCTTGCAGCTTTTTTTTTTTTTTCTTTCTTTCTTTAATTGTCCTCTTTATGACTGTCTAGACGCCCTGCAGATGGACGTTCGCAGGGAAATGGCTTTTCCCTCTGGTTACGGGACACTAAGTGGGCAGGTTGCGGCCGCCACCCCCTCCGGCCGTTTGACCGCCCGCCCCCTTCCCCCCCAAACTGTTCTCCTCGATTCTTCCCTCCCTGAAACGGAGGCACTTCGCCTCCCGGCAGCGTCTTTGTGTTTATAACACATTTACTTGACTGTGCTAATTTTATACCATCACCAAAAAAGAGAGAGAAAGTGACATTCCAGGCGTGCGTCCTCCCCTGTGCGGGCGGCCAGAAACCCCCTGCGGCCCCTGCCCACAACTTTCTCTACTTCTTATCACTTTTGCATATTTTTTTTTTCCTTTTCTTTTGGTGGCACACGTAGGCAAATAAAACGCCGGAGGTTGGCTTTTTAAGGATGGAAATATCAGGGCACCTTGAATGGGTCCCACGTTGTAGTTACACCCAACAGATGCATTCATTAACCTTGTTGCCATAGCGACTAGGTGATTGTTGTGGGGTGAAAAGGGGGCAGAGGGTGGGGGCGCCGGCCCCCCCCAGCCCCTCCGCCACTCATCGCTGCCATCCCTGGAGGAACATCCCTGCAAACGGCATTGTCCTGCCCGCCACCAGGAAAGTGGGCCACTCTGGGCTTTCTCCCGACTCGGTGATGTGTGGGGGAGGCTGCTCAGCTTCCTCCCTCCCCTGGAGGCGGCCACAAAGCCAGTGGATTTAGGAAATTGAGTTGAGTTACGGTCCCGTTATGTTAGGGCCGCTGGGAGGGGGCAGACAGCAGCGCTCCCCCTTCTGAAGTGGGGGCCGCAGGATGGAGAGGCATGGAGGCTGCGTGCCCTACACCCCCCCCAGCCCCCTGAAAACTATTGTCATTGCTGTTGACCCGGCTGCAAAGCCATAAATTTCCACCCTCCGCCCAGCAGTCATCAATCTGCCGCAGGGTTTTACATGGTAGGAGGCACAAAAGGTGGGGAGAGGGTTGGGGGCGGGCAGCCGACCAGATGTCTCCTGGGATCCCGAAACTGCATCTCATTTCTGCCAGGCCAAGCAAATCCAGCGTATCAATCTGCTTCCTTGGGGGTGGGGGGCTGGGGGATTGGGCATTTCGTCTGCAGGAGATAGGACACGGGGAAAACACGTCTCAGCGCCCTGGGCTTCTTGGCCCCATCCTTTTATTTCTTTGATTTCTGCTCCGCAGACGGATCGCACCCACAGGGCAGGAGCAGTGTGTTGCGCCGCTGTTCCCATTGTGCCCGCACGGGTCTGTTACTATTACCGGCTTTGTTTGGGCAGCGACACAATGGGCTGCGGGGAGAGACAGGGAGCTGTGGGCTCTTCCTCGTCCCCCCACCCAGAACCTATCATTCCTTCTCCCTGGAAGGCAGAGGTCGGGTGCCTGAGTGTGTCATGTCTCCGAACTCACCCTCCACCTCCCCACCCCCCCAAGGCCAGCATGTCCATCTTTAAGGAGAAAAATCCAAACTGAAGAAAAGGAGGTCTTTCTTTAAAAGAGAGGGAGAGAGAGACCAGAGCAGCATCACCAAGTTTGTGACGCGCGCAGACAGTCCGCTGGCCCCGCTCCCTCCGCCAGGTGCCCCCGCCAGGTGCCCCCGCGAGAACGGGCCTCGAGGGCGGGCAGCCGCGTCTGTGGCTGGGTCTGTGTTGGGGTAATTAAAGGCAGATGATTATATTAACCCAGTCACCAAGCCAGCGTGGCGTAGAGAGATGAGTGGCACCAGCATTGATATTCCCCTCCAGAAATTGTCCTTTCCCAGCGTATTAGGAATGCGCTCTTGGGTTGAGTCTTGGGGGCTTTTTTTTTTTCCTGCATTTTTAAATAATCGATCACGTCCCCCAATCTTCTTAAAGAACAGCGGAGGACCCCCTGCCCCCGGATAAGAGCAGCTTCGGTTCGTGCAGGGACACGTGAGCCTTTGCAAGCTCCGCTGGAGCGTGTGCGTGGCCCAGACGCCCTAAGAGCCCGCAGCTTGAGAGATGGGATTTTAAAGTCGACTTTTCAGAGCTCCAGTCTGGGAGGCCTGACCTTATTTCTCCCTCCTCTGAAGAGTTGGAGAGGCCGGGGTTTCAAGGCGGCCTTGGTGTGCTGCCTTCTTTAGGAGGCGAATTGCTGCTCATTTGTCAGGCAAAACAGATGTGGCGAGGAGACAACATCTATTTTCATAATTCGAAACAAATCTGGTGAGCCGCCTTCCTTTTCAGTGGGGCCCGCTCATGCAGAAAGCCCCACTCCCGGCAGCATTTAGCAGAAATATTTATAGTTCGTCAGTTGAACTTTCTTTCCTCCAGGATGAGTTCGTTTCTGCTGGCGGCTGGGACTGGGACCGTGGGCTCTCCATAGGTCATGGGTGCTCTTGCAAGGATGTGTGTTTTGTTTTGTTTTTTAATTTTAAACAGGGAGAAGTTGGGGGCCCCAGCCAGTCAGAGCACCTTGTGCTTCACCTCATCGGTGGGTCCTTTCCTCTCGTCTTCCAAATGTGGGGGGCTATTGGCCGAGGCGTTCTGTTTCCCATCATTTGTCAGGGGGGCAGTTGGTGGCTGGACTTAGAGACATTCCGCACCCCCACCCCCACACCCCCCGGGCAAGCAGCTGGCTCCCCTGATGCTCCAGGAAGACCCAGGACCTGGGTCCCTAGTCAGTGGGGAGCTTGTGCTTTGGTTTGCAAGGGAATTTGGGAGTCATCCCCCCTCCCCCCATTTTAGAGATGAGAACACCGAGGCTGGGAGAAAAGCAGCTTGCCTGAAGCCACGTGGTGACTTGATGGTGGAGGTGGGGCCCTGCCTTGGAGGCAAGGCCCAGAAATGACTCGACCTGTCCAGATTCTGCTCGAGCCTTCATCCCCGAGCACAGCTGTCGTAATCTCCAGCTCATTGTAGCTGCATAAACAGGGATATGGGCCCTGCATGGGGAAGAGCCATTACCTGTTCATCACTCAGATAGCAGAGCTCCTGTTTTCCTACTGGAGGAGCTGGGGGCACTGGAGATGCTTGCGCTCCCGGAGCTCAGACCCTAGTGGGGAACAGACAGAGGATGTGGTTGCAGATGCTGGTGATGCCAGGGAGGAGGAGGAGAGACAGGGTCACTTCAGTGAGCCAGGGGGTGCATGTAATGCAGGGGGTCATGATCCCAAAGGTCCTCGAGGGCTAACACATGCCCAAGACTTGAGGGGTGGGATGCAAACAGCGGGAAGCTCGGGGGCGGACAATCTCGGGGAGGGGAGTTGAGAGGGGCGCAGCTCCTCTGGCTGTGGTCCTGGAGGAGGGGCTGCCCAGGCTTCCGTCCCCTGGTCTATAAAACAGCAATTGAGTGCACAGTGTGGAAGTTTCTGGAACAGACACAAGTGGCACCATTTTGCAAGATGCTACCATTGGGAAACTGGGGTGCTCAGTTGTTGGAGATCTTCCTGTACGATTTCTTATGACGTATGTAAATCTAGTTATCTGAGAATAAAATTTCTTTGGGAAAAAAAAAAGGTGTGGGCAGCCCTAGTGGCTCTGGTTTAGTGCTGCCTTCAGCCCAGGGCGTGATCCTGGAGACCCGGGATCGAGTCCCACGTCAGGCTCCCTGCATGGAGCCTGCTTCTCCCTCTGCCTATGTCTCTGTCTCTCTGTCTCTCTCTCTGTCTCATGAATAAATAATTTTTTTTAAAAAAGGTGAAAGGTCTGGGAGGGCCTTTTTGCTTCTCGTTGCTGGGACCACCTGGGAGCAGATTGTATCCTTGTCATCGTGGCTCAGGATGGGAAGACCCTGGACCACCTCTCTCATTTTCACCTGCAGATTATAAGAGTGAGGGTCTAGGGGATCAGGGCCCTTTATTGCCCTGGCAGGAAGGAGACCCATGCTGGGGTCCAGGTGCCCTCATGGTCTTGGGCAGGTTGCTGGTTTGTGCGTGTGTGTGTGGGGGGGTCTTGGGAGATCCCCATGGCAGTGAGGACTTCTGGAGGCTACAGTGTCTCGTAATCCCCTGTGGTTGTTCACCTCGAATGGATGGAGTGTGTCCCACTGGCCCATGAGCTGGTGAACGTGGTGGGGGCTCCCGGGCGCAGGGCTGTGGGGAAGCCTTGTAGCTAGAGAGCCGGCGGTGAAGATAGCCCTGCAGAGTTCCCCAGCCGGTCAGGGGGCACATCTTTATCATTCAGAGGCCCCCGAGCTCCAGGCCTCCCATGGGCTTGGGAGAACGGGCTCTCAGATGGTGACCGCCCTTTGCACAGAAGGCAGAAGCTGGAGGTTGTCGCAAAGCCTGGTTTTCCTACAGGTGGACACTCCCATTTCAGAAATCCTTCTCCCCTCTTTTCTCATTGACCTGAACCCCACAGATGCTTGGCATCCTTCTCCTGCCTCCAGAGACGGGCCTGTAAACAGCGGCTGCTGTTCCTGCCCGCTCGCTCGTACTCTCTTCATACGCCTTCGTTAAGCACCTACTGTGTGCCTGGCGCAGGCGATGCTTCTGTGATCAGGCTGGCTATGGCGGCTCCGGCCCTCAGAAATGTACAGTCGGTGCCTTTCCCTGAATTCTGTGCTTTCAAATCCAGTTTTTAGACTGAGTTGTTTTATTTTTCTTCAAACCGATCATGTGTGATTTAAGTCTTTGCTGCTGTCTCCGTACAGGGGCCTAATTAGGACTCTCTTGGTGCCTGGCGGCGCTTCTTGGGCAGCCACTGTGCGCCAGGCACTGTGCTTTTTGGGGTCGCCTGCTGCCTACTTCATCCACGGCTCCTCAGCCTCAGCACTGTCGACATCTGGGCGGGATCATTCTTGCCCGTGGGGTGTCCCAGGCACTGTGGGATGTTTAACAGCATCCCTGGTCCCACTAGATGCCAGGAGGACCCCTTCCAGCTGGAACGACCACAGACGTCTCCGGGCGCTGCCAGATGTCCCTCGTGGGCAAAAATGTCCCCAGTAAGAACCATGGCTCTAACCTGGAGGGTCTGCCCTTGAGGTAGCTGAACGGGTGCGGGGAGGCCTGGTGTCTCTTTGTCTGTCAAATGCAGGTGATGACAGGAGTCCCCACAGTGGCTGGTTGGGAACCTTGAATGATGAACGCACCAGAAGCTCTTCTCGGAGCCCCGTGGAGCCCAGCAGCTGAAACCCTCCCCGCCGGCCTGTCTGATGGGCAGGAGTCATTCAGTCCACTCATCCGTCCGGGCTCCTGGGGTTTACGGTGGGAAGAGAGCCCGGCTCCACGCTACATGCTAGAACCACCTTGCGAGGACGGGCAGGCCCTGGCGCTCAGCCTCTGTGGTGGTGCCTCCCCCCGACCCTGACCATGCACACCACTGTGGCCGGCCTGTGCCCCGAAGACCGGGAGGCCGGTGCCGGCTCCCCGCTTTGCCAGGGTGACTTTCTCTTCTCCGGTCCACCCTTCCTGCATGCGACCCACGCTGGGGCTCTCCCGTCCAGGAGGCTTGCTCCTTCCCCTCGGCGCATTCAGGCGTCCAGGCGGGGGTCGGGGGGTGAGGTGGGGGTGTCTCTGAACCACTCCAGGTGTCGAGTGTCCACCCTCTTCGTCTTTTGCACCATAATCAGTTAAATATTAGGTTCCAGCATTTGTTTTTACATCTGGGACGTCGGCTAAGAGTTTACTTGAACAAGCGGTTTGTCTGCTAAAGGAGTGAAAGCCCGACAGAGGTGCATGTCGTGGATGCACCCCTGCAAGACATTGACTTGGTCTGTTGGACATGGGGGACGCGGGGCTCCCATGACAGCTCTGACACGTGGGCTCGTTTGCACCATCGCGTGGAGAGTGGTACCCGAATCGTCTTCAAACTCGCATTTTCCGTGCTGCCTCTGTGCACACAGCCAGCGCCCGGGGGTCTTACATGCGTCTGCCAGGCCCCCAGCAGCTCACCCCTCATCAGACCCGCATTCCATCTGTGTTTCTTGTCCTTGAAGGTGACACACGTTCCCACCTCGGGGCATTTGCACAGGTCAGCCGTTCAGCTCCGTGCCGTCTTCCCCCAGCTGTCCTCACCTGTCAGGTCTCAGGCAGGTGGTCCTGACGCCCATCCAAGGGACCGTCCTCCCTGATTACTCGGCTCACCACCCTCCTATGTTCTCTGCATAGCATGGGGAGCTGTGGGTGCTCATTTGCATGGTTGCCGGCCCAGCTTTGGGTCCCCCCAGGTGGCAGGAGCCCCATGGGGCCAGAGGTTGGCTTCTGCTGAGCTAGCACAGGGCTGATATGGCCTCATCTCATGTGGAGGGACCCACATTCCTTGCAGGACCAGCTGCAGCCTCGGTTCAGGGTTCCTGAGCAGACAGGTGAGCGTCTTTGGAAGGAGGACACTCAGGTATCTTCAGAGATGCCCATGTCATTGGAAGGTCCCTGTGGCTGGGCCTGAGTCACGGTCCCTGCAGCAGTCACGGTCGCTGGCTGTACGGTGACACTTTACCATGATACTTTACCTCGGGGACACCAGTGACCCGCTGAGACCTTGTATTGGGGACATTTGATCGTTTGGGGGGTGCAGTGATACTTTATGTTGGGGGAACCCAAGCTGCTGTCCCTGCCTTGGGAGAGAAGCCAGCACTTCCTTGCCCTTTGCTAGGGGGAAGCCGCTAGCAGCCGGCGCCTAGAGGTTACTTAAATTCTTCTTTCTTCATTTCTAAATTTTAAATGGCATGTTTCGAACGTAATCCTCAAACCTGGGAGCCAGACCTGCAAGTTGAAAGATGACAGCCGAGAGATGGTTTCATTTGGCTGGCTGCAGCAGCCAGATGGCAGATGCTGTGAGCAGGAGAGGGGAGGCGGCTTCTGTTTCGGCTCCTGCCCCCCCCCCCCCCCCCGCCGCCCCACTGCCGCAGAGCACCCTCCTAGTGCCAGGCCTGGGCTGTGCCCCGGGGATCATCACTTGGGGCTGCCGGCCTTGCCCTCTGCCAGGGCGACCCAATGCTACAGCCCCAAGAGACAGGACGCCCCCATACTTTTCCCTTTTAAAAAAAGAACTTTTTTTGTTTTGATACAATTATAGATTTGCAGCATTTGCAAGAAATAATAGAGAGCTCGTGTCCACAGCACACAGCCTCCCCCGGTGGTGATGACTTACGCCGCTATAGTACAGTGCCACAGCCTGCAGACCAACATTTGGTACAACCCATCGACCTCCCTCAGATGTCCCCAGCTGACGTGCGCACATCGGAGCGAGTGTGTATTTGTGGGTACATGTGTGCGTGTGCTTGCATGCGTTTAGCTCTGCGCAGTTTTATCACATGTGGAGGTTTGTGCAAGCCCCCCCCCCCCCGTCCAGACACAAAACAGTCCCATCAGGAGGACCCCCTCGCCCCTCCCTTTGTGGCCACATCCACCTCCCACCCGCTGCCTCTGTAACCCCTGGTGGCAACCTGTCGTCTGTTTGTCTCTATAATTTTGTGACTTTGAAAGTGTTACATAAATGGAGCCATACAGCATGCGACCTTTCTTCACTCGATTCTCTGACGATGCATCCAGGTGGTTTTGTGTACCAACAGTTTGCTCCTTTTCCTTGCAAATAGCCTTCTGGGAGGTGGACGCACCATGGTGAGTTTAAGCATTCACCTGTTGAAGAGCACCTGGGGTGCCTCCAGGTTGGGGCTGTGAACAGTCACGCACTGATCTTCGTGCAAAAGTGAGTCTTCATTTCTTTGGGATCGAAGCCCAGGAGTGCAGCCGGGTCATCCGGTGGTTGTGTGTTTAGTTTTGTGAAAGATCCTTCCCTTTCCATCAACTCCCCTGTGTCCTCCGGCCTCGGGGGAGAGCTGCGAGACTCCTGCAGGACAGCCTTGGACATGAATGCCTTCCTGCTTCAGGTGGTCACTGTGGGCCATGCCCTGTGCCAGGCCGGCGTTAGCCACCAGGGATGCAGTAAGACTGGGGTCGGCAGGGGCCTTCTCACGGGCTCCCTTGCTGGTGAGTTGAAATCGGCAACAGATAGACAGATGCTGTAATAAAGGAGCTAGGCACTTCTAGCCGCCGACCCTCACACAGTGCTTCCCTTCGAGCCATGAGCTCTCTGGGTATCTTGCGATCCTCCAACAGGCCTGTGACATGGGGCTGTCCTTCGCCCCATGGTGCAGATAAAGAAGCAGAGGCACAGAGAGCCAGAACAAGACGAGCCAGGAAAATCCAGGCCTTTGTCAGTACACTGCGTTGCCCCTCGTGGCCGACACAGGCCATCAGGGGATGCAGAGGTCAGAGGTGCAGCGTATTTGGGATGGGGCAGCTGGGAGGCCTCCCTGACGTGGTAATGCGGAAGGCTGTGCGAAGATCCCGGGACAAGACCACAAGTGCAAAGGTCCTGGGGTGGGAACAGGGAAGACGCCAGTATGGCTGGAGTGTGGTGAACGAGGGAAGGAGGTGGGAGGTACAGAGAAGAGGTTGAGCAGGCCTCGTAGGGTTTTAATCTGAGCGTGAGTCAGTGATTCAATCCATGTTTTTAAAAATTGTTCTGGCTGCTGGGTGCAGAATAGACTGGGGAGGGGAGTCCATGTGCCATGGAGGAAGCGGGGATATGAGGAGGACATGTAGGCAAACCCTTTGGTCTTGAGGGATGACTCCTGGGTGTCCCCCAGCGCTGCCCTGCGAGGGCAGGACCCCAGCCAGCCACCCCCCTTGGGTGTCTGGGCTCCCACGTATGTGTGTCCCCCAGTGGATTTCTCTTGTTGTTTCTCCTCTCCCTGTCTCCACACTAGCTGTCATCATGCAAATTGAATTTACGTGCTCAGTGTCAGCCACTCCAGATCATTTAATAAACGAGCACTGACATCTTTGTACCCCTCATGCCCTGCCCGGTCAGGTGAGTCGCCTGCTTTTTAATCGAATGATGGCCCCCATTTGTGAGGCCCTTGCTGGGTGCTGGCCAGCGCTGAGAGAACTAGTGGACCTCTCCTAGCTCAGCTAATGCCAGCTGTCCTGGGCCGCTACACATTACTGATCCATCCTTATGACGGGGAAACTAAGGAAAGTGGGCCAAGTGACTGCCTGAGGTCACATGTACAGGATGTGGCCGCGTCTGGATTCGAATCCAGAGCCGGGCGCCTGGCCTCCCACGGCCTTGCCACGTCCCCATCTCGGAGTGCAGAAAAGGAGCACCTCCCTGAGCTCCTCCTTCAGAGAGCAGTTGCTCAGGACCTCGGTCTTCCCAGCCATTGGGGTTTTCTGCTTCTGGAAGATGCTGTTTCAAAAGGAAACGCTGCTGAAGGCTGAGATAGCCTTGCCTGTGGGGCGGGGACCGGAAGAGGCGTCTGGGAGGCTCGTAACTGCCCGCTGGGAATGTGTTTCAACTGTCGTCTGAAAAAGAGTAAGAGCTCGTTCAGAGTCACGGGGAAAGATTCAGCAGATTTAGACCACGGTCAGCCTCTCTCTCTCTCTGTCTCTCTCTGTCTCTCGTGCACACACACACACACACACACACACACACACAGGCAGGAAACACCCAGAAACAGAGACAACATCCTGAGACACAAGCACACAGATGATCATAGGTGGGAGGCAGACACACAGACACCCCCAGACACCCAGACTCCCGGACCCTCGGGGAGAAGCAGGGACTGACTTTCTGTCTCACCTGCTTGGGGCAGGGGGCGGGGGGAGTGGGGTGGGGTGGCCCTGCAGGGGTGACGTCACTCCCCACCTGAGCGCCTCCCAGGCTCAGGCCCTGCCCAGCCAGGTGGTCCATGCAGTGGCCCACTGTCTGCGGGTCCAGCCTTGTTTCCTCGAACCTCCCCTGCGAGGCTTCAAAACAATCTGGCGTCAAGGAATGCCTCGTCCCGTGCCAGGGTCTCTCCTGCAACCAGCAAGTTAGTGACCTTCCAAGGCCAGCCTGGCTTCTGCTGGTCTCAGGCCTCTGCCGTCGAGCTGCCCCTTCTCAGAGATGACCAGATGCCGGAGGGAGTGAAGGGCGGCGGGGCTGCCAGGAGGTGGCGGTTTGAGGTTGTGGCTGTCGTACTGACTCTCTTGTTGGCTCCGACAGGGGAAGAGTAGTTAGGACACCAGGCTTCAGTGTCCCGGGCCCTGTCACACAAACCTGTGTGCACTGGGCATGTGGCTCTGTCTCTCCCAGCCTCAGATCCCTCGTCCTTAAAATAGGAGGACATAAGACCAGGGCCACCCCGGAGAGCCTCTGGAAGGGGCAGGAAGCACAGCAGGTGTGTGCCCTCCTGGCAGGCCTTCACTTAGAAGGGCTTTCTGGGTCTGCGTCCATCTGTCCCACATACAGATCCAGCCAGGTTTCGGGGAGCACAGAATCAAATTGTTCTGCCTCAGAAAGGACACATCACGGTGGGATTTGAGATGCCTGCGGCCCTGGAGAACCTCGGCTCCAGGTGGCCCTGGCACATGGTGGGGGCAGGGGAGTGTGTGCTGCTCGAGTGAACGAATGGGAGAAGCCCCTGCTGTCGTGCCTGGAGACCGAGGCCCGGCTGCGGGCCGTCCTGTCCTGAAGGGGGTGCATGTGGGACTGTGTCTCCCTCCCTAGGTCCTTACCCCCACCTTGGACAGGCGCCTGCACAACTGGTGGCTGAGTTCCCTGCACTCGGCTCCTCTAGGTGGTCAAGGTGTCCTAGTCGGCCGGAGTCGCTCTAACAAAATAGCCATAGTCCAGGGGCCTAAAGAACAGAAATTTCTTCTCTTTCTGTTCTGGAGGCTCAAAGTCCAAGTTCAAGGGGTCACCAAGTTCAGTTGATGGGGAGAGTGCTCTTCCTGGTGGGCGGGTGGCCGCCTCCCCCATGTGAGTGGGAGGGAGAGGAGCTGAGCTCTCTGCTGTCTCTTCTTTTTTTATTTTTTTTAAAGATTTTATTTATTCATGAGAGACACAGAGTGAGAGACAGAGAGAGAAACAGAGACACAGGCCGAGGGAGAAGCAGGCTCCATGCAGGGAGCCCAACACGGGACTCGATCCCGGGACCCCAGGATCGCGCTCTGGGTCAAAGGCAGGCGCCAAACCACTGAGCCACCCAGGGATCCCCTCCGCTGTCTCTTATGAGGACACTAATCCTATAAACCCAGGGCCCCACCCTTACGACTCCCCGTAACCTTCCTTACGTCCTGAAAGACCCACCTCCAAATACAGGGAGTGAAAGCATGGACATAGGGTTGGGGGGAGACATCCGGTCCGTGGCCCGAGGAGGCCCCTTCTGACCCAGGGGATTTGGGGAGGCCACTGAGCCCCGCCTGCTCCACAGGCTCTTGGGTTAGGAACAGCCCCTGCGGCAGCGGTCTCCTGCAGGGTTCACCGGGAGCCTGGCACCACGGGGGCCAGTATTCTGGGGAATTCAACCCCCAGGTTGGTTCCAGGAATGAGGCCCCATATGGCGGTGAGGGGGCTGAAGGGGGAGGAAAGAGCCCAGAGACGTGTGTGTGGTGTCTAGGTCCACACCCGGGGCTACCCGGCTACTTGGTGCGTGGCCTCTAGTTTCTTTGCTGCCTGAGAACCGCGGTGGCCCGGACGCCAGGGAGAGAAGCCAGTCAGGGGGATGCTCTGTCCTCGGAGCCGGAGTCCCGCGTGACCGTGGCCTGGGCTAGCGGCATCGTGGTAGGATGTGGAAGTCGCCCTGGGGCGGCCAGACCTGGGCTTGACCTTGGTCATCAGGCCACCTCCCTGCCCAGGCCCTGGGTCAGCGCGGCGGCCGCGTCCAACGGGGCCCCCGGCACGCGGCCGGGGTGACAGAAGCGCCCGTGACAAGTGGCTAAATACGCACCCGCATTGCCGCTCCCGGACGGTTTTGTCCGAGAGGCTTGGAGAGGGAGCCTGGGTCACTTCTGGGCTCACTTCCCCTCTCCTGGGGCTGCCGTCCCGGCTCCCGTCAGGAAACACCAGGCTCTTGAAAATTGGTAATTGAGAGAAACATCTGCTGGTTTTCAAGGAGCACACGGTGCCTCCCAAGTGGCGAGGGCAGGCGTGAGTGGCCTTGTCAGCCTCTCTCGGCAACACACACCCACAGGCACGCACGTGCCTGAATTGTTGTTGTGTGTGAAGATTTTAAGAATTAGAACGGTCAACGTTTGCCATAAAAATGCCAACAATATACGGACACAGAGAGTAAAAAAAAAGCATAGTCTTCCTCCTCCAGAAGTAGTCCTGTTGACAATTTGATGATTATCCTCATTTTTGCAATGAAAATGGGTCCGCATTATATGCGCTGTTCCAGTTTCGTTATTCCTGCTCGAGAATAATTGTGAACGTCCCTCCAACATCAGACCTAGACCAGTAGTCCTCAGCCAGGGGTGCTCTGCCTCCCACCCCCCACCCCCAGGGGACATCGGGTGATGTCTGGAGACATTTTTAGTTGTGACAACTTAGAGGTGATGGTGTGACTGGCATCCAGCGGGTGCGGGCCAGGGATGCTCCGATGCCCAGAACGGCCCCCACGGCAGAGAATTATCCAGCTCAAGACGTCATAATGCCAAGGTTGAGAAACCTTCTGGTCGATTGAGGTGTATTTTGAATGGCCCCATTGCATTCCATAATGTGATGTACCGGGGTTTGTTTAGGGGGATTTAGGTGCTCTCTGATTATTTACCTTTAAAAAAAAAATACCCTGCAGAGATAACCTCATACATATATGCTTTCAGGGTTTCTGTGAATGTTTCCGTTGGACTCGATCCTGGAAGTTAAAATTGCTGGGTTGCAGGGTAGCTCGCATTTTTAATTTTGATGGGTATTGCCAAAATGCCCTCCGAGAAGATTATGGCCAGCAGCACAACCACCGGCACACAGACTCACTCACCCGTGCGACCCGCTCCCCATTTGTTTCCTGTTCTCCTCAATTAACAAGACGCGTTTGATTTATTTTAAATAACTTTCCCTGGCACCTCCAACATGTCCAGTGGCAGAAACGGGTCTCTCCCCGTGAATCCACTCCATTCTGCCAATAACTCTCGAACGGTGATTGATATTTTGCTGACAGTGGGTGTTTAAAGATGTTCGATGTCAGTGACAATAGAAAAAAAAATCTCATTAGTTCTTTCCATTTGGTTAATAGCAAAGGAAGATAAAAGGCACGGCTTTGTCTTTTCTGAGTGAAGGAGCCGCGGGTCAGGAGGTTCTGCTGTCCCTGGGGTTCTCAGCTCACGGCCTGTTCCCCTGCTCTCAGCCCTGGGCTCGCCCGTTGGGCAGCTGCAGCCTCTCCAAGGCAACCCCCAAAAGGTGACCCAGGGATGCGTGGGGCGAAGCCCCAGAAACAGGTGAAGTTCCTCGCAGTTCTGCTGCTTTGAGCTGCTGCTCAAAGTGGAGAAGCACTTTGTCCCCTCACCTGAGTGATCCTTCACAAACTAGGACAAGATGCCTTCCCAGTGAAAAGGAGACGTACCCACAGCGGGGTATGTGGACGGAACTGGTGGCCACTCCAGGGACCAGTGTCCTTTTGGCACGTGTATTGTTGAGACAAGAGATGGTCCAGGCTGACACCATTCCCTCGGCCTGGAGGCTACCTCCGGCCTTCCCCCACCCGGCTGACTGGCTCCCTCCCTCCCTGGTCATATGTGCACCTGCACACACTTCCCTGCCGGGCATGTCCCCCTGCCATCACCCCCACCCCCACCGCCACCCCCACCAGGCTCCGGAACACGCAGCTGTCCCCCACCGACTCTCACCTTCTGGCTGCCCTCTGGCCAACTGTGTCTCAGGATGGGCGTGCAAGGCTCAGCTCTAGACTCCCCCCTCGCCCCCTCTGTGGGTCCTTCCCAGGGTCACCATGCCAGTCCGTTTCATTTTGCAGGTGGCCTGCTGGTCCCCGGTCTGTGAAGACACAGATAGTCACCCATAGGTGTGCATCCCAAAAGTCACTTTTATTTTAAAGATTCTATGTACTTGACAGAGAGACACTCAGAGAGCATACAAGCAGGGGGAGTGGCAGGCAGAGGGGGAGAGGGACAAGCAGACCCTCCCACTGAGCAGGGAGCCTGACTTGATCCCAAGACCCTGAGATCATGACCTGAAGCCAAGGCAGATGCTTGACTGACTGAGCCACCCAGGGGCTCCGATTTACTTTTATTTTAAAATATCTATGTTTCTTATCTTTTAAACAAAAACAGACTTGTCCTAGCTGGTGGCTTCTCCTCTTTCTCTCATCCGGGCGTCTTTGGTGCCAATACATACAGATGTGCTGGCTGTGGCTTCCTGGGTTGTGTCGGCCCCTCTGGGGGCCGTTTAGGTGGTTCCCGGTGATTTTTTTGCCCTTCTGCGCAAACCTGCAGTGGGCCTTCTTGACACGCATCTGTGCACACGAGAACAAACGTGATCATCTATTCAGCATATTCCTCATGTGTGCTATCACGGGAAGGTGCCGGGGACATAGGAGAAGCAGAGTCACCTCCGGTGCCACTGACCTTCTAGTAGGGAGAGGCAGGAAGTAAATGGTTACAGAGGTCACAAATAGCATTCCAGAGGAGTGCTTTGGGGAAAGGAAAGCAGGCACAGGACATAGGGTCCTGGGGCTTGGGGCAGAGCACCCTTCCCCTGAGGAAGGGACGTTGCAACAGAGGCTGAAAGGTAAGGGAGGGGGCAGGCATGTGCATGGGGGAAAGATCATCCCAGGCAGAAGGGAGGGCACATGCAAAGGCCCTGAGGTGGGGCTGTGCTTGGTCCTTTTACAGAACCCGTGATTACAGCCCTGTGAGTGCGAGGGAGAGGCCCAGCAGAAATGCACGTGGAGATCCGTGCCCGGAAGCTGACATGCCAGGTCAAGTGTTCACACTTGAAAGTTTTGAGAGCTTGTGAGTTTGACTCTACGGAAGTGTTTCCAGTTTGTACCGTCCAGTAGCTACAGCGCTGGTGGCTGGCGGGGTGGGGGTGGGGGACACCCAGGGAGGACACCCACCTGGTTGACCCACAGCCGCTATGGATTCAGGGTGCCCCAGGCCAGGTGTGTGTGAGGAGACGGGGCAGGCACTGCGCTGGGCTTGCAGGTCCTGGTCCCAGGGATTCCTTCCTGGCTCCAAATTAGCTGAGGTGATTCTCACCGCAGCCATGGGAAGGAGGGACGAGGCTACCCCTCTCTTTATCTCTGAGTGATAGGCCTAGGGTCACAGTATGTGGCAAGGCTGGTACTCGAACCCAGGGGCCTTTGGACCAAACACGTTCTTAACGTGTACCCTGGGATTTTACCGTGACCGGCAGGGCAGGGAGCCTCAGTCCTCACCCCCTCGCTAGCCAGCATGTGACTTTTTTCTTGAGGCCACCAGACAACACCAGACAGTATCGCAGGGCTTACATGTTCAGGTAGCGGGTGCCAGACACCCAACTGCGTGCTTGGCACCGAGTAGGCACTTAGTAAGCGGTTCGGTCTGTTTTTAAAAATGAGAATACTGGCCTAGATTTGCTGCCCACCTCTCAAACCTCAAAAGAAAGACAGATTCATTTTTTTTTCTTTCCCCTATAAATGGTCTTACCCTAAGAAATAAATGTGCCGTTGGGGGTGTTTGAAACGGCACCAGGAGTGATCAGAAAGTTATTCCTTTGACGTCTGGTTCAATTTTATTTGACATCCTAGGTGGGGAGGGAGCTGGGTTCTTATTCAAATGCAGGGTGGGGGGAGGGGGGGCCGTAATGATGTGGCTGGAACCCCAGGCAGGCCGGGGCTCTGCTGAATGACAATGAAGCCCGCCCCAGTGGGTCTCATCCAGGCAGGTCTAACAAGATTAGATTTTCATAAATTTCAGACAGTGCCAATTCCTAATTCCTTGGTGTGCGGCCGGGAGGCCAGACAGGGCCGCCTGCATGGGCTGCTTGTTAACCAGGAAGCAAACTGGCTGCCCCTCCGCTGGGAGCAGACACAAGGGGGGCGGGCGGCGGGGGGTCGTCTGGTCTGGAAACCTCCTGGGGGCTGGCGGGAGCCAGGTGGACTCTGGCCCAGCTCTCCAGCTGAGGAAAGAGAAATGAGCTCCAGCACCCAACTGCTACTCCGATGATTAATCGAAAACTTAGTGACAGTCACACTCCCTTAGAGTACCTGTACGGGATGCGTGTGGTTCTCACGCATTGTGAGAATGCAGAGGGAAGAGCGCGTGTCGGCCCAGGTCCGCCCGGCCCCCTCCCCAGGCCGGCTGGGAAGTGGCTGAGCCGGGCTTTGCGCCCAGGCTCCCGAGCTTCCATCCGGTCGAGGCTCTGTCACCGAGAACAGGGGGGCCACAGCCTTGGATGCCAGACAGTCGCGTCTTTACCTTCACTAACGGGATCAGGAACCAGGAACGCCAGCCAGCTCCAAACCGCAGAGGCCTCAGCAACCCCCGCCCCGTGGTCGCCGGTGGAAACCATGGATCTCGTATCCCCTCGAAATCCTCCAGGTCCTATTTCACGCCTTCCTATCCCCGAGCCACAAGAACAACTCCGTCCGTTCTTGCCGTGTCACGCATCTGGTTGAGAGTTCGGGAACGGTTTTTGATGCCATGGGCTTCCTTTTACAGCCTCGATTGTATTTCACTTTAATTTAATTTTAATTGAGTCTTCACTGAAAACCCATATTGTGTGAGAGGGCGTCCCGGCCTCCCCAGTTGCTGGGGTTCCACCACAGGGAGGAGGAGAACCGGGCTCGGCCTGGGCCCAGGACTGCGCTCCGACTCGGCTGCTGGCCTGTGGCGCGGCCGATGCTCCCTCCCCGCCGGGGGCTGTTGTGGGAATTAGAGGGGGAGTCCTGTCCTGCCTTGGCCCCCCCCACCGCGCTTGGCGCGCAGGTAGCAGCGGAAGAGATGGGAGCCGTTAGGATCTCTGCTCCGTGCCCAGAGCTCCGCCGAGTGCCTGGGATGGCCTTCCTGACCCTCCTGTGATATTTCTCCACTTTAGGGGCAGGGGAGGGGGAGGGGGGTACCACCTGCCACAAATCCTGCCCACAGGGACCGCATGGCAGGTGATGCTCCCAGCAGTCCTGACCCAGCCTGGTGACCAGTTCCATTCCACGCGAGCCCTTTGCTGGAACCCGGGCTGCTCCTGACCTGGAGCCGCAGTGCTCAGGCCCGCCGGGTGTGGTTAGCTGGCTGAGCCTGGCCCAGAAAGCACGGGCTGCGGGGGTGGCCCTGGGCCTCGGCGTTGTGTGGCCTCTGGCCAGCCATCTCCTCTGTCAGCCTCACTTTTCCTGGGCCGTAGAGCAGGTGCGGGCCGTGGGCATGTTGGCACCTGCTTTACAGAAGGACGGTGAGGATCCACTGAGGCGATGCCGGTGAGCGTGCGGGCCGCACCTGGCATTTAGGGGGCGGTGGGCGCACGCTGCCTCCCCAGTGTCAGGCGGGCTGGGAGAGGACCCGCGATGGGCGTGCAAACATCTCAAAGTGACTGTGTCCGTCTCTGGAGGAGAAGACAAAAGGGAGGGTCAGGCCACTCCGAGGAGGCAGACGAGCCTGTTAATTTGAAATTATTCACCAGGAAAGAAGACGCTAAATTAAATTAGAGTGACCTTACTTTGCATGTGGAAGATGGGCTTGGCCACCCCCGAGAGCCTGCTGCATCTATCACCCACCCCAAGGGGGAAATTAGGAAGAAAAATGGCAGAGCCGCTCCCCGCCCTCCCCACGGCGAGCAGACCCGGCGCCCGGAACAAAGTGTTCTTCTCCCGGAGGCTCCTGTTGTAGCCAGGCCCTTGGAGCAGGAGCAGGACAGGCGCCCCGAGTCCCTCGTGACCTTGGGTCTGGCTGCCACCCAAGGTGACCACGCTGGACACACCTGACTCCAAACCCCCGACCCCTGGGCAGAGGCCAGTTGGGCACGCCAGCCCCAGGCAAACAGTGTTTCTAGAGCATCGGCCTGACTGAGGGGTGTCGGTGACATGTGAGACATGGCGACAGGGGAGCCCGCTGTGTCCTGCCCACTCTGAGCTCCAACGTTTGCTTCACGTCCACCACGCCAGGTTGTAACTGGGGCTCTCGGAGGTCCGCGTGCCTGGGGTCACACAGCTTGTAGCTGGCAGATGCAGGGAGGCAGCACCAGCCTTCCTCGCAGGTGCTCGGGACGTGGGGAGGGGACACTAAGGATTGCTTTAAGTGCTTTATTGCACTAAGGATTTAGTGCAGCAAGACCCTCAGGGAGGCTCTGGGCCGAAGTCCCGGCCCTGCTCTCTCTAGGCGCGTGGGCTGGTGCCTTCTCCCTGCACCTCAGTGTGCTCATCTGCAAAATGGCAGAGGGGGCGGCCCCCACCTCCTAGACGCTCCTAGGCAGCGGGCTCCGCGTGGATGTCGTCGCTGCTGGGATCATAGTAACGGCTCCAGGGACTGTTGACCAGCCCGCCCACCCCTCTTGCTCGGTCCCACTCCGTCTGTGAGCGGGCCTTGGCTGTGACTCCTGTGGTCACGGGAGACTTGAAGGCAGGGAAGGGGGAGGGCGGGCAGTGATAGGACCCGTTCTGCGTGCACCGTGCTGGGCACCTGGCCTATGTCCGGGTGCAGGGGCGTCTGTCGGAGTGAAGAAACAGAGACAGCATCAGGGTGGCCCCATATCTGCCCTTAGCAGCTGAGCGACTTGGGCCCGTCTCGTGGCTGGAAACCCGCAGGCCACCCTCCCTGCAGGCTTGGGCCGCCCAGTGCTTTTAAAACTCTTGCATGTGTTGCCAGCGAAAGGCCAGCGAGCTTCACGGGTGGTTTCTGGGTTCTGGAGAGATCGGGAGGTGTGACAGCACGGGGCCGGCTGCCTCGGGCAGTTGGGGTTCCAAGGAGTCGTGCCTGTCCGGGGGTAGGGGGCTCATGCTCAGTTCACAATCCTGCCTGGACCCAGGAGAGAGGAGTCGGAGTGCACAGGCCCAGGCCGCCCGCCAGGGCCCAGCAGTCAGCACCAGCCTGTAGAAGGAAGGCAGCCCCCCTCAGCTCTGTTCCCGTGGGTGGTGGGGGGCGCTGTGGATGCACCTGCCGTCTGCCCCCTCTCTAGCAGGTGGTTTCCTGGCACATTTCCTGGAGAAGGTGTGTTCGGCCCCCAAAGGTGGATTCTTCTGGAAGCAGCCCCCTGAATGAGAGCGCACGGAGGTGCTGTCGGCAGGACCACAACCCCCTCGCCCCACGGCCGAGGCCAGAACACCCAGAGGTGTGCTCTGCCTTGTGGGTTGGTGTGAACCAGCTGCTGGCCGGAGGCTTCTGGACCCTCAGTGCCTCCACCCACCCATGCCGGGGCCGGGCCGGGCCGGGCCTGGCCTGGAGTACCCAGCACGGCCAGCTTAACCTTCTCTTGGTCGGCATAGGGGCTTGGGCTTCCCTTGTTTTGCCGTCCTGGAGTGCTGGGAGCCCCCCAGTAATCGTGGTCACTGAGGGAGTGCTCCCGAGTGCCGAGCACGTCATCCACACGCAGCTCTGCCACCAGGTGCCCTCTGCCTCCTTTCCCGTGGGGAGGCTGTGGGGGCCCCGGCAGTGAGGTCCAGGGTCACACGGAGCTGGCCCAGGAACCCTCGGGGGCCTCCCTGCTCTTCTGGTCCTACACCCAGGCCTTGGGCTTCCCAAGTGCAGCCCAGACATCAGTCGTAGCGTCTCTTCCTCTGAGAGGTTCTCCCTCCCGTCACCCGTGTGGATTTCCTGGGTCCTGGCCGTCCCGGGTTATGGCCCAGGGCCCTGGGGTGGTCACAGTAGTGCTTTTAGGATGCCATGCTCATTTCTGGGGGTGATTCTCTCACAGAAACGTGTTCTCCTGCCCTGTTGGTCCGGCCTGGTGGGGTCAGGAGAGCGGTGGAGAGCTTGTTACACCCGCTGGGGCCTCTCCCACTGCCCCCTTGCCGTCCTGCCACAGCTGCTGTCTCGCTGCCCCACCCGGCCAGGGACAAGGACAAAGACAGCCGGCTGTGCACCTCCTTCCTCCAGGCACCTCCTTCCTCCGGGCTGGTGTGGGCAGGGCCCGAGACAGCAGCCGGAGGGGGCAGAGGGGAACCCACCGACCAGGGCGACAGGCCCTGGTCCCGGTTGGGGTGAAGAGTGCACAGGGCCGGGGAGGGGAATCGTAGGCCCCTCTGAGGAGGGAGGGCGTGGGGGTTGCACAAAGCAAGCCTGTGTGTCCCCTGAATGGGCGGCTTTATCCTGGGCCCTAACAGGCAGGGCCGGGCCCTGGGGAGTCAGAACAGGCCGCCAAGGCCCCGGAGCAAACTGTCTGGGGAGGCAGGAGGTGTGGCCACGGTCGCTGGGTCTGAGGCCTAACCCAGGCCTTGCTGCCCGCCCTCCTGGCAGGAAGGTGGGGGTGTCCCTCCTGTGGGTCCAGGCCTGGTGATCCGTCTCCTGCTGGGCAGGGCCCAGCGCTCTCAGCACTCATGAAGTCTCACCGAAGTCCCCGGCCGGTTCGTCCGCCCTCCGGGGCCCTCTGGGGCAAGGTGGGTCGCACTCCCACCTGGGAACCAGAGCCAAGGCCCAAGCTCCAGGTTGAATTCCTGGGTGCAGAGGAGGGCGGCCAGCACATGGCTGACTGGGAGGAGCCGGCACGTAGGGCCCTTGGGCTGAGTCTGTCACTCGACCTCTGGACCTTGCTCTCCTGGCCCGTGAGATAGAATGATGAAAGGGCCCGAATGTACGCTCAGCCCTGGCGCTGTGGACCCGTCACTGCCTGTCGTGGGGCATCCCCCGCGCTGTAGCAGCCCCCACCCAGTAGATGCCCAAGGGCCCCCAGGTGCGACAGCCGCCAGTGTGCCCAGAGGTCGTCCCATGTCGCCCGGTGGGGAGGCTCACCCGACTTCCTAAGAGCCGTAGGTATTAGAGGCGTAATCAGTAAACACCGGTCCAGCCGGGCACACAGAACGTGGCACGAGCGGGCGGGCATCCTGGGGCGCTGGTGTGCCGGGATGGGCTGGCCAGGGCTTCGGAGAGGAAGTTGAAGTGTGAGTGTCGGGGGGTTCGGTGTGGAGAAGCTTCCACCGTTTTGCAAACAGTAATCTTCCCACCTAGGATGCGTTGCTTTCCTGCTGGAAGCCATAGGGAAACTGAGGCAGGAAAGGCTGGCTTTCGCCCGGGTGGAGTTTGGGTGGTCCAGCGTGAGGGCCCAGAGCCCTTGAGGCCACACCACGTGCAGCCTGTTGCTCCCCCCCCACCCCTCCAGCCGCGGTCTCTTGGAGGAAGAAGCCTGAATCCGTGGCCTTGAGCTTGAACCTGTGCCCTGGGGAGCCCTCAGCTAATTGCTCGTTAGCAGCGGGAGGTGGGGGGCGCTGCCCCCCGTGGGCAGCTGTGGGCTGGGCAAGGCCGGTGGGGCCGGGCCCCAGTGCTGCCGACCGCTGCCCCGTCTGCCCCGTCACCCCCCGGGTCCCCGGCGGCCCTGGGCGCTGGCACCTCGCCCATGGCTGGGGGCTCTGCTGGCACCGGCCGCGGGCAGCTGCCGAGCCGCCTCGACACGGACCCGCTCGAGTCAGCAGAAACCGCCCCGGCTCTGGCAGGATCAAAATAACCTTCTTCCTTTTCCAGCACTTGAGGGTTTTTCCGCCTTCGAGGGGAAAAACAAAACAACATCAAAAAAAAAAAGAAAAAAGAAAGAAAAGAAAAGAGAATGGCAGCATCTGCAGGCACCCGGAATGTGGTTTTTCTGAGGCTTCTCTCCTGAGAGCTGGGGGGGGGCATCCTCACACATTCCTATCCTGTTGGGGGGTGCGGTGTGTTCGTGATAAATATGTTGGGGGGTATCTGTGGTTATGTTTGTGTGTTATCTGTGTTTATTTGTATTTGGGGGAAGGTGTGTGTCTGTGTGTGAGTATTGGGGTGTGAATGTGGGGGTATGAATGTTGGGGTGTGTGTCTGTGGTAAGTGTGAATGTGGTGTGTGAGCATTGGGTTGTGTGTGTTGTGGGTGTTGGGGTGTGAGTGTTAGGGTGTGTGTCTGTGGTGAGTGTTGGGGTGTGTGAGTGTTGGTGTGAGCATTGGGGTGTGTTGGGATGTGAGTGTTGCATGTGTGAGCATTGGGGTGTGTGTCTGTGGTGAGTGTTGGGGTGTGTGTTGGAGTGTGAGTGTTGGGTGTGTGAACGTTGGGCTGTGTGTATGTGTGAGCATCAAGGTATGACTGTTGAGGTGTGAGTGTTGGAGTTTGTGTCTTGATGAGTGTTGGGGTGTGAGTGTTGGGGTGTGTGAGTGTTACAGTATGAGCGTTGGGGTGTGAGCATTGGGGTGTGAGCACTGGTGTGTGTGAGTGTTGGGGTGTGAGTGTTGGAGTTTCTCTCTTGATGAGTGTTGGGGTGTGAGTATTGGGTTGTGTGAGTGTTGCAGTGTGAGCGTTGGGGTGTGAGTGTTGGGGTGTGAGCACAGGTGTGTGTGAGTGTTGGGGTGTGAGTGTTGGAGTTTGTATCTTGATGAGTATTGGGTTGTGTGAGTGTTGCAGTGTGAGCGTTGGGGTGTGAGCATTGGGGTGTGAGCACTCGTGTGTGTGAGTGTTGGGAAGGGAGTACTAGAATGTGAGCATTGGGATGTGTGAGTGTTGTAGTGTGAGCATCGGTGTGTGTGAGCGTTGTGTGTCAGTGATGAGCGTTGGGTGTGAGCGTTGGGTGTGCAGGGAGGGTGAGCGAGCGCTCACAAGGGCTGGGCCCTGAGCCCGTGGCCTGCTTCGGGGTCCCCCAAGGCTCACGCGTCTCCCCCGGTCTTGCAGCAGAGCTGGAGTTTGTTGAGATCACCATCATCGTGGTGGTGGTGATGGTGATGGTGGTGGTGATCACGTGCCTGCTGAGCCACTACAAGCTGTCTGCGCGCTCCTTCATTGGCCGGCACAGCCAGGGCAGGAGGAGGGAAGACGCCCTCTCCTCGGTAAGTGCCCTGCCCCTCCCGTCGGCACGGGGAGCCCCGGGTCAGGGTGCTCGGGGGACGGGCGGAGGGCAAGGTGCCCGGAGTCTTGCCGCCTTGGCCCAGACGGGCGGGAGGTGGCCCTTCCCTCTTCTCAACGGCCCGCAGGCATCTGGGCCGGGGACGCACAGTGTTTTGGACACCGCAGGTCACCCCGGAAAGGCCCTCCAGCCCCAGGGGGCCTGGCCACTCCACCCATGAAAGGGGGCTCCCGTTGCCACTCGTTGCGAGAGGGGCCCCGATCGGGCCGCTCCCCGGAGGCTGCGGGGGCGAGAGGCCGAGCACTGTGGGCCGGGACGGTGCAGGCTCCTCCGTCCCCTCGGTCGCTCGTCCCTCCGTCCCTCACCCGCCCGTCCGTCCCCGCCCCCCGAGAACGCCAGGGGGCCGAGTTTGGTCAGGATGAGCCTCTTAGGCCAAACCCTGAAGGAGGAAGTGACGACGGGTCCAGGCAGGTGAGGCAAACGCTGGGCTGGGAGCGTCCTTGCTGTGAATACTGCGTTTTGGTATCTTACTGGAATGGTGAGCTTCACCTGCATCCTGGAAGCCCCAGAAGTTGCCCCAGAAATTGCCCCTCAAGACTCCACAAAGTGGGGGCCCGGCGGGGGAGGGGAGGCCTGCCTTTCTGCAGCTCTGAGCGCTGGGCCCCCGGCTCCCTGCACCCTGGGCGCTGCACTGTGCACTGCCGCTCGGCGCCCTGCAGCCGGTGGACCGAGGTGGGGGCGCAGCTCACCCCCGAGTGGTTTCTGCCCCCACACGGGCGCTGTGTGACTTCGCCTGGCAGGAGCAGGCTGTCTGAAGGGCAGGCTGGGATTTGCAGGGAGAAGCTGGCACAGGGGTGGCCCCAGGGCCGTGGCCCGAGCACACCTCTGAGCCTGGGAGGACAGCGACAGCAGGGAGGGTGGCACCGGGGGTGGCCTCCCAGGTCTGGGGATGGCCGCCCGGGGTTGGTGGCAGTGCCCAGAGCCTGCAGGGCTGAGCCGGGTCGAGCCGGGTCCCCGGCAGGTTCGGGCGTGTCCCCCCACATCAGGCTGCGGCGCGGCGGGGCGGTCAGCAGGTGGCCAGGGCGAGGAGCCTCCGCTGGGTCCCCCGGCCCGAGGCTCAGCAGGCATCCGGAGGGCACTGGGCGCCGCTGCTCCGGCCAGGGCTCACCCGTGTGTCTGCTGTGCCTGTCCCCCAGGTGGCTGTGCCGAGGGTGTGCCTCCCCGGCTCACGGCAGCCCGGAAACCCCATCCCACGGGGGAGAAACCGGGGCCCAGACAGGTGGGCGTGTTGGCCTGAAGCCGCGCAGCTTGTCAGCGGCGGTGCGAAGAGCCCCGGCCCCCTGTGCCACCTCACATGCTGGGGCAAGGGAGAAGATGCGAGCCGGGTGGCCCGTGCCCGGGGTGGGCCTTCTCGCCCTCTGAGCCCCACTCTGCCAGACGGGTGGAGCTGGCCCTTCTGCTGCCTGCCCCTGGGTGTGGTCACTGAGGACACCGCTCGCCCAGCGGGCTGGGGCCGTGGCGCAAGTTCCAGCGTGAGGGATCCTTGCTGCCACCGGGGGCAGGGAGACAGCCCCGTGGGCAGCACCTGGGACTTTGTGCCCAGACAGAGGGTTAAGATCCTGGCCCTGATTCCCAGACACCTGGAGCCACAGAAAAGTCCCCGCCCCATCTACCCAGCCACCTGCATGGGCCCCTGGGGATGCCCGGCTGGGTAAACACAGCCTCGTTAGGCCTGCAGCAAGTGTGGCAGCTCCCTTGGGGACCCCTCCCTGCCAGACAGCCTGCGTCTCAGGAGTCTCAGGGCCCCGTGACCTCCCACAGACACCCCAAACCTGGGCACTCTCCGCCTGGGGCTGGGCCTGCCCCTGGCCTGACTGTCCTGCCTCGGTTCCTTTCCAGGGGGACCCCATTTGCTCATCTGTCCGAGAATAAGGCTCAAGTGCAGGTACGCCACTGGCCCTAGAACGTCACTTCCCCGCCCGGGGCTGTTCCCAGGGAAGCCACACTATATTGTGTTGTGGTAACAGCAGTGGTGATCTTGCCCTGACGGCGGCACGGAAGATGGGTCTGCAGGGGCTTGTCCTGGAGTTGGCGGGTGGGGGGGATGTGCCCTGTGAGGCAGGTACGGTGCCACCTGGCACAGGTAAGCAGGTGTATAGGTGCCACCAACCCCACCCAGGAAGCCTCCTGCTCATTTCTGAGCTGCTCCTGGGTCCCTGAGCTTTGTTTTCAAACATTCCCTGCTTTGAATTCCTCCCCTTATCAGCTTATTCCCCCAAAGTTTATGCATCTTGAACAGCAACGGTCACGTCACCCATAGGTCTCTTGGAAGACGGTTTGTGCGTGAAGCCTGCTCAGCATGGGGCAGGATGGATGCAGACTAGAGGCTCAGCCAGGAAATTGGATGGGGCAACCCTTTGTTCATTTTGTCCCCAAATCAGCCCTGGCATGGGTCTCCCGCTTCCCGAGCGGCTTCTGCAGGCACAAGGCTTCTAAATCAGGGACAGGGCAGCCAGCTGGACGTTCGATTACTGTACAGCGAGCCAGGCCGATATAGGAGCTGAGATGCCATGGGAGCCTGGGAGGCAGGGGTGGTGGTGGGTGGTTCCTGGAAGGCTCCCTGGAGGAGGAAGTGACTTCCAGGTGCACACGTTGGAGGTAGTCAGCTGACGAGGCTGGTGGGTGGTTTGGGGCTCTATGGTGGGGCTCCTGGGGCATTGATGGGTGTTTCCTTAAGCTTCCTGGGTGGTGCCAGGTAGCTAACCACTCTGTTGGGACTGGGAGTGGCGGGGGGGGGAGGGCAGTGGTGGGAAGAGGTTGTTGGCCACGTCATGCAGAGCCCGGGACAGAGGGACTCGTGGGAAGGTTTTAGGCAGGAGTGTATCTGGGTCACCTCTCATCCAAGCTGGCCTTAGCTGCATGCATCCACCACCCGGGGCCCCTGACCCTAGTGAGGAGCGGGTGGACGTGCCCATCGGCTTCCTGGCACGCACATGGGCCATGCCAGTGGCCCGGCCTGGGGCTACACAGCCAGGATTGGCCTGAGCCCAGGTGGGTCTGGAAGCGAGCAGGTGAGGGTTTGGATCCCAGCACGGCCTCCTACCAGCTGGGCCCACTCAGCTCTCGGTGCAGTGTCTGGCACCGAGACAACGATTGATAACATGACTAATATCAGTAACAAAACGGCCTTTGACCACGCCAACAGCAAGGCTGTGTGGCCGCTTGCTGCATCCTACCACCTGGAACCTACTAGAGACCACAAGGAGAGCTCATGGGTGCTTTCCCGGTGGGACCGTTGTGAGAGCCACAGAGCCCCCCAGTGGCCATGTAGGCAACTGCACTTCTCTGGGCACCCAGCCCCCTCTCCAGGTCACCCTACGGCCCCAACTGGGTGAGACCGGGAACCCCCAGGATAACGAGCCCGGAGGAAACCTTTGGAGCGCTAGATATTTTGATTGTAGTCACGGGTCTCTGGTGTATGCACGTACCAAAACTTAACCAAATTGCATACTTTGAATATGTACAGTTTATTTATTTATTTTTTAAAGATTTTATTTGTTTATTCGTGAGAGACACAGGCAGAGGGAGAAGCAGGCCCCCTGCAGGGCGCCCAATGAGGGACTCGATCCCAGGACCCCGGGATCATGACCTGAGCCGAAGGCAGAGGCTCAGCCGCTGAGCCACCCAGGCGTCCCCACGTACAGATTATCTCCATCTCTAGAAAGCTGTGAAATTCAGAGACGACATCCTTCCCCCCGGGCCCAGGGCTATCCGTCACCACATAACCAGCATTGTCTGGGTTTGCCTCTCAGACAAACTGAGCCTGGTGCGGGGTCCCACGTCCCTTGGGTCTCTCCCCGAGGCCTGAGATGGCACGTGGCATGTGCCCAACTCAGCCCATGCGGCCCGGCCACCCGTGGGGAAATCTCAGAGCAAGAGGGTGTGAGCTTCCTGAGGTGGCAGCTACACACTTGGTATGGAAGCGGTACCACCTTCCGCCTTTGTTGACTGACCCCATCATTATTTGGTGGCAGAGCAGCTGCATGGGGGCACTTAGCTCATTAACTAACTTTGTCCAGTATTTCTGTACCCGTGAACTGGGCTCCTGGTATACAGGTTGAGACAGGCTGTAAAGAGGTAAATAAATAGAGACAAGTTGGTTACAGGTAAGAGAGCTGCTGGGAAGGAAGTTAGCCCATGCCAGGATTGTAAATGGGGGCGGGCCCTTTAGACGGCAGTGTCAGAGGAGGTCTGCGGGGCTGCTGGTGCAGTGGGGCGGCCGGTGCAAAGGCCCTGAGGTACATGCATGACCCTTTGCATTAGAAGGTGCGTCAGCCTGGCCCCCAGCACTTTTGTGTAGTCACAGAGGGCCACGTGCGCTCCTTGGCATAGTCTACCCCTCAAAAGTTCTGGAAGTTTAGTAACTTGCCAAGATCACGCTGCAAGCACGTGGTCCAGGTCAAGGTCGGGAGGGCCAGGTCTCGCCAGGCTTCTTCATCAGCCTAAGGCACGCGGGCAGCTGCTGGAGGGTCTTAAGAAGGCGGAGCCTACAGGTCAGCTGTAGGTGGTTGGGGTCACATCTGAGAAGTGGTGAGGGCCCCAGGCCGGGGTAGCAGAGTGGGGATGGAGGGTGGCCGATGGCTGCCAGATGCGACTCCAAAGAGAAGATGTCAGGCTCAAAGCCAGTTGACCCTGTGTGCGCTCACCTGTGCTCAGACTGCTGACCCTGCCCCTCTCGTCCCCACACAGGAAGGATGCCTCTGGCCGTCCGAGAGCACGGTGTCTGGCAGCGGAATCCCAGAGGTGAGCCCCCCGTGCGGCCCCAGTCCCCTGCCTGCTGCCCCCCGCCCCCCGCCCCCCGGGGTGCTGTAGTGGACGCCTCCGGCCATCTGCCCGGCAAGTCCCCTCTCCAAGCCGGAGGCGCCTCCCCTGGCCGCAGGAGTGTGGCTGCCAGGCTCACCTCTGTGCCCTTCTCTGAAGAATTGTCCTTGGCTGCTGGCACCGCCCGCGCCAGCCGCTCACCCTCTCCCACCCCGCAGTGGGGGGCCCACAGGGTCCACAGGCTGGAGGACAAAAGTTGCCCCTCTTCCAACTCGGTGATGAGGATCCCATCCAGGGCTCCCCAGTGCACCCCTCCCTCCCCCCCCACCCCCAGAGAGCAGAGGGTCCCCCCCAGGCAGCCAGACCCCACCGCCTCGGGCTGCTTCGGGGTGGAGGACCCTCACTCTGCTCTGCCCCCGCAGCCGCAGGTCTATGCCCCTCCGAGGCCCACCGACCGCCTGGCCGTGCCCCCCTTCACCCAGCGGGACCGCTTCCACCGCTTCCAGCCCACCTACCCGTACCTGCAGCACCAGATCGACCTGCCGCCCACCATCTCGCTGTCGGACGGGGAGGAGCCCCCGCCCTACCAGGGCCCCTGCACCCTCCAGCTGCGGGACCCGGAGCAGCAGCTGGAGCTGAACCGCGAGTCGGTGCGCGCGCCCCCGAACAGAACCATCTTCGACAGCGACCTGATGGACAGTGCCATGTTGGGCGGCCCCTGCCCCCCCAGCAGTAACTCGGGCATCAGCGCCACGTGCTACGGGGGCGGCGGGCGCATGGAGGGGCCGCCCCCCACCTACAGCGAGGTCATCGGCCACTACCCGGGGTCCCCGGCCTTCCAGCACCAGCAGAGCAGCGGGCCGCCCTCCTTGCTGGAGGGGACCCGGCTCCCCCACGCACACATCGCCCCCCTGGAGAGCACAGCTGCCTGGAGCAAAGAAAAGGATAAACCGAAAGGGCACCCTCTCTAGGCACCCCGGGGCCGGGGCAGCGGTAGGGAGAAGACAACACGCTCCGCACCTCTTAGACGAGAAGACAGAGGAGGACCGGGCAGCAGCCACCACACGCGGCGCGTAACCATCCTCTCCCCCTCTCTCTGTGTATAAATATTTACATGTTCTGTGTGGTCTGAATGCACAAGCTAAGAAAGCTTGCAAAAAACCACGTTTCTTTGTTGAGCTGTGTCTTGAAGGCAAAAGAGAAAAAAAAAAAAACAAAAAACAACACACACACACACAAAATCTACCCTAGTCTTTTCTGTTTCTAGTTGAGCTGCGTGCGTGAATGCTTCTTTTCTTTTGTTTGTTTATGATGATTTCACTTAACTTTAAAGACATATTTGCACAAAACCTTTGTTTAAAGATCTGCAATATTATATATATATAAATATATATAAAATAAGAGAAACTGTATTGTGAGGGCAGGAGTATTTTTGTATTAGAAGAGGCCTATTAAAAAAAAAAGTTGTTTTCTGAACTAGAAGAGAAAAAAAATGGCAATTTTTGAGTGCCAACTCAGAAAGCGTGTATTACCTTGTAAAGAAAAAAAAAGTACAAAGCAGGGGTTTAGAGTTATTTATATAAATGTTGAGCTTTTGCACTATTTTTTAATATAAATATGTCAGTGCTTGTCTGATGGAAACTCCTATCATGTCTGTCGAGACTTTTAAGGGAGAAATGTGGAAATTTCACAGTCGGCGTCAGGCAGAGGGCGGGCTCGACACGGAGTTTGGAGAGCTTTCCGGAGGGGCCGCTTTCCTGCGAAGTGGAAGCTTCTGGCTAGCGATAGGTTGTTACCTCGTTATACATTCCCCACCGAAGGAGACAGTTTCCCCCTCTGGGCCAGAACAGCCTTGGGATGGCAAACCCAATAGGGAAGTTACTCTAGGCACCAAGTTGCAGGTGGTGGCTTTGCCTTTCCCGAGATGAAAATAAACTTCTGGAAGAATCTTAGTTTTTCCTCCTGGTTTTTTTTTGTTTTGTTTTGTTTTTTTTAAAGCATGAAGCCTCGCCCCCGCCCCCACCCATCTCCAGCCGCAGCTGCTCCCCGCGCGTGTTGCCGGGGACCCCCCCTTCCCTCCCCCAGAGGGGGCTTGGGTGGCTGCTTTGCCCAGAGCACTTCGGGGCGATGCGCTGGCTCCAGGATTTATCAGCTGAGGTCGGTCGGTGGAGGCCACTGACAGGTCAGAAAGGCCCGGAGTATTAGGAATTTGACCTCGTTCCTGTCTTTCTCTTTACGTAGCAATTCTCACCTAACAGGCCAACAAACGGAACCCCAGAGATGAAAAAGCGACATGCCCCGATTTCTCCCAGGACATGCAAAAGGGTTAAAAGGACAACAAAAAAACCAGTCGAACCTGTGCTTTTATGTTTTCAAAGCACAATTCTTTACCTTCTGCTCTCCCGCATTTTCGTTCCCTCTCCCCGTGGAAACAATCATGTTCGATGTGCTTATTTATCTGTGTTTTCACAGCCTCTTTAGCGGATACGAGTCTTGTCTACCAGGATTTTCCTGAGTAGGCTGCGGTGTGGCGGGATCCCCTGGTGGTGCGCAGGTGAGGGCGCGTGAGTGGCGCAGGTGTATGCGCGGTGGCGACAGGTGGGACATGGAGTGGGGGTCCCTGGGGTCGACCAGGGACAGTGGCTGGAGCTGCAGGTTCTTCCTCCCACTGAGGACTTGTTCACATTCCATGGGGTGATCCCCCAGATGGAAGAGCAGCCCCCCGCCCACCCACCCCCCCAAGCCCCTCCGCATGGAGCTGTCTTTTCATTTTGGCAGAACACTAACTAGCAGACTAACATAAGAGGAGGCATCCGGGCAATAACTCTTGTTTTTAAGCAACTTTTTTATTACTTAAACGCCTGAGAACAGTTTTGACGTTCTGACCATTTGGACTCTATTTCTACGTACCCTTCCCCAACACGGTGACCAACAGATAAACATGGGGTCTGAGTGGCCGCCGGCCAGCCTGGCGGAAAGTTCTTGTACTTTGACAATAACACCTGCCTCTCCGTGGCGAGGTCGGGGTGGCGGTGGTGGTGGTGGTGGTGGTGGGGTGGTCTTCAGCCTAAACTTTGCTTCTCAAAGAGGATTCTTTTCAGAAGTCGTGCAGAAACATCGGTATTAATTTGTCCTAAAAGGTACAGGGACACATTTATAGATAAAATTTTTAAAAACTGTAGCTTTCCTCTATGTGAAGAGCCTCCCTAGTGCCTTACTGAGGAAGGAGTGCCCTCTTGTCACCAAATGGGGGCATCCCTGGACAGTGACACCGAACCCCCATCCCCACCCCCTCTGCCCCTCTGCCCCGGGGACTGACCTTCCCACTCTAGGTCAACAAAGGGCTGCAGCTTCTCAAATATCCCCATCGCCCTGCCCTCCCGTGTCCCACCCATGCACCCACCCACCACCGTCTTGTCAGATGTGGTGTTTGACTCCCATGTGACTTGTAAGCCTAGAAATGGCCCCGGACTGTGCAGGTCCCCAGGTCTTGAGCCAAGCTGTTGGAATCCCGTTGGTTGGTGGTGTGGTCTGCATTTGCCGTGTTTGGAAGGAGGCGGGGGAGTGGCTCCCTGACCTCAGCTGGCTTGAGGGCAGAGCACACCCCTCCAATTGCACCCCAGGATTGCAGTCCAGGGCTCGATGCTGCAGCGCCCCCGGGCTTCATGCCCGGCAGATGCCGGTTGCAGAGGCTCAGGGCAGAGCAGCTTGTCCAAGTCGGGACACATCCCCAGAAAACCTGGGGTGTGTGTTTCTGGAAACAGCTAAGCTCTTGGTTTCTCTGCTGGACCCCAGAGCTGGGGGTGCACTCATTCCTCTGGATGTTGGCTGTCGTGCCGTTATCTTTGAAAAGATTCCGAGCACCCCTGAGGAGACCTCCTTTTTCCAGTAAAAAGTTTGGGGGTCCTCAGCTGTGGCTGGTTGGAGGGGGACCAGGTTGGGCTTCCTCTACTCCTCATCGTTTCCGTGCTTGTCCATCACATTTCCTACCCCCCGAGGAAGAAAGAGCATTTCTCCCACAAAGGCCAGGTCTCCGCAGACCAACTTAGGAAGGGGCACTAAGCCATCTCTGTCCCCCCCGAAGCCCCGGTGTTCTTTGCAAAGAGCTGAAACTCCCCCCAGCCCACCCCCACCCCCCACCATCTAGCGAACCCCAGGGCAGGGCAAGAACCGAGTCCAATCCCTGTCCTCGTCTCCTCTCTGAATTGTATGTTTCAGAAATCGTTCTCTACACGCACACAAAGCTTCCAGATCCATAAAACATCCTGATGATAAGGAAAAAATAAAAGTGTTTTTGTTTTGTTTTTGTTTGTTTGTTTCCTGGAAACTGCGCTTCAAATTCTGCTGTACTATAGAGCCCAGAAGGACACGCGTTCTCGTTTGCCTGCCTGATTCCATGGTGGTGTGCTGATGGCACGCTTTTATGTTGCATTCTTGGCGTTGGAACCGCTCACCTTTGCAGCCCTGTTTTCCCAAGTTCTGTTCAAGTTAAACTCATGTAAATTCTCCGTGGCACGCTGGGTGCGGCGCCCACGTCGCTGCCGCGTAAGACTCTGTATTTGGATGCCAATCCACAGGCCTGATGAAATCGCTTGTTGTGTATCAATAATCATTAGTGGCAATGATGACATTCTGAAAAGCTGCAATACTTATACAATAAATTTTACAATTCTTTGGAACGAGGCTTTTTTACTTCTTTGGCTGTATTGCCTTCCCCTGTCCCCCACCGCGCTCAGCAACGGTCCCAGGGCCCATTTAGTGGGGAGGGAGGGAGGCTGCTGAGCTGCTGGGGGGCCCGAGACCTCTGTTCCAGTTCAAGCAGCATCCCTGGAGCCCAGTGAAAACACTAGCTCAGGCAGGTGGTTCTAACAAAGGGGTTTAAAATTAACTCACCTCTTAAAAAAAAATTAAAAAATAAAAATAAATAAAATTAACTCCCCTCTTTCATTAATTGGGGTTAAAAGAGTTTGTAAGGTGTTAACCTACTTTTCTTCCCTCTTGGAAAAATCGTGCTAAGGCTCTGATAAGGTCTGCAAGAAAGAAACTGGCCTTATGTGAGTCCCTTCCAGAAGGAAACATTGAGGCATGGATTTGTAAGAAGGGACGTATGAAGGGAGCGCTGCCACGGGAGACGGTTAAGGAAACTGGGGAGAGGACAGAGGAGGAAAAACGAAGCAAAGTAGCGAGGGGGTTTAGGCAAAGTCCCCGCCACAGCCTGATCCCAAAGATCCCAAAGGGACTGTGGGGAGCTCTGGGGTGTGAGGTGCTTCTGGGTGAAAAGTAGACTCTGAGATGCTCCTGGATTCTCGGGTGTGAGAGCGCAGCAGTGAGGAGTTTCCCAAGCCCCAGGGTGGCCCTCAGAGAGGTTCCCAGGAACCAGCCATTCGCAAGGCCCGTGCAAGCCAGGAAGGGGAGACAGGAGTCTAAAAGGGATCCCCTGGGTTCCGAGTGTGCTCCCCGCAGTGCCCACTACAGAAAGTCGCATTTATTTCTCTAAACAGAACCATCTTTGACGTCTGGTCAAGGTGTTTTAAAGATCAGCGCCCCAACAGTTGATTCCCCGGGAATGACCATCCTGCAGCCTCGACCCCACGGTTCTGTAAGCTCTGGGAGTAGAGTCCTATAATCAGGGCAGAATGTGAGGCACACATCGGTCTTGCTTTCTCCCTCTCTGGTGGAGGAAAACCTAGGAGTAAAAAAGAAAGGAAAATTGATGAGAAACCAAAGGAGCTCATTACTCTCCGGTGTTGGCAGTGGGACCCCACGGTGCGCTCCCAGCCTGGCTCCAGAGCCCCCGGCCTCTCATGAGCGCCCACTCTCCCGGGGGCCTGTCACTGTAGAAAGTGTTGCCGCAGTGCCTGTGAGGTTGTCTGAAGGACATCCTGGGTCGAAAAGGAGACCCTCCCCGCTCCTCTGACCTGGCTCAAGCACATATCACTGAATCGGTCCGGAATAAAGGCGGAAATCGGAGTATCTACTATTTGTTGAGCACCTACTAGGCGCCAAGCACCATGTCAAGGTCTCCAGTGAGGTTGGCCGCTTGTCTGGGGAGATCTCATCTCATTCATCTGCCTCTTGGTTTTCTGTTTTTTTGGTTTTTAAACAGGGTCTCATGCTGGGCTCTGCTCGGGGGTCCCAGCGCCTGAAGCCCGACCTCTGACCTCAAGGAACCCACCTCCTGGTGGTCCAGACAGACTCACAGACGGCAGCACAGCACAATGCCTCGGGGGCAGGACCCCCAGAGGCTGGATTCCAGTCCCCCCCCCCCCCCCCCCGCCCCAGAGGTCAGGGAGGAGAGGGGCAGAGAGTGAACCAGGGCCCTGCACGAGCAAAGGCCTGGAGGAGACTCGGCGGGGCCCCCGCCCTGGAATCGGCTCTTCCTCCGCCAAGCGAGCCAACGCCAGCTCGGCCGGGGTTTGCAGGCCTGGGGGTTGCGGATTCCTGCAGCTGAAAAGCAACAGGTGGAGCGGGGCCGGGCGAGGCCACCAGGCTGGATGGGCGACTGTGACGTCACCGAGACGTCTGCCCCCCGCCGTCAAACGCTCTTCCCCTGACGTCCCTCCCGCGCACGTCCCCCTCCCCGGCCGCTCGCCCGGCTGCCCCGGAGCAGGAGGGAAGAAGCCGGCTCCCGACGCCCGCAGCCGAAGTCCCAGAATCGAATCCCATTGGCCTGGCTTAGGCCACGTGGCCGCCTCTGAGCCAATCACTGCGGCCGCGGGGAGGCGCGCCCTGATTGGCCGGGGTTCCGTCACGTGCCCCACCTGGACGGGGGCGGGGCCGCCCCCGCGCTCCCCCCGCGCGGAGGAGGGGGGCGGGGGCCGCGAGGGAGGGAGGGAGGGGGGCGGGGTCGGCTCGCGCCGCTGCCAGTCGCGGTGATTGCGGCGGTTCCCGGGGGTCGGCGAGGCGGGCGGGAGCAGACCCGACCCGCGGAGCCTGGGCCCGGCGCGCCGCGCTGCCTTCACCCCTGCTGCCGGGGATAACACAAGACCGCAGAGGCCTCGCAAATAATTTGGAACAAATGGTGCGTTTGGATGTGCGAGTAAATTTTAAAATAAATATCCACGCGTGTGCGTGTGTGTGCGCGTGTGTGCGTGTGCTGGCACGCGCCGCCCTCCCCTCCAGGCCCTCGCCCCCTCCCCTCCCCTCCCTCCAGGCCCTTGACCCCCCTCCTCTCCCTCCCCTCCCTCCAGGCCCTAGACCCCCCCCTCTCCTCCCTCCCCTCCCTCCAGGCCCTTGACCCCCCTCTCCTCCCTCCCCTCCCTCCAGGCCCTTGACCCCCCTCCTCCCCCTCCCCTCCCTCCAGGCCCTAGACCCCCCCTCTCCTCCCTCCCCTCCCTCCAGGCCCTTGACCCCCCTCCTCTCCCTCCCCTCCCTCCAGGCCCTAGATCCCCCCCTCTCCTCCCTCCCCTCCCTCCAGGCCCTTGACCCCCCTCTCCTCCCTCCCCTCCCTCCAGGCCCTTGACCCCCCTCCTCCCCCTCCCCTCCCTCCAGGCCCTAGACCCCCCCTCTCCTCCCTCCCCTCCCTCCAGGCCCTTGACCCCCCCCTCTCCTCCCTCCCCTCCCTCCAGGCCCTTGACCCCCCTCTCCTCCCTCCCCTCCCTCCAGGCCCTTGACCCCCCTCCTCTCCCTCCCCTCCCTCCAGGCCCTAGACCCCCCCCCTCCCTCCCCTCCCTCCAGGCCCTTGACCCCCCTCTCCTCCCTCCCCTCCCTCCAGGCCCTCACCCCCTCCCCTCCTTCCAGGCTCTCACCACCCTCCCCTCCTTCCAGGCTCTCACCACCCTTCCCTCCCTCCAGGCCCTCACTCCCCCTCCCCTCCCTCCAGGCCCTCACCCACTCCCCTCCTTCCAGGCTCTCACCACCCTCCCCTCCTTCCAGGCTCTCACCACCCTTCCCTCCCTCCAGGCCCTCACTCCCCCTCCCTTCCCTCCAGGCCCTTGACCCCCCCTCCTCCCTCCCCTCCCTCCATGCCCTCAACGCCCCTCCCCTCCCTCCAGGCCCTCACCCCCTTCCCTCCTTCCAGGCTCTCACCACCCTTCCCTCCCTCCAGGTCCTCACCCCCTCCCCTCCCTCCAGGTCCTCACCCCCTCCCCTCCCTCCAGGTCCTCACCCCCTCCCCTCCCTCCAGGCCCTTGACCTCCCTCTCCTCCCTCCATGCCCTCACCCCCCTCCCCTCCCTCCATGCCCTCACCACCCCTCCCCTCCCTCCAGGTCCTCACCCCCTCCCCTCCCTCCAGGCCCTTGACCTCCCTCTCCTCCCTCCATGCCCTCACCCCCCTCCCCTCCCTCCATGCCCTCACCACCCCTCACCTCCCTCAAGGCCCTCACCACCCCTCCCCTCCCTCCAGGCCCTCACCCCCCTCCCCTCCCTCCATGCCCCTCACCCCCTCCCCTCCCTCCAGGCCCTCACCCCCCTTCCCTCCCTCCAGGCCCTCACCCCCCTCCACTCCCTCCCTCAGGGTCCCCACCTCACCATAACTGATAAGCCTGGAAGTGGGGGCCTGAAATCATGATGTTCATCTTATTAAAAGGCTTTTATTGAACTCAAAATAATTAAATTTGCCTTTAAAAGCATCCAACTTAATTGAGTGAACAAGTTTTAAGATGAAATTTTAAAATTCATAGTTAGACTCCTGCCTGCTTGTTATAGACATGGGCAGATGCAGGCGAAGAGGCAAAGCATGGAGTCAGGGCTCCGTGGTCATTTGGTCGTGGTCATTTGATCTGGATTCAAATCTTCCTCTGTCACCTTTCTGGCCAGTTAACCCCTCGGACCTCAGTTCCTGAGAGGAGGAAGGTGTGCAGAGAGCAGTAGGAAATGTCACCCAGGCCCCACCCATATTGCCTTGGCCCTTTTCACTTCTGTCCACATGGGCCCAACTTCCATCTAAAAGCACTTGTGTCCTGTTGCCTGAGGTTTCCTCTGGCTTCTGGAAGCTTCTCTGCCTGTTATGTAGCAGACCAGAAGTGCAGGGAACTGATGCCATTGGGAGCAGCCTCTATGGGTGATGGGAGTAGGGGATAAACACCCCAGCTCCTTCGCCTTTGGGTGGGGGCGTGGTGAGCAGGCCCTGAGATGATTGTCCGCAGGCTCCCAGTGTTCCTGCGAGCTTGAGGCACCGAGCACCGAGCCCAGAGACCCACTAAGGTCACTTGCCTGATGGCACACCCCCGAGGAGCTGCCCGCCTCCTCACTGTCCTCCCAGCATTTCCTGGCATCACCTTCCAAATAAACGGCTTGCACTCTGATCTCTGCCTCCAGGCGTGCTTCTGAGACCCCCAGTCTCAGACCAGACGTGCAGTGGTGGTCAGCAAAGTGAGAGATTAGAGCCCCTCACAGGGCAGAGGGCACAGGTGGGCTCGTGTGTGTGCGCGTGTGTAAGTACAGGCGTGTGCACGGGCATGTGGGTTCAGGGCTGTGTGCACCTGTTTGGCTGTCTTTTTTTTTTTAACCCAATATATCCAAAATATCATTTCTACACGGAATCGGTATAAAAATTGTTAATGAGAAAAAAATCTTTCAGGTGTTGGACTCTCTTCCAACTTGCCAGGTTTCACGCCCCTGAGTACTCAGCACGGTGCCCTGCTTATCTGGGCCCTGGTATGCACTGAATGCCTGTGCCCTCCTAAGTCCATACACTGAAACCCTATCCACCCCACACGGTATTGGGGGTGGGGGCCACGGTGGGACCAGCGCCCTGTAAGAGTCACAGGGCTTGCTCTGTGCCTCCCCCACCACGTGTGGACCGAGCGAGGGGGTGGCCATCTAGGAACCGGGAAGCAGATGTCACCGACGTGGGGTTGAACTTGTTCTCTTCCACTCACTAGCCTCGACCTTGGACGTCCCAGCCTCCAGAACAACGTTTGTTGCTTCAGCCCCCGCCCCCCCCTCAACACCCCAGCCCAGTCTGTGCCCTTTGGTCATCGCCACTGAACTGCTGAAGGCAGGCATACTCTGTCGAAGAAACCTTACAAAGCAAATATCAACTTTCCTTTTGCTGACAGGCTTGATGACGTGGAGGTGACGTAGAGGTGTTGAGCAGAGAAAGGGCTGCTCCCTCTTCTTGCAGCGCTGGGACCACGCACCTGTTCCCAGTGATGGAGATAGTCGCCAAGAGCTTGGATGCTAGAGCCTGACATTCTGGGCGTGAACTTGTTCTCTTCCACTCACTGGCTCCGTGGTCCTGACCAGTTTACCCAGACATCTCTCTGCGCCTCTGTTTTCTTGTCGGTAAAATGCAGATTTAATATTATTTGCCTACCTTACAGGTTTGCTAGGAGGAGGAATCAGTGAAATAATGGAAACGGAGTCCATAATAAGCTCTAACTAATGCTGTTGAACTCTGATCAACACGGGGATTAGGGGCACGGAATATCCTGTGAGGTCGAAAATCCATGTGTAGCTTTGACTCCCTAAAATACAACTAGTGACTAGAAGCCTTACAGATAACATGAGCAGTCGGTTAACGTGTTTTGTATGTTATGTGTGCTATGTCCTGTATTCTCACAATAAAGTAAGCTAGAGGAAAGAAAATGTTAAGACGATCATAGGGAAGAGAAAACACATCTATAGTATCGTACCGCACTTATAAAAAAAAAAAAATCCACTTATAAGTGGACCCGCATCGTTCAAAGAGGTTGTTCAAGGGTCGATAGTAGTTGCCACTCAGTGCCCCCGGTCTTTTAAGAAACACCTTTGGGTCAAATTTTAGAGCGGGATATCCGTTTAAAATGAAAAGAAGTTACAAATTGACGGGTAAAATTGTTCTACTCTGGACCTGTCCCTGTCCCCACACTCGGCAACACCCTTACCCACAACTCAGCGGGGCCACAGCTGCAGAAGAGCAAGGACCCTGGCCCTTGGGATGTGGGTCTCCCCATTTCCCCATCGTACCTTCTAGGTACAGGATTCTTAGCACCTCAGGCCTATGGATGCTTCAAGAGCCTTTGAAAATGTGTGAGCTCCAAAATATGGGCTGGGGGGCAAGATGTCGCAAAATCAGAATCAACAAATGTTAAATGCAATGTCTAGGAAACCTAACATTATGTCGGGTTCATTAATCGTTTCATCTAGTCGTCACGAAAATTTCATTACACTTCACTATATTTGAAACGAATTTATAGGTGAAATCTCATTTTGCCAGAATTCCCAAGAACCCTGAATGCTCAGGGAAGAACTTGTGGCCAGTTGTAATTAATGAATGTCTCATAAGCAAATAATTTGAGTGGCAATGTCATCAAAATATCTCTTGATGGGACGCCTGGGTGGTTCAGTGATTGAGCATCTGCCTTCAGCTCAGGGTGTGATCCCAGAGTCCAGGGATCGAATCCTGCGTCGGGTTCCCTGCATGGAGCCTGCTTCTCCCTCTGCCTCTGGCTCTGCCTCTCTCTCTGTGCCTCTCGTGAGTAAATAAATAAAATCTTTTAAAAAATATAGCTCTTGATTATAAAAATATAAATCAGATGTGAATTCATTTCAATACATTTGTTGGGATGTGGGGGAGGGCCCCCTACAGAGAGTTGGCGGGTGGGGAGGAAGAGAAACAGCCTGGTGCTGGCCACCACCGGCCCTTGCCCACCTCTTGCCAACCTTCCTCAACCAGGGCTGCCTTTACCCAAGTCAGCTTGGATGAAAATCTCCCTGTGGCCCTTCTTTTGCTCCCAAAGATCTCAAGTTTCTACCACGGCCATCCATGCCCCGGCCCCTGCCCATCCCCGGGGCTCACTTTACTGGCCAGCACAGCTGGGCGTGATGGGCCACCCTGGACTCAGCCTGAGCCACCTGTCAATCCCCGAACTGGGCAGTGTGGCCTCTTCTCCAGCTGGAGAGAGAAGTGGATCCAGGGAGCAGCGAGGAGAGCTCTCCCTCCACCCTCACTACATGCTCCAGCTCGTGGTCCGGATAAAGGAATCACAAAACTCTATTCGATGAGAGACCAGATGAAATGGGACGGCTCGACCATGTGGGAACGGGACGGCTGGGGACCCGGCAGCGACGACGTGACTCACTCCTGTTTATGGAGCGCGTATATATGCTCGTTGCTCTTGCAGGACCTCGGTGCATGAGCTCGTTTAACTTCTGCAATAACCTCGGAAGGAGCTGCTTTCTGAGGTGATCTCCTTTCCCAGAGGGAGAAACTGAGGCTCGGAAAGACTAGTGACTCGCTCCAGGCCCACAGCTAGGAGGTAGAGGTGCCAAAAGCAGAGCCCCAGGTCCGTCCAACTGCAGTGGACACAGTGACCATGGGAGTCCCCTGAGCTCTGCCAACAGAGCCAGGGCAGGTCCCCACGGGGGGGGGGGGGTGCAGGACTGCTGCCTCTGAAGCAGCTTTCCCCGTCTTTGTGTCTTGCCCTCTGTCGACAGCTCTCATGACCACGTGCAATCCCGGTCTCCTCCGGCCACCCCTGGGCCTCCGATCTTTGCCCCTGACCCAAGACACATTAGTACCCAGCTCCGGCGCCGTCAGGCCTTTCCGCTCCCTCCCCCGAGGTGAATTCACAGAGGAAAATGTGAAAATAACATCCAGGCTGCCTGGTGGAGAGGAGACCGGGTTTTGCCAACACAATGTGCAGTAAAAATATCTCTCCTTTAAAAGGGAGAGACAGAAATGTAAAGACTGGAGATCAGTAACGTGTAATTATCATCTGGTTTGGGTGGAGAGTTCTAATAGTTTCCAGAAAAACACAAACCATGGAAAAGGAATGTGCTTTCCAAGGCAAAAAGAGATTGGGGCTCGGGCAGGCGGTGGCCCCGTCCTGGATCTCCTGTGGCTTTGAGGCCCTTCCCTGGCAGAGGAGGGAGGCACCTACCCCCTTCCTCTGCTGTTTTGCCTTCCACGCTGGGCAGGAGGCCCCTGGAACGTGGACGCTGCCTTCGAATCTGCTCAATAAATAGGCTCCTGTGAGTGGACACATCTGCAGGCACAGAGGAAGGATCCGTGCTCCTCCCTCGGGGGGGGGGGGGGGAACAGCAGAGTCTCGAAATGGCAGCGACAGCTCGTATCCTCCAATATCTGTTGTCTTCTATTTCTAACTAATAAAACTTCCTATTTTAGCTCAGTCCGTTGTGGCACAGAACAAGTACCATCGTTCCCCCACCTTCCTGGCTGGGCCATGGAACCACTGGGATGTCAGTAAAATGTGTGTGCAACTTATTAGTGTTCTTAAAGGGGGAGATCACTGCCCTTCTCTTTCCTCCTTCCTGCTGGAAGGAATGCAGATGTGAGGGCTGGAGCTTGTGCAGCCATCCCGGAACATAAGGCCAACCTGCGAATGCAGGCCACAAATGACAGAGCAACAAGATAGAAGGTGCACCACCCCACACCTGGACCACCTACCACACCGTTATGGGAGAAAGAGAGAAGCAGCTGCGTTGTTTAAGCCACCGTTATGTGGGTCAAAGATAATCCTTATGGTCAAAATTACCTTGAAAATCTCTTAACCTGAGAAATGAAATACAAGATAACCCAAATCTTTAAAAGTGCTGAATCCCACTGAATCCCACTCAGTGTGGTGAGGCACTCACAGCAGGTCCGTGGCTTCCATATATTCCAGACATGTGACGGAATGCTTTGGAATGCTTTGGGAGTCTTGTTGGGTTGTTTGTCTCCGGGTCTTTTTGTGAACATGCTTTGTATCACGTTTTCCAAAGTTTGCCACTTTTGGGAGCACCGACTAGGGCATGATTTTCCTTATTTGTTACCTCTGTTTAATCACTAAAGAAACCGAGGCTCAGAGAGGTGGTGACACAGAGCTAGGGAAGGGGCAGGGCTGCCCTGAAGAGGAAGGCAAGGCAGCACGTGTCCAGGTGGCACCTCCCAGGGGCCCTTGGCCTTCCCGGCTAGTGGTTCCTGCTGCGGGCTCCGAGGCCAGGGGACAAGCCCCAGATGGCTTCAGGATGGGGGGGGGGAGCTGCGGACTGGGACACAGCAGGTGCGGGGAGTGAGGGGGGCAGAAAGGGGCCATCCAGAACTGTCCAGACAGACACCTGCCATGAGGGTGCCCGCCCGCTGGTCCTTCCAGAAAGGATCTGCGCCTCGGGATTAAGCTCAGGCTGAGCTGCAAGCCTACCTGGCACCTGGGTCAAAGCCAGGGCCTCATCCCCCCCAACCCTAAGAGGTCAGCAGCGAGCAGGGAAGGAGACAAGGAACCAGGGTCAGAGAGGTCAGGAGGGAGGGCAGGGCGGGGATGGGCGAGGTCCCCTCCCTCAGAGAGGCAGCCCAGCCCAGTCGGTGAGCGGTGGTGTCCCCTGGCAGCCAGTCCCAGCTCGCGCCCCCCAGCCTCTGCGGGGTCTCCGCCCACCCCACCCGGCGCGCCTCCCAGTCTCCCCAGCAGCCACCCCCACCCCGTTACCCCGCATTTAAAATTGATATCACAGGGAGAAACACGTTTTCTCAGCTTTATATGAAAGAGAAACGAAGTGGTTTCCTGCTGCTCCCGAGCTGTGGGCCCGGCGGCCTGGCGAGCGGATGCACTGGGACCTCACCTGGGACCCCACCTGGGACCCCACCTGGGACCCCCCAGGGGCTCGGCTGTGAGCGGCCTGGGTGCTGACCCGGCGGACTGGGTGCACACCTGCCCCCCTTGCTCTGCAAACACTGCTCCACACCTGCCGGCCCCTCCCCTGGCCCAAGGGCGCGGGCAAAGTCCTCCGAGGCCCTGGGACCCCGAGCCCGGGGAGTTGCAGGGCTGCGTCCAGGACCCTCGCGGCTGCCTGGCCCGAAGCCCTCCACCGCGGCGGGCCCCGGTGTCCCCTCCTGAACGGCAGCTCTGAGCACCCCCCCCACCCCCCTGGGGTCGTGGCTCCTAGAGACCAGGTGGACCGGGCAGGTGCCTCTTCCAAGTGTGTGGGTGCCCCGCTGTGCTCACGGCTGGAGCTGGCACTTGCTGGGGGAGGGTCTGGTCAGGCTGTCCAACTGGATTATCCCCCTCCGCCCTCTCCAGGACCTCCTGACATAGCTCCTTTTATTAGCACCATTGTACAGATAAGGAAACTGAGGCGCAGACATGTTAAAGAACTTGCCCAAAGTCACGCAGCCAGCAAGTTGTGGGCTGAGTTAGAACCCAGTTTTGGCCAAGTGCCTGCACCAACCTAAGCCTCAGTTTCCCCCCCACCGAGAGAAGTCTTAGCCCCGACCTCGTAGGAGAGTCAGAGGGGCATTCAAGATCGGAAAGCACACAGTAGGTGCTCACTAAAAGCAGCTGTCATGTTGACACACACAATGGTTGCAAGGCCTCAGCACCCCCACCCCTCGGGGGACCTCAGCCTGTGTGGGGGGTGAGGGTGGGCAGCGGTGGGTACCCAGAAGGTCAGGGAAGTCCCATGGGTCCAGAGAATGCTCCTTCCTACCAACACATAGTCAGGGGCCTTGCTCAACAAGTCTGCTTTCAATTTTGTTTCTCTCTGAGGCCACGCACAGGAGTTTCGTTTTCTGTTTCTCCCGAAAGCTGGTCAGGTCAGGCTGACGAGGCCTGTTTCTAGAGTGTGAACAGCAAACACCCACCGGCTGCCGCCTCCTCTCACAGCTGCCAGAGTCCAGCCGGGCAAGGGCTCGCTGCCTGCACCAGCCCATCCCCTCCACGCCGCGGGCAGAGCAGGGGCCGCGGCTCCAGGCCTCCAGCCGCTGCCGCCGGGATGGCCCAGGCCCCGGGCGACCCTGATGAGAGAGGTACTTCTTCCTCCCAAGGAACAGCAGGTGCTCCCGGGGGTGGGGGGGGTGCACCTCTGCCCAGCTCCTTTCCTGGGCTAGCTGACAGCAGTGATGGCCTGCGGGGTCCCCAAGAGGGGCCCCGAGAGTAGAGGGGAGCCCAGGGCCTGGTGGGGAAGGCTGGCTCTGCCTGGGCACCTGCCAACACCCTCTGCACGCCTTTTAGAAGACCTTGGGGGGCAGCAGGGGGGACACACGTGATGCTGTTTCCATTTTATACATGAGATTCCTCAGGCCCTGCGAGGGGGACCCGGGGCCTCGCAGCTGATGCTGGGGTCCGAACACCTGTCCTCACACTCATTTTAAGAAATAAGAGAAGCTGCTTTGCTTCACTCCCGGACGAATAACCCATAAAAGTGAGCCGTGTATGGGGCCAGGGCTGTGTATTCTAGAGAGCCTGTGGGCTGTGGGCCACATGTGTGGGCTGTGGGTTGACGATGGCTCTGATTTGGGGATTTTTGGTTTTGCTATCCCTAGCTGGTTTACTACTCACTATAATCTTTGAGATAGCTGCTCCGATCCCCACTTCATAGATGGAAAAAGTGTGGCACGGAGAGGTCACATAGCCGGTGGATGGCAGGGCGGGGGCTCAAACCCAGGAGAGGTGCCGTCAGAGGACAGAAAATAAGTCAAGGGGTGGCCTGGGGAGGGGTGCCATCGGGGTGCGCCCAGGGCCTGGGCAGTTTCCCCGGTTTCTCTTCTGCTTCTCCAAGGGGGAGGTGCAAGTACTTGTTGCTCAGTGCCTGAATTTAACTTCTCCCTCTGAGGTTTTCCTCTCCAACCTGTCACTTACACGTCGTCCAGTTTACAACTTCCCATTTACAGACGCATCAGCCTGAAGACTCGGCGCGCGAGGCCAGCCAGCCCTATGGGCTTGGCCCTCACTCTGGTCTCTGAGGCACGACCCCTCTGCTCCTTTGGGGTCGGTGGGGGGGGGGAATGGAGGAGGAGGGAGGGGAAGGCTCACCCGTGGGCAGGCTTTTCAAGAACCAGAACTCTTTTCAAGAGGAGGCAAAGCCAGGCTTGCAGTTGATTGGATGGGGATCCCCGGCTGCTGGGGGTGAAGGAGTAGATGCCCCCAGGCGTCCTAACTGCACTTCACCTGCACCCAGCAAGGATGAACATGTCCTGATCATAGGGCAAGCCTCAGAGCCCAGCTGCAGAACCAGCAAATAAATGCCTTATCCCTTCCCCCACTAAGGGAAAACCCAGAAGGCAAAGGATCAGGCTGCTGTCCCACCAGGTGCCCCAAGTCTTCCCTAGAAGGGCCCCACTTTGCATTTCCCTCTGGGCTCTTGGGGACAGACATTTCCTGGTAAGAGGCCGGGCTGCCGGGGGGGGGTGGGGGGCCCTCCAGCTCCTCAGGCACTGTCTGTGCCCTGTTCTCCGCTCCCCAAAGAGCTGCTGGCTTGGATTTGTGAGATCCTGTCTGATTGGAACGGAGGCGTTCAGAGAGCTCCTGGGATTCTGCTTAGGGTCATTAACCTCAGGTGGAGAATTAGAGACCTAGTTGCTGTCCACGCCCTGCCCTGGGTCGTCTGGGCTGACACCTGTCCCAGTGGTGAGCAGATCCACTCAGACACTCATTCATTCAAATGCTGTTTCCTGATCGTCTACTGTGTACCCAGCACTGAGTTAGACACCAAAGATACTACAGTGGACCAGGCAATAACAGTAGGGGAGCTTGGAGACATTCTGCAGCCCCCCTCACACACAGGGCACCCCGATCACTCGGGGCACCTAGGATGGCTCCCCAAGAGAGATGGTGTTTGAGTGAGGTGTTGGGCAGGTGGAGGTTGAGGGTTGAGTAGGTGTTGGGCAGGTGGAGGTGGGGGGGGAGAGTGTTCCTGATGGAGGGAACAGTGTGTGCAAAGGCCCAGGAGTGAGTGGGCTGGAAGGAGCACACGGCTGGCTGGTGCTCGGAGGGAGGCTCTGGCTGCCGAGTGGAGGGTGGGCTGGAGGGATCCCGACTGCCGTCGGGGGAATAGCTGTGGTCACGGAGGTGGTGTACGGGGGGAGGCACAGAGGGGAGAAGATGGGATCCCAGAGAGCCAGGCACCATGTTCTCAGGACTCTCCATAACCCGGCAGCAGGGAGGAGGGCCTGTTTCTGAGCATCTTTAGCTTTCTGGCTTGGATGGATAGATGCACCACTGGCGTGGACGGTGAGCCCCCGAGGAGGGGCAGGTGCTGCAGGGAGGCGGGGACCACAGGCCTCCCTCGCAGCCACTTGGCCTCCTCCCTCCCTCCCTCCCTCCCTCCCCTTGCTCTCCTGCACTCAATCTACCCCACGCTGCCACCCTCCGCTCCCTTCTGCTCTGGGACATCTGAGGCCTGAGCATCCCCACCTCACCCTCAAGCGCTCACACCAGGCCGAGGATGCTCGGGAGGCTGGGGCACCTCCTCTGGTCACCAAGGTCATTTCTGACCAGCATATGTGTCCCTCCCTGGACAGCCGTGTTGTTAGCGTCTGCTCGGGTCTCTGCCCCTCCCTCTGGCCTGGACCCCTCACGCGGGGACACCTCCCTGCCTCCGAGTCCCCGCTCCAGGCTCGATCCAGGGGAGAATCAGTCCCCTCTCCGCCATTCTCTCCTCCGCCCAGACCTCGAGCAGAGGATCCTGCAGGCGCTGAGGGACGCCGGCTCCCCCATCAAGTCCATCCAGTTGGTCAAGGAATGCCAGGTGCCCAAGAAAAAACTCAACCAAGTCCTCTACCGGCTGATGAAGGAGTCGAAAGTCTCCCAGGAAGGCCCGGCGACGTGGGCCCTGGGCACCGGCAGGATGGGAAGAGTGGTGCCCGCAGAGCCGGCCCAGGCCAACCAGGGTAACCTGCTCCCCGGGGGAGGGGCGGGGCACCCAGGCGAGCAGCCCTGGCAGTGGACAAGCAGGTCCGGGCCTGGGTTCGAACATGAGCCCTGCCGCTTGAGGGTGCGTGGCATCCCCAGGCCGTGCCTCGTAGGTCTGCAGCCCAGGGCTGCAAGAGGGTGAGATGCGGAGGGCGCAGCCTCCCGCCTGCACACAGCAGGCGCTCAGCAAAGCACTAGCAATAACACTGTTGGCCAGTGCAACCTAGTGGTGACAACGGAACAGACTCGGCTTCGCACTGGGTCCTCCTTCGTAGTTCTGTAGCACAGAGACCAGCAGAGCTGGCGCTTGTCAGGTGCTCCCGGCGGCCGGCGGTGCCCGCACACAACCTGGACGTAGGTAGGTGGCCCTCTTCCTCTTGCCCCGGAGACGTGAGTCCGCAGCTCAGCTGCACAGCTGGGGAGCAGCGGGGCAGGTTTGGAGGCAGGTGCGTCTACCTGTGGACTCCGAGTCCAGATCTCCCACGCGCTGGGGGCCACCATGGGGCGGCCCACCGTCACCAGCAGAGTTCCTGTACCCTCTGCCGCCCCCCATAGCCCCTGACCCATCTTTCCTCCTCCAGCAGGGAGGTGCCAGCAAGACATAGTTGCAGTTCCAGAGGAGCCCGGCCTTCAGCTCACTGACCAGCGTAAGCATCCCGCTTTCCCCAAACTCTCCTTGGCCACTCGAGATGTTACTCTTGCTCCACCCACCGGAGGCCCCCACAAGGTGTCCAGGGGCGAGACTCAGTCTGCACAGTGGGAGAAGCTAAGTGGCTGAGAAATCCTCTCTCTGACAGTGGTTGGCATCCCTCGTGCACCCGCTGTGTGCCCAGCGCTGTTGGGAGCGCCGTACGCTCACCTTAGAACATCCTTAGAACAACCTAGTGCCTTAGAACAACCTCTGCGGGGTGCTAGTCTCACATCCCACAGTCTTCAGATGGGGAAACTGAGCACAGGGGGTCTGGGGTTGCCCAAGCTTACACAGCTAGCCAGCAGAGGAGCAGATTCAAACTCCGGGGCCCTCCCTCCTCATCCACCACCCTGCCTCCCAGAGGAAGCCATCTACAGGTTTCTGGAAGCCCATGGGCCCTGCAAGGCGCTGAACATCGCCAAGGGGGTGGGAAAGAAGATAGCGAAAGACGTCAACCGCGACTTGTATGATATGAGGAAGCAGCACAAGCTGGACTTTGATGAGAAGACAAGTACATGGGCAATTTATCAACCAGGTAGGTAGGTGCTGACCTGCTGCCCATGCTTGGATGGGGCAGGGCTACGAAGAGAAGCTGCAACATCTAACGCTTGGTCCTTGCTGGGCGCCCTGCCAGGCATTTTGCCAGCTCCACCTTCCTCGTCAGACCCTCACAGTAGCTTGCAGCGGTCTTGCTAATGGGTCACTAAAAGGGGGTACCAGGAGAGCGGGTGTGCTGGTGGGAGTAACCAAGGAGGGCTTCCTGGAGGAGTGGCCTAAGGCTGTAGTTGCAGAAGGCAAAGGGCTGGGATAAGAGGTGTTCATAGGATGCGGAGCTCAGCTGACACAAAACTGTTAGCACTTTGTCCAACTTGGAGTTTGGAAGTTGCAGGAAGAGAAGGCTGGGCTCAGACACCCGCAGGGTGGGGTCCCAGGTGACTTGTCCATCAGGCGCAGCAGGCACGGGGCCTGGCATCAGAGGTCTACAAAAATGTTCTAATTTCTCTTAAAATCAGAAGAAAAAATGAGTATTATAATAACGGTGAAGAGTTAACCGTGACTCCCACCTAGATTGCATTTGTCTTTATCCCCACAGTGTCATAAAAGGTAATTTTGAATATTTTTTTTAATGGAGGAAGGGACCCACAAAAGCACAAAAGGTGGGATGTGGCTCTGTGTGTGGAGCCGGCAAAGCCCCAGGCAGGTGCTCACCCGGCCCTTGAGATGACGCACAAGCTCACAGCGCCCAGGCGGGGCTCAGCATTGCGGGCGTGATAGCAACCTGTGACGGCGGCCAGGTTTAAACACTGGAGGAAAAAAAATCTAAATTCTTAAAAAATGCCACATGAGCCCAAACCAAGCTGCTCTGGTGGCCAGAAACAGCCCATGGACGGCCACCCTGCAGCCTCTCCCTCTGCTAAAGGAGAGGGGTCCTGGGGCTCAGTGGTTAGGGGAGGCCTCTGACCAGGGACAGAAGGTGAGCAGCAAGGCACCCAGGATCCCCCTGGGGTGGCAGAGGACACACGAGTAGGTGACCTCTGCGGTGACTTCTAAGCAGGGCTCATCTGGGCTCCTCGTTGACCCGCCTTGGACCCCCTGACTCCGCGCCCCCGTGGCGAGCACCTGTGCCTTAACAAGCTCTGCAGCAGATTTAGAGGGCTCGAGTGGAATATGATTTTGCAGATTCGAGAGGAGGAAATCGGGCCACCGCAATTATTTACCAGAAAAATCCAATCAACATGATCTGTCAGAACGGACCACATAACCACATTTCCATTGACAATTCTGAAAACATCCAGATTGGACAAGGGAACGTCATGGTGAGACAGGTGGCCTCTGGGGAGAACGGTGAGTCCCTTGACAGACACCTGCCCCCTGGAGGGGTATGTGCTCCAGGTGGGTGGGAGCAGGGAGGGGGGCACTCAAGCTCCGAGGACACAGGGCGGCTTTCAGATCCTTCCTGAGAATGAGGACGTCTTCCTTCATGCCTGGATCAAACCTCTCCTGCTTTCCCTTCACTCTGATACCTTTTGCCTCGCTTCCAATGCGACCTGATATTTTGCCTTGAGAAACAACTCAGGGTTCCCTCAGTAGAACATCTCGAGGGGTCACTGTAGTATTTTGTTTGTTCTGAGACATGCCCTTCCCCCACATTTTAACATCTTAGAAACTGGGCATAACCAGTGACATCCTAGTTTTGTCAAAATCCAGCCCCGCAAAGGGGTGCTTACTCCCTGCCAGGCACTGGGGCGGGAGGGGACAGGGGCCAGCCTTGGAGCACAAGTGACAGCACCAGCTCGAAAGCTAGAATACCCCCTGTGACCTCAGGAGAGCCCTGCCCCTCACTCCCACCCCCCACCCCTGACTCTGGGGTTCAGTTTCCCCAGCAGTGAAGCCAGGAGCTTTGTTTTAGAATCTAGATCAATGGTTCCCCATCCTTCGTCCTCTGGGTTCCACATTCCCCAATTTGGGCCGTGCCCATGTCTGATTATTTACTTAATATTATTAAACGATTTACCTTTGTATTCTACTCAGATTTATCTTAAAGTTCAGGTTACTAGCATTGTCTTAAGTTTAAAACCAGGAGGCTTACCATAAAAATAAATACTGAGAAGAGAAAAGGATGTCAAGGCTCCGAATGCTCACGGCTGAGGACTCATGCCCAAGGAGATTGGCCCTAGGGAGCAGAGGCTGTGCTCGCTGACTGGGTTTCTGGGCACCCCAGGGACATCCCAGGCACCAGTCGTAAAAACCCGGGAGACACCCCCCTCACTGTTCTGCTTCCCCATCAATAGTCTGAAACACTCATCCCCAGTCCCTTAGAGCCCACAAGGAATTCAGAGGCCTGTCTCCCAGGGGAAGTCAGAGGGCTCAGAGGTCACGTTGCCGTGTCCCCTGCCAGGCTCCATGGCTCCCCTCCCTCCCGTGATGCCAGCTGATCCCTCCACTCAGGGTTCCCCAGCTGCAGCCTGGGGACCCCAGGACATCCACTTGGAGAAGACTATGCTCAGACGGGTACAGATGGGACATGACAACATGATGAACCTCAACAGCACGCCAACCAAGGGCCCTGCCGCCTGCAGCCCCTTTGGCAGCTCCTCAGGTACCCCACCCTGCCCTCACCCCACCCCATTCATCTCCTCCCTGGGCAGAACTTGAGCTGGCCTTGGCAGGGAGAGAGGCACGATGGGAAATTCCTTTCCTTCCACCTGGAGGCTGTTACGCTGTAGAGCAGGTGGGGCTGTAGAGTCATCCCTCGGGATCCTGTGTCCTCATCTGTATGACAGGCAGGGGCCAGCCAGAGCAGGGTCAGAGGAGATGGCCAGACTGGAATGGCATCTAAGGAGGATACATCTAAGTACCTGGTGACCCACCAAGTGCTGTCGACAGTGACCAGAGAGCCCAGGCCAAGTCCTCTTCAGCACTGGGAACCCAGAGACAAGCTGGGGACAGAAAACAGCAGGGAGACCAGGGAGGCCGGGGACACCAGGAGGAAAGTTTCCAGAAAGGAGAAGCCGATGAGGTCAGGGAGCTCCATGGGGTCCAGTAAGAGGGGTCCGAGACAAGCTGAGGGGACAGGAGTAGGAGGAGGGGAGACTGCACAATTCTCGTCCGAAGTTTGCATGGGAAAGGAGCCAGGTGGCAGGTGCTGGGGACCGGCTATGGCTGCGCGGAGGTTTTAACCAGAGAGGGAGATGGTATTGCAGAGCTTCGGGCAAACCAGCGGCACGAAGGGAGCAGCCAGTGGTGGGGAGGTGGCGGGGAGGTGGCCGAAGCCCAGGGGAAGGGCCTGTGAAGAGGTGGCACTCAGGCTGGCTGACCTGGGTGGCAGAGAGGGCCGGTAGCCCAGGCCATGTGCAGAGATGCTGAGGGGGGCAGGGTTTTGGCCGTGGGCCGAGTCTAGCCTGGCTTCAGGGAGGAGAGTTGGCCGGGGAGAACTTGGAAGCCAGGCTGGGGGTCAAGGCTCGAGGCCACCATCCAGCTGCCCGTGCGGCCCCTCTGACATCTCTGTCTTTGGCTGCCCGACAGCCTTTGCCACCCCTGGTGACACAGAGGCTTCGTTCGAAATTCGAACACCCAAACCAGGACCTTCCTCCGAGGGGGATGTGGCCCAGAGAGTCCACATCAGTTCGTGCATCCTTGAGGACACTGCCATCGGCAACAGCAACAGAATGACTGTCAGCTCAGGGACAGATGGTCCAGGAGGAGTTGCAAGGCCTGAGGACGCTGGGGAGCCAGGCAAGGATGCAGGTGAGCCTGGGGCAAGGTGGGCCCTGTGTTCCCTCCCTTTCTCTCTCATCCACCCATCCACCCACCCGTCTACCCACCAGCTCATCCACTCACCCATTCATCTATCCATCCATCCACCCACCCGCCCACCCACCCATCCATCCACCCGCTCATCCATCCATCCACCCATCAATAGTCATTCTCGAATCTCCCATTTCCCGGAGTCTGGAAGGCAGTAGAGGATCACAGCAGAGAGCAGCCCAGGAGCTAATGTGTGGGGTCCAATGTTTTTAGCCTAGTGACCTAGCCCAGCATTTAGCTCTGAGCCTCTGTTTCCCCATCTGGGGCATGAGGATGATAATTGCCCGTAGCTCCTAGTTGTGACGAGGACTGGGTGAGCTGTGCAGGCAAAGCCTCGGCACTGTGCCTGGCCCTGCGTGTGCCTCCAGGCATCTGACGCGTCATTACCATTGGTGTTATTTGAGGCCTCATGGGAGGTGCTGAGGTGCCACAGTGAGTGAGGCTCTGTCTCAGGGAGAAACTCACTTGCTGCAGCAAAGAGACCCCTACCCAGAGTGGCTCCCACCTGCCGGAGGCGCAGCCCACATGCAAGGGGGGCAACCGTCAGGGCTGGCGGGAGGCACAGACCCGGTTTCTTCCAGCTTGGTCCTGGGCCATCCCGAGGGCTCTGCACTCACCCATGGGCAGAGAGGCTACGAGGGCCGACCGTCCCCCTTCCACCAGGCACACCCACGCTCCTCATCTCAGCCCAAGGACCTGCACTTGGCCTCAAGAGGAGCTGGGAAATGTCACTGGAGCCCAGCTCCCCCTCAGGAGGAGGCCCCATGGCCAACAGGAGGACACTGGGGGTGCAGTTAGCCACCGGGCCGCAGCTCCTGCCCTCTGGTGGTGGAGCCAGGTGACTCCAACTCTGCTGCACAGGCAGGAGCAAGGTGGTGGTGGCAGGTGGGGGGTGCATCCTGCGGGTGGACGAGTGTGTGCGACAGGGGAGACCAGGACGGTGGGCGGACAGAGTGCGAGTGTGACCCATGCGTGCTTTGAGGATGGCAGGGGCCAGAGCACGGCTCCAGCCAGGGCGGGACTTTGGCATCTATCCCAAGGCTGGCGGGGGTCGTGACCAGGACAGGGTGTGAAGGGACTTCTGCCTTCCGTGTGACGGCAGGACCGGCCCGAGGATGCAGGTCCTGACTCTCTGGGATTTGCACAAAAGAGTCATGCCAGGCCCCCTGTGGTGAGAAAACCTAGCCTGGGGACCCAGCTGGCGTCCACCGGCCACCGCCCAAAGGCCCGTGGACATTTGTGCTGGACACCGAGTGTCCTCCCATCCTGACGGCCATGACCTTGAACTCCCAACAGCAAGAGTCCAGAGAAAGAGGGCGCCCTTTTCCCCTCTTCCCAGAAACCTCCCAGGAGGCAGGCGGGGACCCCGGGGTCATGGGCCCCACCACCTGGTCTTAGGTGGGACCAGCCAAGACTCCTCTTGAAGGGAAAGAAACACAGCCCTCTGCTTTTGAAAAATCGTCGATGCCCCCTCCCCTGTCCCCCCCACCAGGGGCTACGCGGTGGCGCCGACGTGGCCTTTCTCACTCCGCACCCCTACCCACCCTCCTCGCTGGGCTGAGCAACACCTAACTTCTTACTCAGGTGATGGGCAGGACCCCATCCTGAGACCTGTAAGGCCCGGCAGGTTTTCCTTTTGGGGGAAATGATGGGTCAGGGTCTGTCAGCACTATACAGTGTGGCACCCTCTTCGGGGTCCCTGTGAGCTGAGGCACCTGGACAGGTGGCCCACAGGGGTGCTGGGGGCCCTCAGCTGCCCGCCTGCCCGGCTCACTGCTGAGACACCCCGATGGCACCGGGGACACGACTCTGGGGGCCTAGTGCAACACGGAAAAGTGGGGTTCCTGATTCCGCCTCATCGGAGTTTCAAGAGCGGAACAGAGCTTTGCACTGAGCGCAGGGTCCCTCTGACTGTGGGCTCAGGCCACGTGCCCGTGAAGCTGGCCCTCCTTGGGGTCTTCTGGAGCAGGACCCCTCCCCTAGCCGTACCCCCCGCCCCAGTCATTGGCCAGTTCTGGCCCCGTCCTTGCCCTGAAACACACCCTCACCTGGACATACAGCCACGAGCAAGTCGGAGAAATAGTCCAGGAAGGAGGAGGGGCAGCTCACAAAGCAATCAGGCCTTTCGAAGAGAGCCCGGCCCTGTAAAAACAAACAAAAAACCACAATAAAACCCAGGGAGGGGTGGGCAAGGAGCTGCCGTGGCGGGGCAAGGAGAGAAGTTTCCAGGAGGAAGTGGCACCTGAGCCGAGTCCTGAGGGGGCGGAGCCAGCTCAGCAGAGACCCAGGGACGGCCCTGCAGGAGGAGGGAGCAGCAGGTGCATGGCCCCCAGGTGCAGAATGGGGTGCAGGAGTCTAGGGAGCTCGGGGAGCGGGTTCAGTGAGCCAGGGCTGCGCCTCTCAGAGCCGGCAAGCCCAGAGGAAAGGTCTGGATCTTGTTTTAAGGGCGCCAGGGAGCCCCTGGTGGGTTTTGAGCAGAAGCAAGTGTTAAAATGTCACCGAAGACAGGCAGGGCACAGAAGCGAGGCGGGCCCGGGGGAGGCGAGAGCCCCTGCTCGGTCCCGGTGACACGGGACAGGGCCCCCGCGACCGTGAGCCACGTCGCTTGGGTTATTTGAGGCGAGGGGGCCCCTGTGCTCCTTTGGCAACACCTTCTCTTCCCGGGATCCTGTCTCTGAAGGTGCGGAGTCCAGAAGCCACGTCCCCCACGACCGTGACCAGGCTTTCCGCGGCAACGGCAACAACTTCACTGAGTTCATCTCCCACCTGGAAGCTGTGACTCTTGAAAGCAGGGGTCCCCAAGCTGCCGAAGCCGGCGGCCGGGTGGACAGAACCGCAGACGAGGACCCGCAGGGGCAGGGGGAGTCCAGGACAAGCAGCCAGGCTCTCTCGGGAGGAGAGGACGAGCACCAGTGACCCTCACCGCTGTGCTTTCTGTGTCCCCTAAGTGTCATTCCCACCTTCCTGCCTCCTGACACGTGGCCAGCGAGAGTCGGCATCTGGCCCGACGTGGGGACGGGCCAAGGCACCCCTGTCCCTGCTGCCTCCTTGGCCCACCTTCCAGCAAGGCTGCCCATTCTCCTCCCACTCAAGACCTGACTTCCTCAAGGCCCGTGATGGCTGCCTGACCTCTTTCCCGCCTGACCTCTCTGGAACCTTCCTACTTCCACTCTGATCTTGCAGGATTTCTTAGCTGAATTTCCAGAGAACAAATCCCTCCCGTCCGGGCCCGGCGGAAGTCACCGGCCAGCTCGTGGGTCAGGTGGCCTCGGCTGGCCTGTCATCAGGGAATGCTTGTCATACGGCAACGTGGGCTGGTGGGTGGGCTGAGTTCCCTCGGAGGGGTGGGGGGCACGGCGGCATTTCCAGAACAAAGGAGTAGGGTGGGGCCTGGGAGACACGTGGGAAGGGACGATGGGAGGAAGATAGAGAAAGAGGGAGGTGGTGGTCAGCCAGGCAGGGCCACTGTGGAAGAGGACATACATCCCCCACCTGTTGTGTCCATAACACACCCGCAGCTACATGCCCACGGCCCCTCCCAATGCCACACCCGCACCTCACTCTTCATTGTGTTTCCTCCGCCGCGGGACCCTGCATGTCCAGTGTCCCGGACCCACGTGCCCTGGGGCTAGTGTCTGCCTTGGTGGAGGAAGGGCTGGCTCATCACGGAGCCTCAGTAAAGAATGTCATTGGACAACATTTTCTCTCTTTTCAACGTGTCTGAGAGGATCTTGAGATCCTTGACAGGACGGTCAGTGCCCGGACCAATGCACTGCATTTAGGGTATGTCCCTTAAAGGGGAGTCCTAAGGCATTGTTTGAGCCCCTGGATCCAGTCGTTCCTGAAGCAGGATCTATCTCCGCATCAGTCCATCAGAGCAGCTGGTGTCTATCCCCTCAGTGCGGAAGCCAGCTCCAGTCGATTTCAGTTTCCCAGTGTGGCACGTCTCTGTCCCGTTCCCTAGCTCGATGCCAGCAGGTCTCAGCTGAGACATGGCCTCGTCCCGGAAAGCTTCCCTCTGCTCCCGAGGCGCCTGTGCTTTCCTGTCAAACCCGTGTCTCGCTGCCCTGCCTTTGTCTTGTTACTGGTCTGTCCCTCCGTATTCGTCAAGACTCATTTTGTCGTAGGTAGAAAGAAAGCTGGGACCCTCTCTGCACAAAAGGGGATGGATGTATGGGCTCTTCTGATAGAGTCACGTCCCCGTATAAATCTGGCTTCAGGAATGTCCCCATCCAGGAAGTCAGACCATGTCTTAGGACGCAGCCCCCTTCCTTCCATCTCTCTGCTCTGCTTTCCTCCGCGGGCAAACACGGCCCCTGGAGGCTCCAGGCCACCGTGCCGCCGACTTAGCTGCTCAGTGGAAGGACAGCACCTCTTCCCAGCGGCAAAAGCCAGGTTGCATGGCTTTGGTCCCGTGACCACCTCTCAGCTGGTCACCGGCCAGAGTGGCGGAATGCTGTGATTGGCCGACTGGCATCACATGCCCTCTCCCTGGAACCAGGAAGGGGTCAGTCACCCCGTCACCTGGCTTGAGGGCAATGGATGGGAAGTTCTCCAAAGTTACAGAAAAGGATGTCGCCAGACAGGCAGGAAGCTCAGAAGTCCCCGTATTTCCCCCGCATCAGCCAGTGAATTCACGAGGCACGGAGGCCTTGTCTTTCCACTTTGCATGTACCCCCAACCCCCGGTGCATGCTGGACAGGCCCGCGGGCCAGGCCCTGGGCCTGCTGACGGAGGGAGAGCCCTGCGCCTGGGGGAGCAGTCACCGTCGGCAGGAGGTGGGCACCGACGTGGGTCTGGAGCAGGACTAGTCCCAGGGAATTAAGGGAGGACGGAACAGGGGCCCACACGCTGCCCGGAGGGTCCAGGAGGCTCCAGGGGAAGAGAAAGCCCAAGAGCTCATTCTCCCACATCCGGCAGAGGGAGGCCCGGGGGGATGGGGATGATGTTCAGGGCAGGGGCACAGCCGCAATGGTCAGAGCAGGATGACCCAGTCAGCCCCACAGCCGCTTGGGTGTCAGGGGAAAGCTCAGTGCGACAGAACCAGCGGGAGGTTGGCTGGAGGGAAGCAGGTGCCAGACCTCGTGGGCCTGGGAGTTTGCACTGGACGCTGCGCTCTGTACAAGCACGCGCCGCCGCACCTGCTCACGTCTTCCGGGGAGGACTGGGCAGGTGCACACGGCCAGGAAGCTGGATTCATTAGGACGGGGGTGTCTTGTCCCATGGGCTGCAGTGGCCCATCTCCTGGGGGCTAAGTTACCTCGGCCACCGTGTTGACCGGGGCCCCCCGAATCCTTCTTCCCTCATGGGACATCCCATTTGCAAAATGCCAGCAGGTATCAGGGGCTTTGAAATGGGGTCGGGCTCAGTCCTCCTGGCATTGTCTTTCCTCGGCGGTGAACTCAACACTGCTCGCCTCAAAGTTTGCCCAAGGTCTGTGGTTAACCAGGCCGTGTCAGGGGAGGCTCCAAATGCAGCTCTGAATTCAGCCTCAGCCCGCACCTCCAGCCCAAGCCGGAATGTTCATCTCCCTGCGAGATTTCCCCTCTCCGTATAATTAATTTGTCATAAACACGCTGACAAAGCATTGCCAGCAGTTAATGGGGGCTGGAGGTGAAGGTCACCGCTGGTCTTTTCAGGAAGGAAATTAAGTAGCTACCATTAGCTAGCAGGGAATGATTAAGTCCGTCCACCCCCAGGCCTCTGTTCCTGCTCCCTCCCCAGCCACCCTCCCTCCCCTCCTCCATGTTTTGTGCAAACGGGGCTGCAACTACAAGCTCCGTTGGCTGCTTGCGAGTCCGAGGTGGTTTTCCCCAAACCACCGTAACCTGCTGACAAATGCAATCCTGTTCTCTCATCCCAGCCTCTCTGCTTGTCTCAGGATGAGCCTGGGTGGGACCCCCCGCCCGTGGGGCTTTAGCAGGCAGCCAAGACGAGAGGCTTCGAGCAAGAAAGAGTCTCGGGAGTAACTGAGGAGCATTTTGGGGGCAAGTGACAGAAACGTAGCTCACTTAGGGCTTTAAAGAAAGAATCTATTGCACCTGGGAAATCGATACTTAGCTTCAGGAAAGGCTGGCTCCAGGGGCTCAAGCATTATTTTCAGGCGTCTTTCTCCCCATCTCTCTGAGAAACTCCTTTCTGTCGCTGCCAGCTGTGCAAGGCTTAGGGCCTGTCCATTTAGCAACCCCAGCAGAAAGAGAATTGGTGCAGCCACACGCCGCTGGTAGTGTCCCGGGGAGGGTTCTGATTGGTTAAACGTGGGTCACGTGCTTGCCCAAACTTGTAAGTGGAGCCCGTTCCACGAAAGCCTTCCAGATTCCGAGTCAGATTTCTCCAGCCCCAGTGATACACCCATGGTCCAGAGGCAGCCTCACATCCAGCGGCCTCTTCGCTCTGATGGGTGAGACCAGGATGCCACCCACCCACGGGCAGCCATGCCGTATCAGACGAGAGGACGGACGGGACCAGCACTGTGTATTCTGTGAAAAGGTCCTGCGAGAGGTTCTGTGAACTAAGAGTTTGCTGAGCAAATAAACTGGAGAAGAACAGTAGCCGCCCTGGGTCGTCCTCAGGAGCCTCCTGCCCAGAGAGGCTACCAGGCTCTGGAAGTTTCGCCAATTGGCCCAGGGGAAGAGACAGGATTTGAACCGAGGCCACGGGGCTCCCGAGCCAGTGCTCAGACACCTGCTGCTGAGGAAGCAGTTTCAGAGTCAAAACCTGGCTGGGCTCTCACTGCCTGGCCTCACTTTCTGGGACACACACCGTCGTTCCCTCCCTCCCCCTCACCTGGAACCCGGTGGCTTTTGCTGCCATCCACGGCGGGTAGGGGGGCCACCAGCTGCCGGAGAAGCAGCCCGACCCGGAAAACCCTGTCGAGGATGTGGCCCGTGGTTCCCCATCAGGGCCCATGTTACCCACATCTCCCCGCTGCCAGTGACATGTGACATTTTTGGTTGTCATGGGGGCAGAGGGTGGAAATGGTTTCCTGTTAGTTGCAACAAATTGCCCCCAAGTGGTTTAAAACCACACAAACTTATCTCGCAGCGCCGGAAGTCCCGCACGGGCCTCGGTGACTGAAGTCAAGGTGTTGGCAGGGCTGGCTGCTCCCGGAGGCTCCGGGGGGAGAATCGGTCTCCTGGCCTTCCCAGCTTCCGGAGGCCACTTGCGTTCCCTGCTCATGGCCCGTCCTTCACCCTCAAATCGAGCATCACAGCGTCTTCCAAACCCCATCCCGTTCTCGCCGTCCTTCCTCTTACAAGGACACTTGTGAGGCTGTGGGTCCACCTGACACCCCAGGACCACCCCCTACCTCCAGACATTAGGCATGTCTTCGAGGTCCAAGTCTCCGAGGAGGGTGTGGAGTCACAGCTTCCAGGGACATGGACACTACTGGGGGGGCTTCACCACCCTGAAGCAGGACAGCCCCCCACAACAAAGCCATGAAGCCCCAAATGCCTGCAGAGCCAGGGTGAGAAAGCCCCCCACAGGCGATCCTGTTTTCATCATTAGCATCACGAAGATCAATGAATGAGTGGGCTGTGGCATCGCAGCCCTACGTGGGCCCCGAGTGTCACCTCAGGTAAGTCCCAGCAACTCTGAGCCTCGGTGCCCTCCTCTGTAAAACGGGCAGGAATCAGGACAGCACCTCATCCGCGGAGTTCATCACGAGGTCTTACACTGTGACCCTCAGTCCAGGGAGCATCTAACAAATGCTGACCCCACACCCATCGAGGACAGTCGCCAGGACAGTCTCCACCCTGCCGGGCCTGGGCAGGTGTATTTTTCAAAGCTCCTGCTGTGGTTTCAGGGAGCCCACTCCCCACTGAGATGTCCAGGGCGCCCCCAGCTGGGCACTCCCCGGACACCAGCGGGCCACAGCCATCGCTGAGACCCCTGCAGCACTCGCTGGCCCCTGTGACGGGAGGGCAGGGCGAGGACAGGAGGACAGGAGCCCGCGGCCGCCACCAGCTGAGCCAGGCCAGCATTTCACAGCCTTGGGCCGAGCGCCATCTGCTGGCCGCGGACGGGCCGCACGTGCGGGGCTTGGGACCGTCGGGGATCCAGCCTGGGGACCAGGCCAGGGTGGGGAGGCCGCCGCCCCATCCCCTGCCCCCCCAGACGCGGCCTTCTGCACGTGGTCCCGACGCAGTGCCCAGCATCCAGGCTAAATTCCTGCTCTGCTTTCTCACCTGGCTCTCCCTTCCCACTGATGCGGGCACCCCAAATCCCACGGGGAGCATCCCTGTCAGCCGGGGCCCCTAGAAGCCCCCAGCCCCCACGGGAGCCCCAGGGGCTTACTTGCCACCATGCCCGTGGCCTCGCTGCCCCAAACCCCTACCGTAGCTGACTTTTTCAGACTCCTGCTTGTACAGTCACGTAAGCCTTCCGTGCAGTCCACGGCGAGAGGGATTCTTGCCCTTCCCACGCGGTGGAAATACTGAAGAAGCACAGACGAGGTGAAGCCACCCCCCCCCAAGGGCACACCGCCAGGGACGAGCCCGTAGGGTTACACCCAGGGCACCAGCGAGGGAAGACAGCCCTGATGGGAGCCAGAGGAATCCTTTGGACCCCGAAGTCCACCTCACACTTGGAGATGCCTCCCGGCGGAGACGTGGGCAGGTGGGGTGGGGGTGACAACCCCGCCGAGCGCACAGTCAGCCCCCGTGTCTATGTACAGGGTGGGCCTGAAGTGAAGCAGCCCAGGGCCACTCTGGGGTCAGAGCTCAGCCCCCCGCTCTCAGCCAGGTGACCTTGGGGTGAAACCTGGCTCACAGGAGACCCCGTACCAGTGTCCCCGCTCACTGTGTGCTTTGGTCACCACGTTCCGAGCCGCCCCCACCTTGGAGCTCCGCCCCCACCTTGCTCTCCCGACCCCTTCTTCCTCCTCCGAGTCCCCCTATAGCCGCTAAGTTTCCCTGACAGTCGGCCGGGACGGGATGGAACGGGGAGCCACCCTGCCCCGGTGAGGCCCGTCCGGGCCTGGCGGGCAGCGGCTGCCCCCTCTGGGCCTGCAGTAAGTGCTTTACGGAGGTCCCCTGTTTACCCTCGTCATGGCCCTGTGACATGGACCAGCCGAGATTTTGCCCATTTCATGGACAAGGAGACTGAGGCTCGGGGTGGGGAGTAATCCTGGCACCCAGGATTAAAGGGAGATCTGACTGGCCCCCACCGTGCGTCCAACCCCCGTGTGCCCATTACAGGCAGTCAGGGCCCTCCGATTCCAAAGGGGGCCTGGGGTGGGTCACGGGGCAACTTCAAGCGGACACCAGGAGGCCAAACTGGGCTCGGTCCCCAGTGCCATGACCTTTGCCTCCAAACGTGGGTTTATCAAGGCCCCCTTTGCATCAGAGCACCAAAGGCTTTGCGGTTTCAACTTTCTTTGAGGGAGGCAAGGCAAAACCAAAAACATTCTAGAAAATTCGGTTTGCTCCCATAAACGCACCCGCTCAGCAGCCCTGAGTCAGCCGGGGCCACTCCCAAAGGGTGTGCGCGGCTGCTCGGATTCCACTGTACGAGAATATTCACTGACGCAGCACGAGACCCACCACCCAGCCGTTCACGGGGAGCAAGAACCTTCCGTGGCGGGGAGGGCCGGTTCACTTCTTGGACGGGAGTCTGCCTGGACGGCTGGAGAACACTCTGGGGGCGGCCGGGCACGGCCGGAGCGGCTCGCTCTGGGTGTGGGATTCCACGTGGTCAGTTTCTCCGGGCGCTACGGGGTCTCGGACTTCACCTGCAGGGCGCGTGTGCTGCGTGGGTGACCACAAACATCCACAGGAGTACGGACGCGGGTGGAGACGGGCCTCCTGCTCCCCAGAAGTGCCGGGCTGGGCCGGGGCCGGGGCCATGGCTCTGGCCACCAGGTGGCACTCCCGATCTTTTTTTCTCTTTTCTTTTTTTTTCTTTTTTTTCTTTTTTTTTTGCAAACAGAGCTCAAGCTTGGAACTAACTGGGTGGTGGGACAGGGGGTCACAGGATCCACTTCTCTACCTCAACTGGGCCCAGGGCCCCTGGGGCAGGGGTCAGCTCCTGGGGTCCTTTCCAGGGCTGGAACTTTGCATGTGAAGACCCCTCCACCCCATCCCCACCCTGCCTCTGTGGACAGTGTGGCGGGTCCTCCACAGAGCAGCGGTGACCACGCTGCACATCTGTCACCCCCAGCCCAAAGGTACGCGCCCTCGAGACGACCTTTGGGTGCCTTCTTGTCCAGTCCCTGCAGGGGTCACTGGTGTCTACCTGCCCAGGCTCCTTCTGTCCTGGGGAAACCCTGGCTCCCATGGGGCTCCTGACTCTTCCTACCACCCCCTTACCCCAAGGCAGCGCCTGGGCCCCTGACAGCTCTTGTCTCTTGCTGCCCGTCACTCTACGTCTCTCTGGTTTTCTCTGTCTCTGTCTCCCTCTCACCATCCCCTCCTACAGGATGACATCTTTGTTCCAACAAAGCCCCAAATACCCATGTGTTTGCACAGGCAGATTCTCAGGCGCCTCCCCTGCAGAATTCAATCCAATGGGTCTGGGTAGGGCCCCGGAATCTGCATTTCATGTAAACCTCAGCAGACTCTCCCCTGCTGAAAACTATGTGGTTAGTTCACAGCCCAGAATCGCTCCTAAGCTGGGATGGAGGACTGGCCTAGCGTTGCTGGCCTTCCTCACCTCCCGACCTTCCTGCCTCCCTCCCTAGCCCTAGCCACACCAGTCTTGAATTGACTTAATGTCCTCCTGTCCCAGGACCTTTGCCCATGTACTCCCTGTGGCTTCCTTTCTCAGTCTTTTCTGGCTGGCTCATTTTCAGGGTCTCCTCTCAAATGCTTCCTTGTCAGAGAAGCCCTCCCCGTCACCCAGGCGCTACCTGTCACAGCTCCTGAGCTACATCCTGAGCACCCAGAGCAATCTGCCACCACGTCGTTTCCTTCTTCCCTTAATTCATCTCTCTCCCTGGATGACACTAGGCTCCAGAGGTGTGTGTCCTCTGTTCGTCTGTCCGCTGTCTCTTCAGCGACCTGAGCGAGGTCTGGCCAGCAAGTAGAGACATAGTATATGTTTCATGAATGAATGAATGAGTGAGCTCCCAGAGGTGACCGAGGTCCAGTAGGGATGAAGACCTGGACAAGTAGCCTATCATTCCGACCCTTTCAAGGTCTGGCTCCACCTCCCCCCTGCCCCCTATGGTCCCCCAGACGTGCTCACTCCAGTCCAGGAACATCCCCGTTCCAGCCTGTGGGCCTTAGCTTGGGCAGTGGCCTCCCCCTGGATGCCCCCCCCCACCAACTCTGCCCACAACCCTATGTTAAGGCCTCACCCAACCTCCGTCTTTGCATGAAGCCTTCCGAGTCCCTTCCCTGAGTCAACATTTACCTCTCTGTCCTATAAATTCCACCCTGTGCTTGATGGGTCCCTCAGGGTTCAGCCCAAGGCCATTGCTGTCTTCTCCAAGGGCAGTGCCACGCTGGGACCCAGCCTGTCCCTACCGTCCCCAGATGCCAGAGCGGACTCCCAAAGACACCGGCCGGCTCCAGGGCCCCTGGCCCAAGGATGCCATGGCCGTGGGGACAGGTGTAGCCCGGGAATCGGCATTCTGCAGCCCCTTCCCCACCCCGGCCCACGCTGATGCAGGCCGCAGGGGCTGGACTCTGACTCACCTGAGCCCAGGGCCCATGCGGCCTGGCAGGCCCGGAACCGAGAAGGCACAGCTCGAGGTGTCCTGGTCCACCTTGTCCTGAGGGCAGAGGCTTTGCCCCAGAGCTGCCTCGGTGGTGGTTCAAACCCTCCCCCAGGCGGCGCTGCTGTGGGCAAGTCTGCACCTTCCCTGTGCCTGCTTTCCCACCTGCACCCCGACCTTGTGGGCTGCTGGGGGCCGGGGGGGGGGTGGTGTTCAGGGACCCTGACACCTGACGCCCTTGGATAGGCCCTACAGAATTGAGAATTGCTCGTCTGTCGGAGAAGTCGGCCTTGGAGCCGAGAGGGAGCGTGTGAGCCGGGCGCTGTCCCCCCTCAGCAGGTACAGGGGTGTCGGGAGAGTTGGCGGCTGTGCAGGTGACCCTCGGCCTCGGGCTCCCGCTTACTAACGGGGTCCGGTCCATCCGGCCTCACACGCAGGCAGAGGTGAGGGACCCGGCTCACGGCCTGTCCCTGCCATCCCGCTGTGAGCTCCTAAATGTCCTGGCTGTGCCGTCACCCCTGCGCCCTCATTCTGGGGCTCCAGGACGTCAGCCCTGCCCCCTCGTCCCCCGGTCCCCTTCCTCGTGTGAGAGGGAACTGTCACCCCCCTGGTGCGGCCCCCTCAGCCGGCCTGCGTCTCCGACTCCCCCAGGGCCCCGGTCGGGCCCCTCACTGTCCTCGCCGCCTTCCCTTGGGCCACTGCCAAGCGCCCCACACGGAGTCAGGCGCACGGCCTTGCGGGTGGACGGGCAGGGACCTCACTCCGGGCCGGGGTATTTACAAAGACCCGGGTCTCAGTCCACATGCTGACGTGGTGGCCAATGTCCCTGTAGGAGTCACCAGGTTAAGCATTGATTTTTCCGGTGGATTCTGGCTTTCAGGCAGGGCACATCCAGGGGAACTGCCAGGTCCAGAGGTTTTCCTGCCGCAGCTGGGGGCTGCCCTCCTGGCCCTGCCCTGCCCTCTCCCTTGCTGACGCTCGAGGCCCAAACGTCCTGTGTGCCCTCAGCCCCCAGGTCCCAACCGCAGGCTCGCCATCAGCACGGGCCAAGCACGCCCCCCACCCTCTGCTAGCCCGGCCCTCCACCTCTAGCTTGCCCTCCCGCTGCCCTCCTGGGTGAGACAAGAAGTCCTCAGAAGCGAGAAGCAGGTCTGGGCCTTAGCCCAGGAGCAGGGGAGGGCCCGGCCAGGTGGCTCTGGGCATCCCCAACACCTGCTCATCCCCGTCCTCCCCAGGACTCAGGCAGATCTCCCTGGAGGAGTCTCCCTGGGAGGGTGCTGAATGGTCCCTCGTTAGAGCCTCCCTACCTCCAAAGCCACGCCAGGTCTGGCCACGACCATCCTTCCCTGGACCCTGAAGCAGCCTCCCCCGACCCCCTTTCCAGTCACCACCAGCATCCTGGGCAGTGGGGGAAAATGCAGCTCCAGGCACCCCCCGCTGCATGCCGCAAGGGCTCACCATTGACCCCAGGACCAGCCAAACCCGGCCCCCAACCTTTCCCTGCTCTCCGCACCTAGTTCTGCACACCAGACTGCGCTGCTCCTCTGCTGCTGGGCGTGCTTCGGCCCTGCCCTGGACGCCAGGTCTTCTACACGTTTCCTCTCATGGGACGCCCTTCCCGCTTCTTTGGGGGGCTCCAGGGTGCAGCCCAGGTGTCCCTCTTCCAGGCAGGAGGCTCACACCTCTCGTTCCCCCGACACTGGCTCCAACCCCCACAGCGTGTGGCTTTGGAATTGGCACCCACCTGCTGGTTAGTCCCCATGGGAGACAGCCGTGTCGGGCCGTCGTGGGCCTGGGGTGACCGAGGCTGCGGCAGCAGGTGGGTCCAGCTCCCCAGTTAGCTCTCCTCGGGGCATATCCCACCTGCTGCCCAGCAACCCCTCCCTGGGAAGCCCCGCCCCTGTCCTCTCCAGCTGGGTCCTGGCCCCCAGGTGGCCTCTAGGTTCTGCACATCCCCAAGGGTCCCCAGCCATCCCATGCACCACATCATGGAGGAAACGGTCATAGGACTGGGGTTGCTAAGGGCCACGTGTCCTTCCCCATCTCCACCACAGGCTTGTCCCACACCTGGCTCCGAGGTGGCTGAGGGGCTCAGAGCTCAGGCCCTGGAGCTAGACACCTGGTGCAAGCCTGCTCTGCCATTGTTAGCGTGGGCCCTGGGCAAGGAGCTAACCCTGCTGAGCCTCCATGCCCCCTGCCCTGACGTGGAGGTGGGTGACAATCGTGTTTAGCACTCAGACGGGCCGAGCACTACATTGGCAGGTGCTGAGCACTCAGGATGCTGCCTGAGGGACTAACCAGCAGGTGGGTGCCAATTCCCTCCGTGAGCACGAGCACTTCTCTCTTTATCTCACCATCCTATATCATGGTTTTATTTTATTTTTTACTATGTCTGCAACCAGCACTTCCCATACCGCCAGGTGGTCAGTAAATGTTTGGTTAATAAACAGCAGCACCCAGGGCTCCGAGGAGACCCCGGTCTGCTTTACAGGCAGGAGAGCTCACCCCTGCCCCACAGACCTGGCACCTCCTCCTCCCTCGGGCAGGTCACCAAGGCGCCCTCATTGTAATGTTCACGGCCAGGGTCTGGGCTCTCCTGTGGCCTGGAAAATTCACTCAGAGAGTCAGCTCCACAGGGAATGATTAACAGGGCCAGCTCAGGCTGGATCTCTTGCTAGAAACTTCCAAGCTGCCAGAGACACTGGCTTTGGGTTAGCGGGGGCAGCCCCACCCTGTCTGAGCTCTGCCCCCACCGCTCATGACTTTGGGAAAGAAAAGCCAGGCCTTGGAAAGCCCTGTCCAAGCAGGGAGGAAGGCAGCGAAGGGGAAACCGGGCTGACCCTCCCCGCCACTTGCCAGGACAGCAAAACTGCCCAAAGCTCCCTGAGGCCAAGTGCAAGTGCGGGCGGTGCTCCTGTCAAGTGTGCCATTTATCTCTGTCCTGGCCTTGCTTCCTGGCTGGTTTCGGACCTGGAGGCATTCCTGGAGAAGTGGCTGCTCGTGCCAGGCAAGCCTGGGAGCCCAGGGAGCCCGAGGCCCCAGCTCACGGAGGCCAGTGGCCCCAGCTCAGACCTCTGCCCTGGACAGACCTCCCGTGAGCTGAGGCTCTTGTCCCGGTCCAGGCCCCAGTCGGAACTCCGTGCGGGGTCAGGAGCCGGCCACCGCCTACTGTATGCCCAGCTGGGCCGGGAGCGGTGCCGGCATCGCCCCGCTCCCCTTCCCGACAGCCGCAGGGGGACGGCGGGGTGGGGAGAGGGAGCGGGGACAGCCTGGGAGCCTCACGGGCTGGGTTCAGCCTCACCCACGGTGGTCTCCGCACAATAGGCACAGTCATCCAATTCGGGGAGCTGAGCTCAGGCCAGGTAGGCGACTGGTCACTGCCACTTGGCTGGAGAGCAGCGCTGCAGGATTGGGGTCCCCGCGCTTCCCTGTGGCTCCCACCCCCCCGTGGCCCTGTCCTCTCTGGTGATGCTGCTTGAGCTACTGTCGCCTCCGGGTATGTCACGGGGTGTCAGGGCAAAGGGTCAGAGCCTGTCTTTTCTGCCCACGAGGCAGAAGCAGTAAGGATGGTACTGTGTGGTTGCTAACACTCATACTCTACTGTTTGAGAGATCCGAGTTCAAATCCTGCTCCCCCGTGTGGCCTCAGGCAAGGTCTCGTCTCTCTGGTCAGACTATCCCCATCCATAAGGAGAACAGTGACAGCCAGTCATTAACGGAGGGTGCTCAGAAAGCACCTCCAGGGGGCCGGCCTCCAGGAGCATCTCGTTTTTATCATTCGCGTCATTCACCTGATTCCCCAAAGGGTCAGGGTCGGTGTCCAGGGTTAACATCCAGGGTTCGGACCAGGGCCGGGGGGCCCATCATCACTCCCAGATTGATCACTCATCCTCCCCAGCCTTGATGTCCCCATCTGTTAAATGGGGGACTGACAACAGGCTGCCTTTCTCAGGTGTTTACCAAGTACCGGGCCCTGTTCTAAGCTCTTCATGTGTGTCCGCTCATTTACTCCCCACGAGTCATGTGCAGGGGTGGGGCAGCTGGTTCAGTCCTCCCTGGGCTCCGGGGAAGAACACAGCAGCACCCTTGGCCCACAGGGACCACCGTGCACGGGCAGCTTCGTCACCACTCCCATGTGGGGCCACGATGCTTGGAGCCTCCCCAGGACATCCTGGCATCTGCAGAGCCAGCCCGAGGGTCCAGGCCCCCTGGGGGAAGCACTTTTCCCTCCTTCCTGCTTCTTCTCTCTCCCTGTTTAATACTGAGCAACGTCAGGAGTTCTGGAGGCGAAACCCCAGGACCCTCCTTGGAACAGCACATCTGTTGCAGGCATCGGGTTAGGTAAAGCCAGTGTGGAGCAACCCGTCCCAGCACTGCAGGACCCACAAAAGAATGCTGGGCTGTTTTTATCACGCGGAGGGTCCCTTCAAGCGTTTTCTGAGACAAACTCAAAGCCCATGATGACTTAGACAGAGGCTCATGCTGTCGGCACCGTCGGGCAGAGGAATTCCGCAGCTGCATGAGGCAAGTGAGCTCCCCATCCCTGGAGAAAATCAAGTGGGTGTGGGCGTCCCCTGATCTGGGGTCCTGGGGACGCTTGCCCCCCCCCCACCGGCTGCAGGGTGGACAGCTGGACAAGGGGGTGGGGAGTGAGTGAGTCCAGGTCAAACACTGAGAACAGTGTCTGGCTCACGGAACCCAACGCTCACCGGTTACGCTGTGAAGGCCCCTCCCGGTCCTAAGCTGCGGCAGCCTGTGGCTTTGTCTGTATGCCCATGTGCACGGCATGAAGGAAGAGCACCAGGCGAGAAGTTGCTGAAGGGTTAAGAATTAAGTTAGAGGCCAATTAAGGAGCAAGTCTGCATGCATTCGTGAGCCCCAGCTGCTCCAGCGGCCGAGTACCCGTGGAAATGTGACAAATTGGAGAAATTCATATTTATTAGAGCTCCTCTCAGGGAGAGTGTGTCTGTGATTGCAAGAAATCTCTGGACAAGGCACATGCTCTGGGGATGAGACCTCGTCCCCAAAGACACGCTCGCGAGGCCCAAGGCTCCCCCTACGCGCCCTCTAGGGAAGTGCAGCCTTGCTCCCGAGGACTCGGGTTCAGCTGAGCAGGATGGGCTGGAGTTGGAGGATGAAGAAGGAGGTTACATCCTGGCAGCTGCCTTCTGCATGCGGGGGGACACCCAAGGGAGGGGGGGCTGCCTGGGGCCCCTCTGTCCTCTAAGAGTCAGTCCCAAACTGAGGAATCCCCTTCTGGATGGAGAAGGATAGGAGATAAACAGGTTCCTATGGCAGCAAGAATGTGTCTGTCTTCCTTCCAGAAGAATCCATGTTGGGGAGCGGGGGTGGGGGGAGAGAGGGAAACCACTTCACTGCCCTTTGCTGGAGGTGCACCCCAGGGCCCCTCAGCCTGCTTCCCAGAAGTGTCTGCTCAAGGATGACCTCACATGATGGTCCCTTGGCCACCCCCCCCAGAGCATGTGCCCCTTGGGTGGGCCCCACGGGCAGGGGCCACGTCGCGTCTGGTTCCCCATCGTGCCTTCACGTGCGCAAAGTTCCTGTCCATGATGGGTCCTCGATTACTATGTGTTGGATCACATTTAATAAAATCAAAGCCCCTTTGAGAGGTAAGCATCGGTTTTCATTCCCTACCTGTCATCCCTGAGGAATCATGCTTCTGCATTCTGCGAACCCATATTTCCTGTCCCTGCCTGATTGGCTTCTACCTCGGCACCCCCTCCCAGGGCATCTTCTAGGGGAGCTCAGAGGGTCACCTCACCGGCCGGTAACCAGACATGGTCACCCCACCTCCAGCCCTTCGTCTACATCGATCCCCCGCCCGGCATGCTCTCTCCAAGCCCTTTCCCTCCTCAGCTCCCACTTCATTCCCAACTTCCAAAAGCCCTAAACATCCTCCTTTCTCCCCCCACCCACCCCATCCTGCGTGAGCATCCTTGGGCCACGTTGAAGCCTGCTTCCCTGAGCACCCAAATATTGAGTGCACACAAGGGCATTATTTGAAATTGCTTTTTAAAAATGATCGTTCATTTAAAAGTCCGTTTCTGGTGTGAGCATAGCCGTTCCCTCCTGCAGACGCTCGCGGTGAGCCCACGGGCGCCCCCCGCCAGGCCCCTGTGGCAACACCAGGATGTGGCATCCTTGGAGAGTTCCAGGCTCAGGGAAGCAACTGTTGTTCTAAAGCTTCGAGTGCTAGAGTGGAACATGGCTGGTGACTCCCGGGGGACTTCGTATTTGCAGTTACAGTATCAGAACCAAGACCCTTCCGTGGCGGGGGGGCGGGGGGGTGGCCCAGCTCCAGCTGCCCCTTCCTGCTGGATCTCAGCCCGATGTGCTGGGAGCTGAGCCTCTGTGGGCAGAGCTGCAGGCACCCCAATCTCTGCTTGTCGCAGGCCTCGGGCTGGACTTGGGGGTGAGAGTACCATCCACCCACCCTCCTCTGCAGCCCAGCTGCAGCCTCCCATCCCTCCCTGTCCCCCTCCCCAAGGCTGCTCCATCTAGCTCTCTCTCCCAAGCCCCCAGGTTCCCAGAGAGAGCCTGGATTCTGGAAGATGCCAGGTCAGGAGGGGGACGCAACTGCAAGGTGAAGCCCACTCAGACGCATCCTTACAAGGACCCCACTCGCACCCCGCCTACCTCGCTTCCCGGCAGAGGTCCCCACACCGACACCTATTCCCACCTGCTGCTTGAAGCCAGACACAAAGGGGCTCTTTGCGTCCTCTCTGCCTCGCAACATACCATCTGTCTCTAGGTCCGTGGGCCCCACCCCTCAATGTGGCCTGAATCTCACACCTCCTTCCACCCCCGTGGTGCACAGCTTTCCCCCAAAGCCCCTCTTCCCTGAGATGGAGACCACCCCCACCCCCCTGCTGCTCCCATCCATTCCTGCATGACAGCCAGAGGGAGCCTTAAAAATTCTAGGTCAGGTCATGTCTACGCCATGGGTCTACACCAGTGGTTCTCAAAGAGGAGTGTGCCCCGGAATCCCCGGGGGGAACATCCCCAGAGCTTCTGACTCAGAAGAAGGGAGAAGGAGAAGGACCCCAAACGCAGCCTTCGCAACAAGTTCCCAGGGCTGCAGCGAGCATGAGGCCGCAGCTGAAGGATGCAGGTCTACACTGGGCTTTGTGCTGCCTTCAAGTCAAAATCAAAACCGAACATAAACTGTGCCACAGGCAGGTGCTGACACACGGGCTGTCTGGATTCAAGTCCTGGCTCTGCCACTGCCTGTGTGTCCTGGATCAAATGACTTCGCTTCTCTGTGTCTCAGTTCGATTTTCCTCTCGGTAACATGGGAGCGATGACCGTGTCTCCTTCCCGGGTTTGTCGTGAGAATGAAACAAGCTGATGCTGCGACCGAGTCTGGGGTCTCCCAGGAGCAGGTGGGGAGGCAGGGGTGTGCGTGACCCCAGGAAGCCCTGTGGGAGGGGCCTGAGGAGAGCCGGTGCAGGACACACCATCAATAACCCCGACATCGAGTCTGTTCCAGCTGGGAGGCAGGGGACAGGGGGTAGTCATCCTCCTGCCTCGGCAGTCACGGGTTGAGGACTGTGCCCGCTGGAGGCAAGCGGGGTGCGGACAGCCCGCCCCATGTGCAGCAGGGCCACTCGAGCGGTCCGAGAAAGCCGTCCAGCCCCCGGAGCCGTGGGCAAGTGCCCGGGGCATGTAAGGAGCTACGGAGAAAACCAGCCCCAGCATGCAAAGCACTGGGTAAGAGCTTGTGCGGCTCCAGAGCCCTGGCTGATTCCCTGGCATGGGCCCCCTTCACCTGAGCCCCTCACCGAACCACCTGCAAGCCTGGCCCTCCCATCCCAGCCCACACCCCGGGCCACCTAGCTTCCTGTCCCCACCACACACACCCCGTGGGTGCGCCTTTGCACAGGCTGGCCCCTCGGCAGCCCTCACTCCCCTCTCGCTCAGCCCTCAGAGAGCACTTTCCTGTCTCTCCCACCCGATGCCGCCGGGCTCAGCCGCTCTCAACTGCACCTCCCTTCATTCCCAGCCAAGCAGGCCACGCTGATCTGCACGTGCGCTTCCCCGTTCACTGGCTCGTGGTCTGGTCTGTCTCCCCCAGCTAGCTGGCTCTGCTCCAGGATTCCAGAAGCTGTAATGTTTATCATCCAGGCTCCAGCCTCTAGCAGGCATAGAGTAGCATTCACTGAATGAATGAATGAATGAATGAATGAATGAATGAAGTACTTGAGTGGGAGGCAGAGAAGCAGCAATGTCATCTAGGAAACACAGGGATGGTAAAGCCGGAAGCCCAGATCATTTCTCACTCCCAGGTCCTTCCTCTGCTCCTCAATGCTTTGCCTCTGTCCCAGGGCCACAAACACCCTTCTGACCGTGGGAGCCGGGGAACTGACTGATGGTGCAGGTGGGAGCAGCCTGAACAGAATGAATAGCGTGGGCTCCCTCCTCCATCCTGGGCACTCCCCAAAAGCCTAGAACATTGCTTAGGATTCGGTGTGGTACATGGAACAGAGAAATAAAACCAGAAGTCCCCAAAGCCCAGGTGCCTACTACCTCGTTGCCCCTTCATCCTCAACACAGAGCTTCTACTTCATGGACTAAGGTGGCTGCCTGGTGCTCCAGCCATCACATCTCCATTCCAGCCATGAGGAAGGGGAAAGGAGTGAGGAAGGGCTTGCTCACTCTCGGTAAGGATACTTCCTAGAAGGCCACACACCAGACTTGCACTCACATCCCATTGGCCAGCCCTCAGTCTGGATCCATATCATCCAGATGCTAAAAATTAGGGTGCTCGTTCCTGGAGAAGATGGGGAGAGCAGATGAGGGGGAGCAGTCAGCAGCTCCGCCCTGGCAACTTTTCAGGGGAACCATTCTATCATTCTGACCGTGTGCCCTGTGCCAGGTGCTGGTGAAAGAGCAAGGACCTGGAGAGAGAGAGAGAGAGAGAGAGAGAGAGAGAGAGAGAGAGAGAGGAGAGCCCCAAGGGTTGGCTCCCAGGGAGACAGCCGAGCCCTCATCATCTGCGAGGCCCTGGGAAGAGGGTGGCAGTGTTGAGAAAGGGCCTCGGGGGCAGAGGGGTGGAAACTACCCTGGCCACGGGACACGGGGCAGGCCTTTCCGGGGAGGCAGCATTGGCATAGAGGCTCGAGGATTGAGAAGGAGCCATGGACCCTTCCAAGCAGCAGGGAGTGGCTTGCACACCCCAGTGCTGCCGAGGGCCCCCGGGTGGGTCCCCGTGCCTCCCCGAGCCCCCTCTGCCACCCACAGCTCGGGGGCAGCAGCCACTCACTCACTCGACTGCAGAACGGGGTCTTCGTGGAGAGACTGAGGCCCAGAGGGTCCGAGGACGTTGCTCTACACTGGTAGTTCTCAACCGGGGGGAGAGTGTCCATTTCCGGAGACATTTGTGATCATCACAACTGGGGAGGGGGCTGCTGCTGTGGGCACCCAGTGGGGGGAGGCCGGGGGGTGGGGGGGCTGCCGGAAACATCCTACAAGGCCCAGAACAGCCAGTCATCCAGCCCCAAACCTGCCCTCTGCGGCCACCCAGCCAGAAGGAACGGGGTCCGGGTCTACACGCGAGGGGTCCCTGCACCCAAAGCCCCCTCGGTCTTCTCCAAACGTGTTCCAGAACCGCCACCCCGGGCCCCTTCCGTGTACCCCAGACGACGGGGTTTAGATGTCTGCTTTCTTAACAAACAGCCACAATGACTCAGACATTTGCTAAAGTTTAAGGGGAACTAAACTATGTGCTTGTAAAGTACCAGGCACGTAGCCGCCACCCCCCACACCAAAATCCATTACCAGTTTAAAGTACAGCTGTTATTTTTACAGCATTGCTTAGAAATGGCTTGCAATCTCTAATTTGCTAAATTGATGTGTATATTGACTAAATAAATATTCGGCACGAAGCCCGAGTCCCCCTCCACACTTATTAATCCTCAGGAAATGGAAACACAAGACACGAAATGAGCTTTTGCTCCGAGCTGCAGACAGGAATACATTATGTTGTTTTTCAAGCGTTCGGGGGCCTGACTCGCTGCAGCAAAGACGATCCAATCACCAGGCTCCAGGCTTTCCATGACGCACATGTCTGCCAGCGGACGTGCCTGTGTTGCTAAGGCTCTTTCTCGGACTTTGAAAGTCTAGAACAAGAAACTTTTAACTCAACGGGGTGGGGGAAAATCTGGGGTGACTGCCTTTGGGGGAGCTGATTTGAGGGGTTGGTGGATGACACCTGGGTTCAGGAACAGAAATAGGGGCCACCGGCAAGACCACTGAGCGATAAGGTGGGACCGTCCCCTTCCCCAAGGACTAGGCTGTTGGTGCTCTCAGCGCTGGGGACCGGAGGCAGAGCTCCCTGGGGCAGGGGAGGTGGGGGATGGGGTCCTCTGTCAACACCCCTGCCCCAGGACGGAACAGTGGGCAAAAGGGGGTGCAGGTCCTGTGGACAGAGTGCCTGTTGGCTTTTCCCACCCTGGGGCTCTGACCTCTGGGATGTTGATGGATGGGTCCTTGGGGCTGGCTTTGCACCAGGGTGGAGGGGGGAACGGACACGTGGGGAGACGCAGAGTGTGTCTGCGGAGGTCCCTCGTGTATTAACTTCTAAAGGTTCCCAACTCCATGGAATATTTCCCTGTGGTGCCAACTGATACCAATGAAGCAACAGAGCCCAGAATTAGCAGAGAAGTTCATCTTAGGAGCCGGGGAGTGAGGAAATGTTCTCCAGAAGAAAAGGCAAGAGCTTTCCTTTTGCCTTACTGGGAGGAGGTGAAGCCCAAGAGGGAGGCATTTCATGGAGACTGGCCTCTGCCCGAAGCCAGTGCAGGGCTCCTACCAGGCAAGGTGCCAGACCCCTCAGAGCATCCCACTTTGCACCCCCCACCCCCAGAGAGGCCGATCCCACAGGCTGGAGACTGAGGGGGCCTTCGGCATTACAGTGACCTCAGCCTCCCGGTCTGTCAGATGAGGTTCATGGTGGTGGCACCCACAGTGACGGCACCCAGCGCCTGACCCGCAGCCAGCAAGCTCCCTGCTGCAGAAGGCAGTGGTGACCCCTCCCACAGGGGCCCCAGTCTACTGATGGATGCGACTGGCCGATGGGAGGGCAATGGGACTCTCTGAAGCCTTTGCACCTTCAGGGGGTTTCCCCCAAATGAGCCTGTGGGGCCCCAAAATGGTGCAACTACCGAGGATGCAGGAGTGAGAGAGGAGGAAACACAGACCTCCCCTCTACCATTCTGCAGGCAGAAGGAGCAGCCAGTGTGGTTGACCCCAGCCGGTAGGCCAGAGCCAGGTTTGCAGGGACTGTGGTCCGAGATGAGGGCAGAGGGTTGGCCAGGGTCGGATCCCACAGGACCTCGTGGCCACCCACAGCAGGTATTGGGGCTGTAGCCTGGGGGCAGGGGGCAGCCACCGGGGAGCTTTGCGAGGGACATATCTGAGCTGAGCCTCAGCAGCCCTGGGAAGAAGCCTCAGCCTCATTTGCAAGGTAGATCCTAGGCTTGCAGCTCCTGAGCTCGGCCAGAGCTGAGCTGCCTTCCCCAGCAGCTCGGAAGGGAAGGAGAAATCTGTCCTCTTGCAGGACCGCCGGGGACTCTGAATGAAACAGAGGGTGGGGGTGGGGGGCTTTCCCCGTGTGGGTGCCACCACACACCTGCCCAAGCAGCTACAACAAATCCAGTGGCCCATCAAGGGCTGGCGAGACCGGGGAGGGGCCGCTGGTCTGGGCTGGCGCGCGCCCACAGCACAAGCACCCGGAAATCTGGGCGGCAGATCCTTGCGGAGTTCAGCAGACATCTGCCCTGGACCCGGCCGCTCCAGGCAGAGGTATTTACCCAAGAGGAAGTACCCAGAACCAGAACAGGCATTCCCAGTCTCCTTCCCCCAACTGGCAGAGCTGCCAACAGGCCAGCTGGCCACGATGGGGGACGGGCTCAACCCACGGTGCTCAAGGTTTCCGGGGGCGGGGGGGGGGGGGGAGGCACACGGCCACGCGGAAGAGGGTCGTGGCAGCACAGCCTAGGAGGATGAACCGTGTCCGTCACAGCAGTCCGCCTCTCTTGGATAAGGCACGTCTCCCCTAGTGATGGAAAGAAGATCAGTGGTTGCCTGGGGCTCGGGGAGGTGAGATTAATAGGGCAGGGCACTGGGGAACTTTCTGGGGGTGATGATAGAATGTTCTAGATCTTGACCTGGGAGGCGGTTACACACGGGGGTCCAGACCCCGTCCCACCGGCCACCGAAGACGTGTGTATTTCACTGCATGTAAATATCCGCTAATAAAGGCCCATGTTTAAGAGGGGGTCTGCTCCGGGGCTCGGGTGGGCGATCTGCGCCCCCTGGAGCCGCCCGAGCTCCCCAGGCAAAGCACAAGTCCTGGGCGAGTGGAAAGAGCCGCGCGGGGGCTCCTGAGGCCACGGCGCCCGCCTTCCCGCGGCGCATCCATCTTGCTGCTGCCGGAGCCCGAGAATTGCTCCCGGGGCCGAATCTTGAATATTCATCTGATTTACGGCCCGCTGCCGACAGCTTTATGAATCCACCCACCAATACCTGCAGCCGGTCATCAATCTTCCCCCGAGATTGTGCTTCTGCCAGTAACTCATGAATTAAAGAGGCCCCCGGCGGCCCCCACGCCTCCCTCCCCGCGCGGCGGCGGGATGGAGCAGGGCCTGACCAGAAGTCAGAACACGCCTGTCGTCTTGCGGCGGCGGCGGCTCTGGGTGACCTTGGATGACTCGCTCCGAGTCTTCGGCCAGCAAGGGAAACTTGGGAGCCTTCAGATCCGCCGCTTCCCCGCTGCGAGCCTCAGTTTCCCCACCTGGAGAGACGGGGCGGGGTGGCGGCAGCGCCTCTGTCCGCGTCCCCGGCTCCGGGGTGCGTGTGAGCCGGGCGGTGGCCGGGCGTCCGGCCGGGTCTGCGGGAACCAGAGACGCCCTGGGGCTCACAGCAAAGCCCCCTCCGTCTCTCGTGCGCGTCCACGGCGTGAGACTGAAGGCGGCGTTTCCCTCCAGGCCTTCCGGGAGGGAGGGAGGGGACCCCAGGAGGCCACCGAGAAAGGACTCCGCTCGGGCTGCGCACCCGGCAAGCACTTGAGGGGGTGGCGGCGGGTGAGGATGGTTTGTCTGGGGAAGGAGCAAATGTCACAGGCTTAGCTCTGGGCCAGGAGGCAGCTCCGAAGTGCTGGCGCAGCCCACCCAGCAGCTCGGACCCCTGGCACAGGCCTGCTGCCCGAAGCCTAGGGCCCGCCGGGCTGCTTGCCCAGGAGCCCCCCGAGCCCCCCGACCCCCCCGTGGGGATAGCCCTGAGCAAATGCTCCCCGGTTGCTCCGACTTTCACTCCACCATTGGTAACGTCTGCAAAGCCCTGGCTCCACCTGGGCCGATAGACGGCTGGAGGGCACAGCATGGACGCAGCCCCTCTGGGCTCCGACTCCTCGGGGTTCAAGCCCCACCCTGCATCCTGTGACCTCGCAAGTCACTATCCCCTGTGCCCCATAAGCCCAACCTTGGTGTCGTGGCTGCCTTGGCGCGGCGGCTGGGGGCTCAGGGGGGCGGCCTGCTGCAAGCACCTTCTCTGCCACAGGGGAGCCTGCGGGAGTGTCGGCTCCAGGGGGTGTCCCCCAACATCTGCTCAGCACCAGGCACCGCTCGGGGCACCAGTGGGTGGGGGGGGGCAGTCAGTATGGATCAGCCCTGTTCCTCGGTGGCTCCATCAACAGATGTTCATTAGTCCCTTCAGACCACAAGAAACTCGTAATGCCTGTCCCCAAGGACACACTGACACACTGAGGGGCGGCCCTTCCCCGAGTCCCGGCTCCCACCAGTCCCTGCAACGTGGCAGCGTCCCCGGGGACTGAGGCTCGCCGCAGCGGCCTCCAGGGCACCCCTCGCAGATCAACATGACGGCAGATGGGTCCTCCCCTCCGCAGGGTGCCGCAGCTCCACGGGCGCGGGAGGTCCTGCCGCGTGCACTGCAGCATCCCGGCGCAGGCTGCACAGCTCAGCTCCTTCGTCCAACACACTCTCCCCGGCGGAGCCCCTGCACACAAAGGAGGCAACCATCGAAACGAGCTGACATTTATTGGGCACTTACTGTGCGCCACGTACACTCCGAACACCTGACACGCATCCCCTTCTTTGAGCCCTCACCAAGAGGAAGGCTTTGTTATTATCTCTCTTGTACCAAAGAGGGAGCAGAGGCGTCGAGAGGTGAGGTGGCTCGCTCAAGGTCACACAGACCCAGAAGTGGCTGACACCGGAGTCTATACTCTCACCCCCTGCAGCAGCTCCTTGCCCCAGGAAGTGTGCGTGGCAGTGTCAGGATGTAGTGAGACTCCGCTCCTTGAAAACAACTATCTGACCTGGGGAGTCACGGCACCACTCTGAACCTCAGGCTCCTCTTCTGCAAAATGAGAACAAGTGAGCCCACTCCCAGCTGGAATGTTCGTTCGCCAGGCCCACTGTGAAGAGGCACCTAAAGCCCCAGCATGGTGCGGGGCCGTGGGGAGAGCCCCACAAACACACCCGCTCTCCACTTCCCGCCACTCTGGTACGCACCCTGTGTCAGAAGTCCACCAACAGCCAGCCCAACTCTGGGAGAAGGGTACTTTGGAAGGAGGTGAAGGGGGAGGCAGAGGCCAAAGCTGGGGGCACAGCTTGCCTACTTGGCATTGCCTGCAGAAGGGTGGAGGGTGGAGGGTGGAGGAGCCTGAAGCTCACTGGGGAAAAGGTCTCAGCTTCTGAGAACAACATTTCCCGGGGGGTTCAGTCTCCACCGCTAGGGTTTCTGATCTATGGACTTTTCACCTTGGCACCAGCTCCCTGACCACGTTGGCAGTATTTACCCTGTGGGAGGAAGAAGCAGCCACATAGGTGTGGGTATGTGTGCATGTGCACTGGAGCAGAAGGGCAGAGCCAGGACAGCGGGCCCCAGGCCTTCCGGAGCCCCCAGAATCTCGGGTGTACATTCCCCTTCTGGTCTTTCATCCTTGCTCTGCCCCTGTCCTCCTTCAACTCTTGCTCTTAGGGCTGAAACGCTGGTGGTTGGAAGATGCCAAACCCATAGCCGCCTTTCTGAGGATTTGCACCCAGGATGGAGACAAGGGCTAAAAAATCCAAGCTCCCACCCCCGCTAGCTATAAGAACTCCCCTGCTGCCTCATCTAAAGAGTGGGGATCATAGTAACACCCAAGTGTTTAAGTTGAGAGGAGGAACTAAGGAAAGGTTCCTGGAATGTGCCTGCACACACAAGCACTCGGGAAGTGGCAGGTGCTGTCCCCAGCCATATGGGTGCTCAGTAAACGTTTACTAACTAGACGGATGGAGGGAAGAGAGGATAAATGGGTGGGTGAGTGGAGGACAGACAGATGGATGTATAAGTGAACGGATACCTAGATAGGCAAATAGAAAAAGGCGGATACATGGATAGTGGACGTGCAGTCACCATCCATCCATTGATTTATCCATTGGTCCATCTGTACATCCCGTCATCCATCCATCCATCCATCCATCCATCCATCCTTCCTTCCTACTATCTCAGTGGATGTGTGCATACGCACATGGCTAGGTGGATGGAGAGAGGGACAGATAGAAAGACAGATACGCAGACGGGTGGGTAGAAGAGTGAATAAACGGGGGGCTGGCTGGCCTGATGGATGGATGGATGGATGGTGGGTGCATGGATGTTCCAATGGACAACTGGATGAATGAACAGATGGAGAGATAGATGAATGGGCAGATGGATTGCTGGATGGCTGGGACCAGAAACTAAATGCTAAATTGCCTCCCTCCCGAAGGTGGCAGATAACAATTGCTTCAGCTCCTGCCTGGTACCACATACATTACCACGGCCACGGGGGGCCGGAACACTGCAGCCGCCACAATCTGCTCATTAACTGACTCACGGTGCTTTTCACCTATTCGAAACCAACGGGGTAGCAGCGTGACATTTAAGATTTCCTTTCAGCAATCACTTGCTTGGCCTTTCACAGAACACAGCGTGCAGCTGTTCACTGCCTTATATTCTGCTCCAAAGGTGCCTTCAAGCCCCCCGGGTGCAGTAATGGGCCCAGCTTCCCCGGGGCTCGGGGGGGGGCGGTGTGCCCTAAAAAAGTTGGGGGCCCCCTTCTGACCCCCCCAACCTCTTTGCCACACTGTCGCTCTGCAGCAGTGCTACCAATTACCTTAATTACCCTTCAGTTAGGGGGTTTCATTTATAACATAGTGGCGAGGAAGTATTGGAGAAAGAGTTTCCTTGGCAACCAAGTTTTTAAACACAAGATTCTCTGAGTTTTAAAGCCACTTCTCATCTAATTTCCCCCCTGAAAATTAGCTTGGAACTTTTCAGATGCTGAAATTTTTAGCATAACAGCAGGCTAGCACTTATGTCTGAAACCATAAAAGACCTAGATTTCTCCCCTGCCAGAGGCAAGAGCCTGGGAAGTTGTTCAATTTCCTGTGTCACTTTGTTCTTGGTGGATAAGCAGAGACGGCCGTGGCCATTAGGGAGTGACCGTGGGGAGCGACATTTTCTGACCTGTGGCCAGTCGCGCTCCCCACGCCAACCAACCTGGTCTCTGGACTCATGTTGTTCGAGATCCCTGCCGGCTGAGTTCTGCACCATGGGCTCGATAGACAGGCCCCTGGGACAGCCAAGTGGTCTGGGCCCACCCCCCCTGGGTGGAGAAGGATGGCATCAACACGTACCCCAAAGCGGGAAGCACACCATGTCAGGCTCTCCATCGAAGCTTCTCTCACTCAAAACTTCCCTCATCTGGAAGCTCCCCGACTCCTCTCTGTGCCGACAAAATGAATCCCAGCTCATGACTTAGCTTTTCATAATCTGCTCCAACCTGGGGCACCTACTCTAACTCTGCCCTCTTCCCACTAGCCCCACGCTGTCCTCTGACCGAGCCAGCCTCCCACCGGCTCAGCCTCCAACCATCTTAGACAACACCTACTCCCACCCTCAACACTCCACCCTCAGCTCACCTTGATCCTCGCTCACGCCCCTTACTACACCCGCAATCTCTATCCTCTGCTCTCTAGGTCCTGGCTTTCCAAATTTGATGTCATTTTACGAGCACTGCTCACACGCCGCTTCCTCTGAACCTTTGTAGTGATCTGTCTACACCTCCGAGAACATCCAGCTTCTTGCTCTGCCCAGCTTAGGGGTTATTTTGCCTTGAAGGTACCCAGTAGAGTGGGAAATCAGGGGGAGCTGATTCAGATTCTGGCTCTCACAGTTGGTAGCTGCGTTGCCCTGGTGAGAAGATGGAAGGGCGGATTGAGGGTCAGTGAAGGGTTTACATGGATGGGCCCTATGGCGGTGAGATGTGCCCCTAAGTGGAGACTGGAAGGTCGACTGGGGAGATGTGTGGATGGATGGAGGGCATGTGGAAGCATAGATGGTTGGAAGATAAAGGAATGGATAATTAAGTGGAAGGGTATGGGGCCGGATTGATGGATGGAAAGAAGCAGGGAGAGGGGAGATGCAGTGGGGAGGGGGGGGAGGTAGATTGCAAACGCCTCCAGCTGCCCAGGAGCAATTACAAAATCTGACCACTCGGCTGACCACCCGGGAATTCTGGAAGGGGCGGAAAGTGGATTCTTGTCCACAGGAAATATTGCTTCTGATAACTTGAGGCTTGAAGTTTTTCCATGACCCTGGGAAAAGGACAGAGGCTCCTGTGGGACCAATTCATTAGGAAGGACAGTCCTGATCAGCTCACCTAAGCACTTGGGCCGACTCTAAGTGCCAGGCAGTCAGGGGCGTTCAATAACTATTCATTGGAAAGTGACGGATTGATTTGGAGGCCTGCCATTCTAGGGAGGCATGGCCAGCTGGGAAGCACACAGGCGTTTTGCTCATCAGAGGCACGCTCTTTCTCTCATATTCCGCAGCAGGAAAAGCTGACCCTGCTGTAAGCCGCCCGGCCTCCAGTCTTCAGGCTTGCTCCCATGTTTGCCCCGTGACAGAACCCACACCAGAGAGGGGCCTGGGGCACATGCCTCCCTAAAAGCACCAACACACCCGTGGTACAGGGGAGGCCAAACTTCCTCTAACCCACCCGGGTTGGGGACGTAAGGAAGATCAGATTGGAGCTAGTCAACCCAAAGCCACTTGGCTTACAGGTCCGTTCTGGGAGTCAATCCACCCAATTCACCCAGGAAGACCCTATAGATAAGGGTCCCACTGCCCGGAGCTGTTGGGGGGCTAGCATGGAGCAAGAAGGACATCTGGAAACCATCCCTTTCCGGGGAAGGACAAATCTCACGGGGCGTTGGTCACAGACACACTCAGAGGCCACAGGAAGGTGCAAACGTCTTCAGCTTGCCCACTGAGTCTTCATCTCAGCCCACAAGGTCTATTCGGTCTTGGACAGTCACAGGGAAGGGGCACTGTGGGACCCCAGGGGGTGCTCTTGCATAGACACGGGGAGGGCAGCCTAACGGGCCCCCTGTTCCTGAGCAGTGAATCTGCAAGACAAACAAACTTCCTAACCTATCTAGGGAGCCTTGAGTTGTTAATAAAACCCTCTCTTTACTTCTTCCCTCCGACTCCCTCCCCATGAGGGACGTGGCGGGGGGGACCAGAAAAGGGGGTGCAGGGGGAAGACAAATTCACCCTCTCTTATCTCTTAAAGTGCTTAGCTAAGTGCCAGGCACATAGTAAGTGCTCGATAAATAACCATTATTAGGGGAGGAAGAGACGGAGGCAATCGGACGATCAGAATTTAATTCTGCTGCACGGATCTATTGTGCTTCTGTCCGGGGAGAAAGAGAGAAAGAGTATCTCAGCTCCCCATCTCCCTCTGCCTCTGAGGCTGACTCTGTGGCAGTGCCCTCTCGTCCCCTTTTGCCTGCAGCCTGTTGAAGAAAAGAAAAAGAAACAGCCAATGTGGCATGCTTGGCCAAGCCTCTACCTCCCCAGCCCACGGCCCCTCTGACTTTATGCTTAATTTCCCCGGGTCGAGAGGAAACATCCTGATGATCCAAGTTAATTCAAAATGTAAATTCCGTCTCCTATCGGCTAATGGCTCTGAGCTCCGCTTTACATAACGGGGAGCAGCTGCCGCATGAGTCACCGGGGCCTCTGGCTCCCCGGTCTCTGCTCTTAATGGTGATGAAGCCCTCGCTGAGCCTCCGACAGCCACAGCCCCTGTGCCCACTGAGGCCAGACCGGAGTTCACCTCCGAGGGCGGGGTGTGCTGCTCACCCAGGGGACCGCGGGGTGCGGGGCCTATGCCAAAGCCCGGGGGAGTTTGGCCAGACCGGTCGGTCCCCTGGGGCCGTGAGATGCGTGTGCCCCTCGCCCAGATGCGAGAGCCTCGGCCCCTGGTGGAGAGCTTCACCACCAGCCAGGGGGCCCCACTGGGTTCAGGGAGCGGCCTTCACCCAGACCCCCACAGCAGCCTTGAGCCCTGCAGGGGCCAGCGCTTGAATGGCAGCCAAGGCCTTTAGGGACTGGCTTCCCATGGCTGCCGTGCCTGGAGCTGCCCTGGGCCATGGAGCAGGTGCCTTTCATCTTCCCAGGAGATGGGAGGGCCTCTCTCAAGGCCAGCTGAGTACCCCACTGCCCGTGTCTTTGAAGACCAAAGCAGCCACAGGTCAGGAGTCTCTCTCTCTCTCTCTCTCTCTCCTTCCTGGCCTGCAGGGAAGCCAGTGTCTGGCCCCAGATGGAGGGTGGAGGGGAACCGGGGATGTGTCGGAGAGGGAGAGCATCCTGTCCCGTCCCACACCGTCCTTCCTGGGGACATGGCACAGGCGGAATTGAGCAGTATGTGAGCGGTGGATGGTGTCATCAGGTGGGACACACATGGGTGGGGGGGCGTTCCGGGGTGGTCGCAGGCATGCTGAGGAGCAGCAGGTGAGCTGTTCGCGAGTGGAGTGTGTTCTTGCGGCCCTGAAGGAAGCTCACCCTCTCCACCTCGTCCTTCTCCCTGCACCTGGACCTGGGCTCACTAAACCCCAATTCTAAGAGTCTCACCGAAGAGCTACATGGCTCCGAATTCATGGCAGGTTGGAGGTGAAAAGACTTCCAGGGGGTAAGGCAGGGCACTCAGGTACCACTGGGTAAACTGAGGCTCAGAGAGGAAGAGCCCATCCCCGGACCCTGCCAGGATTCTAGTGGTTGCAGGGGATACTAGTTTCATATCCCTGATCCCAGTCCCCAGGCTTCTGCTACAGGGGGATGGGGGAGAGGGAAGTGGACCCCCCTGCACGGCTGGAGCCCTTGCTGTTTAGAGCACCCGTGTCCAGACCCGCCCTTATGTGGTGTCATGAGCCCAACCCTCCCTTCCACGGCTGAGCCAGTGTGTGTGCATTTCCCAACCCAGTGTCAGAGCTGGGATGGTCTCTGGCCTCCTGACTCCGGGGTTTCTCTCTCTGCTGAGGACCAGGTTGGGATTGTAGCACCTGACTCGATGCCAATGCAAGCCGGCCTGGAGTCCCAGGCTCCGGGTGGTCCCAGCGCTGCCACCTGCTGGGCTCATGACTTTTGCAGGTGTCTCTTCTCTCAGGCCTGATTCTCCCAGCAGTTGGTTGAGATGATTTTTTATGGTGCTGCTCATGACGACTGGGAGAGGTTCACGGGCCTGCCGTTAGATGACTTTGAACCCTATAATAAGAAGGTCTGTCCTTCTTCCATCTTCTCCGAAGCCTTCTGGTTGTCTCTGGGAGGGAATCTCAAGGGGGCTGCACCTGCCCCGTCACTTCCCTCACCCCTCAGTTCGTGCTGCCTTCTTGACAAGGCGAGCGCAGGCGTCCAGCTCAGAGCCTTTGGCAGACGACAGGCTTCTAATGCCAGTGAAGAGATACTTTTGTTTTTGTTGAATTTACTCTCTTTTCCAACCACTTTAAGAGCTATAACTCGCATATCGTCAAATCCATCTGCTTAAAATCCTCCATTCAATGGTTTTCAATATATTCGCAGAGTTCTACGACCTTCACCACAATCTAATTGGAGAGTGGTTTCAGCACCCCGAAAAGAAACCCCATCCCCGTTAGCAACCGCTCCTGGCTCCTCGATGCCTCTCCTCACCCGACCCCTGGCAACTGCAAATCTAATTCCTTGTTGTGGTTTTGCCCATTCTGGACACTTACCATAAAGGGAATTGCACAACGGACATGTCTTTTTTTTTTTTTTTTAAGAGGCAACTCTATTTTATTTTATTTTTTTTAATTTTTATTTATTTATAATAGTCACAGAGAGAGAGAGAGGCAGAGACACAGGCAGAGGGAGAAGCAGGCTCCATGCACCGGGAGCCTGACGTGGGATTCGATTCCGGGTCTCCAGGATCGCGCCCTGGGCCAAAGGCAGGCGCTAAACCACTGCGCCACCCAGGGTTCCCCGGACATGTCTTTTGTGGCTAGCTTCTTTCACTTCATGTCGTGTTGGCACGGTTGCTTTAGCCAGGAATGCCTGTTTTTTTTAACTAATGGCTGGAATGCAATGATTTCTTCTAAAACAAACGCCTTTCGATCTAGTCTTTTTTTTCCAACTAAGGGAATTGATCATTTGCTCAAGCTACTACCAGTTATCCACGGGAGGTGGGCCGCTCACTAGAACTTTTGGAAAACACAGTGCAAATCCTGTTGGGGGGGGAGGTGGGTGGGCTGGGGGCACCTTTGCTGTTGGTTCTCAGATTGGGGGAATTTTACCTGCCCCTCCCACAGCCACCATGCCCCTTCCTCCATCCACCCTGACTGCTTTAAAAACCCCCACTGCACGAAGGAAGTGGGGGGAGGGCGCAGAGCAAAGTCTTTGCAAACAAATGTTCAGTCCCCTCCATTCAACAAACTCAGAGGGACAGCTGTGGTCTCAGCTTCTCTCCGGTCGTTTTGTCCAGAAGCAGCATCTACAACGAATTTAATTATGCAATTAAAGTCATTTTCCTGGGCTGAACAAATATTTACAGCATATTTTGCTGCAAATTGCTTCGCCTGGAGAAAGGTTCTGCCGAGCGGGCTGGCGCGCCTGGCGCGCGTTCCCACATTTACATAGCCCATTACCAGGGGGCCCTCGGCGCCGAGCAGGTGCCAGACAAGCCAGCCCCCAGGAACGCGCGTTGTGCGAAAAACGGTGACAGGTGTCAGCCAAGCAAATGTGTTCCTGGCCCCGCCACGGTGCTGCCGCGAACCAATGACGTCCGCTGTTCCTCTGCGGCAGCCCTAAAGCCCAGCTCTGCGGCATCAGAGAAACCTCTGGGCTCTGTCCCGCTGCTGGGCGTTGGGGAGGGGGGGGCCCAAGGCAGAGGGAGCACCATGCGTGGAGCAGCTCCACGTCTGTTGTGCACCTGTCGCTCTTCTGGCCTCTGTGCGGTGGTCCTGGGGGGCGGTCCTTGACAAGAACCCCGGGGGTGCAGCCTCCCCCAGGGGCCCCACTGTGTTCAGTTTCCTGTCCACGCTGGGGCAGGAAAACTCGAGGCAAAACTCTAGAAAAGCAGAAAAAAGTCAGGACTTTGTCACCATCTCAAGCTCCCATTCCACCCCAAGCAGAAAACTTCCTTGTAGTTCACCGGGGTGATGTGGGCTGACTCAGGGTCTTCTCAACTGGAGGGTACCCCCCCACCCCCACCCAGCTCCGTGGTTTGGAGGAAAGTTCTGGGTGGCGCTTGTGCAGCCGGAAGGCGTCAGTGCTGGGGGAGGACAGGGGCCACCGGTGGGGGCAATGACTGCCAGAGGTGATCCAGACCCATGTTTGGGAGCCCCTCAGCTGTGGGACAAGGTCTAGTGGATGCCATCATCCCAGATGCCTGAGCCGGGGGTAGTTGGGGGGCCAGGTGGGGTGATTTCAGCTTCTCACCTCAGCCCAGCCATGGTAATGTCAGCCCCAAGTGGAGGGGAGGGCTGGTGCTCTTTCCACCTTGGTCTGGGTGACTGCGTGCCCTCGTCCTCATGGGAGAGCTGCTTGGGTCAGTGCGTGCTCTCCCTACCCTGCTCCCCGCTACCCTGTGTCCCTCCCAGGCGCAGCACCCCAGAGCCTCTTGGAGCCCAGGGTGGTCATTGGTGGGCCAGCTGCCCTGAGGGACAGTGAGCTCCTTGCCCCCCATGTCATGCGAGCATAGTCGCATTAAAGACCCAGACATTGCAACCATGTCCTGCTGTGTGCCACGCTCCTTACTCACATCATCCCGATTGACTTTCTCAACCCCCTGAGAAGATATGGCTGTTATGCCCATTTTACACTTGAGGAAATGAGGCTCCCAGTTTTGTGCAATCACCCAAGGGTACACTCCTAGGAAGGTGCAGGGTGATGACTCACACCCGGATCCCGGGACCCCAGAGCCTACGCCGAGCTGGGCTGTTTTGTTTTATCCTCATCAGACCCCAGCAGGCATGTTATTGCCCTACGACACAGATAAGTGTCCCTTCGGGTGACACTGCTGGCCAGAGGCAGAGCTGGGATGTGTCCAAGGTCGCCAGTGTTTACTGCCCCCCGGGAAAGGCAGGAGGGCAGGGGCAGGTGGGGTGAGGCAGGCCCTTTCCCATAGATGATGGAACCTGGTGCCCTATTTACTGCAATTGCTGACCATGATGGCAGAGGTCACTGATCCGGTGCCCTCTGCAGGGGAGAGGTCAAGGGAGCCTCCGGGGCCTGTGCCCAGTGGTCTTAAAGCTCTGGGAGGAACATGCTGTGTGGCACCCAGAAGGGTGAGTGGGCAGCCCGGGGACCTCGGGGCTGCTGGGCCTGAGGAGAGAGGGCAAAACGTGCAAGCACCTGCAACCCCCAAACGCACCCCTGCCTCGCCCCGCCTGCCTGCCCCGCTGCCCCTGGATGCCTCGAGTGAGCTTAAAGGCAGGTTTGTTGTCCTTTTACAATATTTGCTGTGTACCTACTGTGTTCTGGGCTCTAACCCAGGCTCCAGCACTGCTCTGGGTGCCTGGGGGTGGCACCCACGCTGGGATCCAGTGGGAGATCTCAGCCTGAGGCGGCCCGGGCTCATGTGTGCTGGGGGGGGGGAGCTGAGCAGGAGTCGCACCTGCAAACCAACTTGGCCTTGTCAGTGCTTCTGCCTCGCAGAGACTGAGGCACCACACGGTACTGTGGGCAACTAAGGGCAGAGTGTCCTGATTACTGCAGCCACAGGTCCCGGCACAGAAGGCAGGACTTGGAGGTGGAGGGAGCACTCGGTTGGTGTAGTTTGAGGAAAATGAGTCAAGGACCAAAGGCAAGGGTTTGCAGTTCCCTGGAGACATTTATTCTATTCCAGGCATTTCCTCTAGGCTGCTCCCCAGACTTCCAGGGCCTGGAGACCACACGGTCATACATACACCAGGCCACCGGGTGCATGGATGATGTCGCATAGGAGTGTAAAAACCTCTGGAATGGCCAGCTTTGCCTGCCGATGGCCTAGAACAGGACACCTGGGGCCTGCATCTTAACACCGGGGCCCAAACTACCTGGGAGCCCCTCTCAGGGGTCCAGGGAACCGCCTCGGAAGCCAGTGCAGGGGGCAGGGGCAGAGAAAAAGAAGCCCTGTGCCCGGGTCCCCGCTCTCCCCAGCCTGGCGTGGACGCTCCCCTGCTTTGTCTCCCTCAGACATTTGGTTTCTGAGTCAGAGCACATGTCAAGCAAGGGCTCTGTAGCGAAAAGGAAAAAACAGGTTCGAAAGCCACCGATTTAAATTAATACAGCAGATAACATTTAATTCCATTAAACGGCTTTTCCCCCTCAGTGGTTTTGACAGTAGAACATGACACTTTGTCGGGAGAGCTGGGTCAGCTCTCAGCTCTTTAAAGGGAAAGAAGACTCTGGTTGCCATTTCCCAGCTCCGATGGACGCCTCTGGCCTCAGTTTCCCCAGCTGCGAGACTGGGGTGATCTCGGCTTCGCTTTCCACGTGGAGCAAGGCACAAAGGAGTTTAGGGGAAGGAGCCAGTTTGCAGGTGGTGAAATCAAGGAAAGCCGAGGTGCTGGGGTGTGATGATTAATCTGAGAACACGCAGCTCGCAGAGGGGTGAGGGGTAAAGCCGCTCTACCGCCTCTGCGCAGACGGGGACACAGCAAGCCCAGATGCCGCGCTTATCTGCTGAATGCATGTGTCATGCCCAGCTCCGGGTTCCTTTGCCTTGTTCCCAAACACCCAATCAATGCTGTGAGCACAGGGACCAGGTGAGGGCTTGAGGCCAAACCACGCCACCTGCTCTCATCAGGGCAGCCCACCGTTGGCGCACTCCTCTGTATACAGAAGGCGCTCCATTAATGCTTGCACCATGGAACTCCGCTTGGCTTTCTCTCTATTCTCCTCCGTCGTGGATGACAGATGAGAAAAGCGCTGGCCAGGAAGTGTTGACTGACCAAAGCCCGTGAAATTGGCCTCTATGTAATGTGGAAGCTGAGCCCCCAGACCCAAACTTTTGTCCAACAAAAAGCACATTTGAAATTCTCCCACTCGGTTACACAGGACCTATCGTTTAAAGACACTCACTAGTGGCTTCTAGACAGTAACTGGTGGTTAACTCAGAAACCCAAACTGTGGTGCCACGTCACCCCGGGGTGACATCCTCTCTGCTCATACCTCCCATCCGGCTCCTTTCTGTTCCTCCACACCCCCTCCCCCAGCTCACTCCATCCTTAGGGACGATCCTGATGCCCCCCACCTCCCTTGGAGGCGATTCCGACCACAAGATGTTCCATCAGAGAGCTCCTTGCTTCTCGGCAGTTCGGATGAGAAAAACCAAGCAAATGAATTCATCTTTTCTACAAAAGTTTATTTTGCGATTTTTCCAAGAAGTGTCAGGGAAAACACTGAAATTACGTAAAGGCAAGTAACAGGAGTATATAAAAATAATTTAAACACACATATTAATAATAAAGCAACATTTCTTTCTAGCAACAACTAGGTCATCTTGCCCAAGATTTTTCCTAAGGTACTATATACACCTCAGATAACAAGAAGTACACACACACACACACACTCACACACCCATATATACAGCTCAAGTATTTTATCTGTGCATTCCGGCTAACTGATAGAGCTGAAGTGATAAGAATGGGAAAGCCTAACTGCCTAGTGTCCTCAGGATTGAACAAATGTGCATCGGGTAGTGAATTTTGGAGACCTGCTATGATTTCCCTTCCTGATCTCATAGTTACGAGCCTGGAATCTGCAGTCTGATCTGAAAAATGAAAGCATTTTTCATTTGAAAATGAATCGGCTCATCAGTGTGGTCATTACGGTGGGATAGGCGGCGTCCGCTCGGGACATCGTGCTCCCTCCTGCTCCCGGTACATCTCAAGGACTAGAAAAGGGGATGATTGGAAAGGTGACGCTCTCGGGTCTGATCACATCTGGCTGATTCTTTGCTTCAGGGCAAGGACCTCTCTCTCGATTTCGTAGGGGAGGTCGGTGTTAACCTGCTCGTCCAGGTACTTCTGGATGTCTTCTACCTCCTTCTCCCAGAACTCCTTGGAGATGTGGAAAAGCTCCTTCGTGTTGATCTCACCTAGGCCTTTCAGATTCAGGCCGCCGTCCTCAGGGACATAGCCTATGGGTGTGAGCTTGGCGCCCGCCTCCCCGTTGATGCGATTGAACATCCACTCCAGCACCCTGGAGTTCTCACCAAAGCCCGGCCAGAGGAACTTGCCTTCCTTGTCTTTCCGGAACCAGTTCACGTGGAAGATTTTGGGCAGCTTGGCTGCTGGGCGCTGGGCCATGCTGAGCCAATGAGCCAGGTATTTACCAAAGTTGTAGCCAAAGAAGGGCCGCATGGCGAAGGGGTCATGCATGATGACCTTGCCTATGGACAGAGGGGGGCGGGGGAATTGGGTTGGTAAGTGCTCTCATAGGATGATGTTGGTACCATATATCGTTGACATCAACCTGCTGGGTGTTGCACTGTGACACATGTATCTGCACATACAGATAGGCAGAGAGAGAGACAGAGACAGAGACAGAGAGTCACAGAGCACACCATCACCCTTTGTGACTTCAGATCCTCCATTTGATTTACCTTTGTGCTCCGCAGCCGCTGTGGCTTCTGATCGCATGGCCGCCCCCACAAAAACTCCATGCTGCCAGCTGAGAGCTTCGTAGACCAGAGGGACACCTGTAGCAGGAGAAAAGAATTGTCCCTTAAAGGCTTTGGTCCAGACCCGTTGGCTGCCGATGGCATCTCACAAAATGGAAAGACAGGGCAGGACGGTATCTTTCTAACTGAGCTAATTTTGTCCCCCTAAAGCAGAAGTGCGCAAAACTGTCGTCAGAGTTACATCACCAAGGCTGTGCCACAGAAAGGTAAACTGGATAAAGCTACGTTAGGTCAAGGATCCAGAAAGGGTCCAGGTGTCTTGCCAATTATCCGGGATTTTTGGAAACTGGAGCTCTTTGGCACCCTCTGACAAGGTCATGAAAAAGGAGAGATTCCAGGGATGTCCTCCGCTAGGCAACACACCCACGTCCCCAACCTGAACAAAGGAGAGGCTCACCAGTAGGTCGGCGGCCTCCAAAGATGATGCCCTCAATGGGCACCCCTTCCGGAGACTCCCAGGCAGGGTCGATGATGGGGCACTGGCTGGCAGGGGTGCAGAAGCGTGAGTTGGGATGGGCACAAGGTTCCCCTACAACAGCAAGAGAGGAGAGGCCCCTCAGCATCTGGCCCAAACAAGCAGTGCTTGCAGGCTAGAGCCCTGGGGCCTCCGGAGGGGGCTCACCATCCTGGGGGGTCCACTCCTTGTTCTTCCACGAAGTGATCCTGATGCCTGGGGCCAGTGCCTGGTCAATACCTTCCCAGTAAATGCCCCCATCACTGGTCTCGGCCACGTTGGTGAAGATGGTGTTCTTCTGGATGGTTTTGATGGCGTTGGGGTTGGTCTTCACAGAGGTTCCAGGAGCCACACCAAAAAAGCCATTTTCTGGGTTGATAGCTCTTAAATTACCTGGAAGGTTTTAAAGCAGAGAAGTAGAAGTGAATGTCGAGCAAAACCCAGCAAATACTCTTAGCTCTGGCCAGTCTAATTTTTGCACCAAATTCTCAAGTCCTTTTTTTTTTCGCCCTCCTTCCTAAAAGAGATTTCTCTTGTCTCATCTGAGCATTATTTTCCACTTTGACACTTTTACAACCCTTTCTTCCTCGTCCATTTTCCTCCAGTACTATTTTAACAAATTTATTGTGTCAACAAGCAGCAACATATGGCCCCATTTCAATCCAGATTCTATATTAAATTAAAGAATGCTTACAGAATACATATTCCTAAGGCTTTGCAAGATGTGAAATAACTAACTGAAAAATCCAAACACTGGATTTGGGAGGATTTGGCACGCCTTGAAAGCCAAAAGCTCACTTGGGTCCAATTCTTATTGTCAACAGTTAGGCCTAAAAGAGTTACCTCGTTGGTCAAACTTCATCCAGGCAATGTCATCGCCCACGCACTCTATTTTCCACCCGGGGAGGCTGGGGTTCATCATGGCCAGGTTGGTCTTCCCGCAGGCACTGGGAAAGGCTGCTGCAAAGTACTTCTTCTGGCCCTTGGGGTTGGTTATGCCCAGGATCTGTTGGGAACAAGATTCCTCCTTAAACTGTTCCTTCCTGTCCTCCTAGTGGTCAGTGGCTCAGTCTAGAAGAGTGCCCACCTCCCCCCAAAGAGAAGGTTCCCAAGATCTATGTCTTTTGGTAGCAAAAGGTACATTTTACATAATAAAGTCTAAAGGAGCTCTATTGGTTCTATTGCATTCAAAAGAGCATTAACAATCATTGGTGGAATTTCTAAATCTGTCCTCCCTGGTCAGGTCTTGCCTGATGGGAGATGCTCTTCCACACATGTTCGGACCTCCATGCTCCCACCTCCACGTCCCACCGTGTGCGTGCAGAACTTCCTGGCCCCTTACCAGCATATGCTCTGCCAACCAGCCTTCTTCCTTAGCCAGCCGGCTGGCCATCCTGAGGGCAAAGCACTTCTTCCCGAGGAGCGAGTTCCCGCCGTACCCACTCCCGAAGGAGATGATTTCTCTGCGGTCGGGCAGGTGCGCGATGAGTGTCAGCTCTGGGTTACACGGCCAGTTGTTCACCAAAGGCTCTGCGCAGGAGGACACATCCGGGGTGAGTGGGCCCCGTCCCCACCTGGGGATCCCCAGAGCAAAGGCCCAGGGTTTAAGGCCAACCTGATTTGTTGTTCGAACTTCTGATTCTGAAATAATACACTTACTTTTTAAAGGCAAAGGACATCCCACAGAATGGAGGCACTTGACGAATTCCCCGTCACCCAGCGCTTCCAGGACAGATGTGCCCATCCGCGTCATGATGCGCATACTGGCCACCACGTAGGGCGAATCCGTCAGCTCGATGCCGATCTTTGACAGAGGCGAGCCCAGGGGCCCCATGCTGAATGGGATGACGTACATGGTGCGACCTGGGGGAGCCAGTCGGTGGGAACTGGTGAGAAATGACCCCACAACCACAGACCAGGTGAGCTGGTTCTCACAGTCCCCACTAGCAACATCAGGCCCTGGCTACCAGCACCACCACCCCCAATTTTGAAGACTGCACTGAAAAGTGAACAGAATGCCAAAATGAAAGAGTTTTCGTAAATGTGCCACTGGGTTCTGCTGAGCTATCCTCAATCTCAGAAGTGAGCTATACATTTTCAATCTGCTGCCAGTTTCATACATGAATTTAAAGCTATCTGAGGCCACAGGAGTGTTCAGTGCTGTCACAATTACCATTGGGAAGATATAATAATGAGAGGTTTGCCTTTGCCTCTATTTGATTTTTCCTAGTCAAACAAATGTCTCATTCACCTTTCATGCACCCTGGAAATCGGGCATTGAAAGCTTTCTCAAAGTCCTCCTCTGACATCCAGCGACCTAGTTGGCTGAGGCCTGTTTTGGGGATGGGCACAGTATCTCTTTGCTCTTGGGTAATGATGACTGTCTTGCTTTCAATTCTGGCCACATCCTTGGGGTCAGTGAGAGCCAACCAGCTGCAAAAATAAAAATTAAAAAAAAAATACACAAGTTAGGAATGGAGAGGGAAGTGCCACCATTGTGCATTGCATCTGTACCTTGGATTCCCTTCAGTCAAGCATCATGTAGGAATGGGCCAGTCCCATTCATTGTCGTGCTCTTTGCACACCTCGCTGATGCCGACCATACTGACAGTGCTCCGTGACTGTGGACAACCACACCAGCTGGGGCAAAGTCAAGGAGACATTTACTAGGCTATGAGCTTGCCTTTTAGGACAGGGCAGGTCTGTCTGTCATTCTAATCAGGGATTTAGCTGGCAAAAAGTGTCTGTATGTACCATCTCATTGCAGACTTGAGTCACTCTATGAATATCATTAAATTGAAGTCTGTATGATTCCAGCCACTTCGTTAAGTGAAAAAGACTTAAGACTCTTAAAAAAAAAAAAAAAAAAAAAAAGGAGTCTACAACCCCCACCTCCCCCAGCCCCTGCTGGGTCTCCATCCACCTCTTGCCAGTAGCACTGCAGGAGCTGAGGGGAGGCTGTGAATGCTAGGGCTGGGCGCCGGCTTACCAGTTGTTGAGCTTCCGCAGCCTCTTGATCATGCCCTGTCCCTCCATGTGCTCCAGCAGCTGCTGGTTCTCCTCCTCGGAGCCATCACAGATGTGGATGTGCTCAGGCTGGCACAGCTTCACGCTGTTTTCCACGAATGTTCTCACCGCCTGGGGCAGGCTGTCTAGGGTGCCCTGGATGACTTTGGCTGAGAAGTTGAGGCCATTCTGGAGCTGAGGAGGCATTTCTGCAGGGTTGTGCTAAGGGCCACGGACACCAAGGCTTCCTGAAACAGAAAACACAGGCTCCTTGAACAAAATGACAGACACCCTCAAAGAAACTCCACATGCTTCTTTGGGTGACACATCACGAGACAGCCGAAGCTCTAAGGAGAAAAGGAAATGGGTTGGTGTTACCTCTGTAATTTTTAGAAACGTAAATTAAAAATCTCTACCTACTGTTCTTGTTTTGGGATGACCTCGATGAGAGATCCAAGGGTTTCTTTTCGCGGTTCTTCCTGCTGGTAGCCGTGCGTTCCCAGTGGGAAGGCCGTGCTCGCTGTTGGGTCGCAGAGCCTCCTGGTCTTAAATCCCATTGAGGAGAAAGGCCCCACCCCTCGGCTACACCCAGGGAGGCTCGTCTCTGACGTCAGGGGCAGGACTTTGGATCATGGCCACTGTCCGTCATGCTTCTGGACGGGCTCACCACAATAAGCCCCAGGGAGATAATCATTGAACAGATAGTTGTTAATGAGTGCTGGGAGGCCTTTGTCCTTAGACCAGCCAGAGCAAGTTCTTACACAACTTGTGATTGACTAAACTTTGACCCAGTTCACTGCTGATGTAAAACACTCCGTCCTTCCACTGACAGGCAGGTGGGATCCTGCAAGGCTGGCGGGAACACCTTCCGGACATCAAGGGTTATTGGCAGCACATTCTGTGTACCGATGGCTGCTGGCTGACAAAACACAGCAGTGGTGAGGTGTCACCACACAGCCAAGGCCTATAGGAAGGATGTGCCCAAATGTAAATAAAGATTTGGCTCATTAGCAAAAGTCCAGACCTCACGGAGGGCTAATAACCTTACTGAGTCTCCCCTGTGTGCCCACCACCCCAAATATAAACTCTCCAAGGGCAAGAATCTCTGCCTGTCCTGTTATTATTTGTCTGTACGGTTCCTAGCACACGGTAGGCACTGAATGCATGCAGGCCAAGTGGCTACTCCCAACTCCTGGTTGTAGAGTGATAGAGGGAAGATTGGAACATAAGCCACTGGGGATCTGGAGCACCTCACCATGCTGTCCCTTGTGAGGTGCCATTCTCTTTTCTGGAACTTTCCATATATTCTCCAAGTAGTTCTGGGCTGGATGCAGCTACAAAAAGATGACTGCACACTTCTCAATGCCCTTGAGAGTCTGAGCGTCTGGGGAGGGGAGGGGGCTTGGTGGTTTTGCTAGATTACACTTGAGCAATGAGACCTTTATGCCAGCTGTAAAGAATTCGCTTTGCAAGCCATAAGAACTTCAGTCCAATTCAGTGAACTCTGGAGCTACTTGCTGGCATTTTGAGAGCACTGGGTGAGAAGTCAGGAGCTTGGGGCCAGGCTCCCACTCTTCACAGGCAACCCAACAGTGCAGTCAGTGGGCACCCTGTGCTTTGGAGGACGGTGGGTAGGGATTTGCCTGCCTCCCACATGGGGTGTGCAGAGATAATTCTGTGACTGTGTCCTTAAGGAGCTATAGGAATACAAGGCTTTGGGAATGGCAATCTCAGACCAAGAATATCTGAAGGACTACCCCTTAAGCCTTGGTTCCCATTGCGACATTAGGTATACACACATCACCAACTTCCACCAAAATCGCCAACCTATTCCAATGTCTCATTTACCCAGATTTGTATTTTTTTAATATTTTTATTTTATTTATTCATGAAATACACAGAGAGAGGGAGAAAGAGGCAGAGACACAGGCAGAGGGAGAAGCAGGCTCCATGCTGGGAGCCCGACTCGGAACTCGATCCCAGGACTCCAGGATCACACCCTGGGCCGAAGGCAGGCACTAAACCTCTGAGCCACCCAGGGATCCCCCCCAGATTTGTATTTAACCAATTGAATCTTTCAGTATAAACTGAGGTTTTCATTTAGTTTAAAATTATTTCCCATTTAGGTCCCCAGATTTCATTCTTAGTGGCGCTGCCAACCATATAAGTTTGTGTCATGTCGAAATTCAACTACGACGTAATGTTCAGTTGCTGAGGGACACTGTCTTAGCATCTGACACCAGTGAAATTAGCCATTCAAATGCACAGCAACACACACATTTATGCCAGTGCGGTCCATCTCACCAAATGGGTAGAGATTCCCATTTTGCTGATAAAACTGTGATAGGTTTCATTCCCTCGAAGAGCACATAGATTGAAAACAAAAATGAGAAACCAGAACTTATTTGTGGTTCTAAATGCTACCCATAAATTCAAGGTGTTTATGTTTGGAGTCTTCCTGGAGAGAAATAGCCAGCTCAATTAAAATGTAGGAACAGGAGGCTACCACTGCCCCCCGCCAATTGCTTAATTATTCACACTGACCCCAGGGAAGGCTGGCATTATTCCTTTGCAACTGTCCCTCAAAATAACATGAAAAGGCAAACATCGGGTTGCAGATTTACCTGAAAGTACTGAGTCCGTTGGAAAAGAGTGATGCAGACAGAAGCCAGGATGTTGAAGACACGCGGCAGAAGTATGGACAAAGTTCGCTTATCCTAGTGTTTTGTTTTTTAAAAATTTTATTTATTCACTTATTCATGAGAGACACACAGAGAGAGGCAGAGACATAGGTAAAGGGAGAAACAGGCTCCTCGCAGGGAGCCCGATGTGGGACTCGATCCTGGACCCCAGGATCACAACCTGAGCCAAAGGCAGGCGCTGAGCCACCCCGGCGTCCCTATCCCAGTGTTGATAGGGCCCAACGGGGACTGTGTAAATCATAATGGTAATGGTCTCCCAGTATGGGCTGCATTTGTCACTTCTGCAATAAATGCCATGGGGACCTCCTAACTTCTCGAGGCTGGCTTAAGATGCAAGACTGCTCCTCCTTTTAACACCATATACAAAGTTGAACCCAGACAAAATTGTTTTTGCTGAAAGAAGGAGAAGGAGGCAGTAGACACAGAAAAAAATAGTTTCCAACTCCAAAGTTAACATCTTCACTTCTCCTTGTGAGGTTCCACGCACATTTGTTGCTGTTGAAGCTGCAGCCTGGCTGTCCTCAGGATCTGAGGAGGGAGGGAGCAGGACTCTGGAAAGCCTGTGTGGAGCAGGGAAGCTGAGAAGGCACCATGGAAACTGCACGGCAGTCTAGAATGGCCAAGACTCAAAAGGTGTGAGCAGGTGAGAGTGGGGGCAGGGAACAGCTGCCTTCCAGGTAAACAGTGGAAAGGAAGCCATGAACTTAGGTGGGATCTCAAAAAAGGTACTGAAGACAGTTTGATTGAGAGATATGTTGATGGTTTCTTGGTTTCCTGAGAACCAATTAAAAAAAAAAAAAAAAGTAGAAATTCCAAAGACCATCAACACCAGTGTGTGGACCTACTACAGAGTCAAGAGATGGTTTCCGTGCTGTGCTCTGAGGGATTCAGGGGGATTCCACTGAGCCACTTCACAGCACAGTGGGGAAGGCCCAGTGAGACAGGTTCAGAGCCTTCTCACACACACATTCCTGACTTCATCTGTGGTATATCTTAGGCTTCCATTTTGGATCTTTGTTTAAATAAGGAATTGCACAGCCACAATGCATTGGGAATCCATCAATCACAACCCATTCCTTCCTTGGAGCTGTGAAACAGCTGAGACCCCGAGGGTGCAAACAAGACATTTTCTCGAGCTGAGGCTCTTAACTACAAGATCGTGACCTCCTCTCTCCACCCCACCAGTGATAGGGGTGCCCACAAAAATGCCCCTCAGTTCGGGCATCTGAACTCATAGGAAAGCATGACCCTTTCTTGGTAAAGATGGAAAGGGACAGTTGTTTTACAGAAGGTGATAAGAAACTAGCTGTGTAAATCCCATATATCATCCTGGAGCTAAAGGTATGTGCGCAAGGCAATCCTGATCTCCACTGCCAGGATGCCAATCCATGGGCATGGACTGGCCCCGCCATGGAAGTTTCCAAACAACAAGAAAACATGTTCAGCTGTGCAAGGATCTGCCATGGAATCATTTGCCAGGGCAATCCCAGTTGTGTTTGTTAAGGACAAATATTTATATGTTCTACATTTATGGGGTAATCCTAATATCTTTGCAGTCTGGAGGGTACTTTTACAGAGTTGAATGAGTTGAGTTTCTATTTTGGAGCTGTAGCATCGTGTAATTGAAAGGGTCCTTAAAATACTATGTTAATCTAGCTTAATGGGTAGGGGGTCTCCTTTGAGGGGGATGACAATGTCTTAGAACTAGACAGAGGTGCTGGTTGCGCCGCACTGTGAATGTACTAAACGCCACTGAATTGTACATTTTAAGATGGGTAGGTTTATGTTATGTGCATTTTACCCCAATTAAGAAACAAAAAAAGATTCTGTAGTACAATCTTTTATTTTGAAGATGTGGGAACAATGAATAGTTGTAGGGAGCAGGTGTACAGGGGAGGCTAATCAGAAACCTTCTCTAGGATACAGGCAGGTATCAACACCCTCCACCAACCTGACCTAATCCTTTCTACTTCTCTCAATGGCCGTGCAATGTCTTAAGACCTTGATTGTGGGCTGAATGTGCACTCACCCAGCAGAGAGGACAATTTATATCATTTGGGAATCTTCCCTGGCAGGGAGAGGGGGTCTCGATTTTGTTTGCATATTCTTTCCACAGTGAAGAAATAAAAATGAATCTAGAAGTAAGACACTTTGCTCGGTGCATGTTAATAAAGCATGATTTTTGCTTCAAAGATGTGCACATGAGACGTGTTAAAATGAATGTTAATAATCAGGTGTTAGAACCTTTCTAGAGGGCTGGTTATCTCCTGTTTCAATCATTAGTGACCCATGGAAATAGTGACTCCATAAAATCTTGTTTATTTTCTTTGGAGATTTCTCTGTCAGGTTTATGGAGAGGCATAAAGGAGCTCTGGCCATGCAGAAATGATGCAGTTGGTGGACTCCAGCGTTACATGCCACATCCATCCCGTGAATGACTTCACCCTTCAGAGAGCAGTGTCACCTCTGTGGGATGCCGGCAGCTTATAGCGAGGCTGCGGCATTGGGCCATGACAAGAGGGTTGCCCTCAAAGTCAGGACAAGCAGATTCTAGAACTGCTCACGTTATGCACCCAGCCCTGCTCCCTAGCTGGGGCAATGTGACATAATGACACCAGTTTGCCTAAGCCATTTGGGGTGGGGGGACCTATAGTTTGCAGCCAAACACACTCCTAAGTGAGACAGGGATCCCATATCCAGTCGGCACAGGACCCAGACTCAGGAACCCTGGGTTGATTCCAGTCCCAGATTCCCTGAAAACCTGACCCGATCCCACTCTCTTCACCTGCACAGGGTGGGGGTAGATAAGATACAAGCCAAGGCTGTTTTCGTCCATAAAGTCCTGCGGGTTTATCACTGCTCACATCCACTGCACCATCGTGGTGGCTTTGGTGTCATAGTAGTTCTCTCTCGCCTGCCTTGGAAGACTGGAGGGCTTTATTGCCATTAGAATGTGAAGTCAGAGTCAGGGGCCGGGTGACGTAGGAGCACAACTATGTTGGGTGGGAAAAAGAGCTAATCAAGATGAGACAAAACAAAATTAAAAACTCACATTGGCCCCAAGTTTTTACAACCCTGCCTAAGCTCTTCCCCCATGCTGTAGATGGAGCGGACCCACATTGTGGCCCAAACCACCAACGTCCCACCATTCTCTTGTTCCAAAGCTTTGTTTGCATCAGACTTTTGGTGTTGAGAGTGCTAGAGGTGCGGCAAGGCCCCGGGGCCCTGTGTACTCTCGTGCATTCTCCAGAATGACCCACTTAAGAGCTCATTCTAGACGCCCCGAGGATACAGCTGGCCCCAGGCCCGGCCCTCAGCGTTCCCCAGACAGGTGGCTCATCCTCTACAATCTCAGTTTCCTCATTTCTAGACTGAGGTGGCCCTTCTGACTCCCCAGGGCCTTGATTTCAGGTCCCGCAGAGGAAGCCAGCCCACGTTCTGAGTTTGCAGCACGCAGAGTGAGAACAGGTTTGCCATGAAATACGGCTCCAAACACACTCACCCAGGAAAGACAGCCGCACCCGGCAAAGCACGGGGCAAAGAGAACTAATTGCATGGTTACCACAAAAACAATCCAACACACTTATTTTGCAGCAAGAAAATGGATCCACTTTGCGACGCAGTTAACTCTATTGGAAATAATGGTAGTCCCTCTGGAACTGAACACCCCCCACCCCCCACCCCCACCCCCCGTGCTCACTGATAACTATGCAAACTCTTCCCCTTGCCTATAATGTGGCGGCTCAGAACACAAATGCCTTTTCTAGTCCGTGCTGGGAATAACTCCTGAAACTCAGTAAATCTTAACACACTCTCAGCTTCTCACACGGGGTGGGGGTGGGGGTGGGGGGTAGGATTCGTACCCGGGAGGCTCAAAGACACAGCCCCCTGGGGTGGGGGTCCAGCCAGCATGTCTCATCAGGAGCTTGGGAGCTTCTAACTTAGCCATGGAACCCTAAAGTCTTCCCACATTGAATTATATCAAAATTGAGGCCCCTCAGGACTGCCTGGCACAGAAGCAAAGCCCGACATCACACATGCAGAAAATCCAGTTGGTCTGAACAAGGACCACAGAGTCCGGTGGCAAAAGAAGCCTGCCCGGAGGCCCCCTTCCCCAAACTGGCTTGCATTGCTCTGAGGAGACAACCAAGTGAGATAAGTGGTGAAGGGGAAAAGAAATTTTTGTTTTTGTGTTTTAGATATTTAAAGTAAAAGCGTGATGGTTGGAGGCATGAGAAACCTGCTATGGGCACACGGAGTCCCAAGCCAACATGGGTGGGGACAATTCACGGTGTCAGGAGGTGGGTATCCAGGGAAGGAGCATGGGAAGCAGTGACTGGGGGCCCCCTCCATACCCTCATACGCAGGAGGCTCTGTGATTCTTTCATTTCCAACCAGGTTGGCTTCTGTCCTGCAGTTCTTCTGCTGAAAGCGGGCGAGATTATGCCCATTTTCTTTCCCTGCCTTGCGCAAAGAAGCTGTGAGGTAAGAGTCCTCTCTCAGAACCCTCGTCTGCCTTGTGCAGAGCTGGCACGGCCAGTGCCGGCGGGATCCAGGGCTGGACACGTCTCAGAGGCTGGCCTCAGCTGCCAAGCCCCATGGACCCACTCTGTTCCGGGCTGGGGAGCAGGGACGGGCTGGGCCTTCAGACCCCGACTTCTGTACAGAGGCGTATCAACCTCACCAAGCAATTGTTTCTATCTGGCCATTAAGGTCATCTGAAACAGTGACTGGCCCCACCCTCAGATCTGCAGATAGGGCCCACGGTGTCCTTAGGGGAGGCAGCGAAAGGTAGCCAAAGACACACACGCCACAGGCAAATACTTGCCTTTGTGTCTTGACCATGTGGCCCTAGTCAACTCATGCCCTCTCTTTGCTTGCTCAGGTCTCCCTGCTGTTAGCTGAGGACAATTACAGTGCTTGCTTCCTAGGGAAGTTTTGAGGATCAGATCTGGTAACTTGACAAGCCGAGGCTCAGAAGTGCTGGAAGGAAAAAAGCGCCGTTCTCTATGCGTGCAAATTCTTTTATTTGCTCGACCATTGAGTCCTATGGATTCATGCTAGGCACAGGAGGGAAGGGACAAAAAAAGCAAAAGCAAAGTCCTCGACTTCTAGGCATCTGGGTTCTCCCTCCTTTCAACATCCTCCACACCTCAAACCACACCTGGCACGTAGTAGGTGCTCAGCAAACATGCACTAAGGAAGCCCTTCCCCCCCGCTGGGGAGACAGGTTCTGCAAACATTGGAGGCACCGACGACTAAGCACCGAGTGTGGTGTGCAGACAGTAAATACACCCAATCAATAAATGTACCCGCTCCCCAATAAATCCCTAACCATAGAGTAATGGCAGTATCACCTCGGGTTTCTATTTAACTTTTTCCATATGCCTTCCTGTCTACTCGTCTTCGCTCTCATTTCCTTGAATCAGATTTATGTTATTATGTGTGTGGAATAACCGGCTCATTTTTCACTCCCGACGCTGCTGCTCCCCCACTCATCGGCTCCCCAGAGCACGTACCGCTTGGCCTTATTCGAAGCCACCCCGAACAGGCGTTGTTCTGAGCTGTGTTGTTTACTTTTCCGGAAGTCCCACGGTGCTTTCTCATAATTGCCAGCATCAAGAGCCGCAAGACGTACCCACATTCAATGAAATAGGTATGCTACGTAGCCCGAGCCGTCCTAAAAGTCCTGAGTTACGGCCGAACGGGCTCTTATTAGCAGGACGCGGGAGCTCATTGTGAATAGTGGTAAACACTTCTGGTGGGAGACGGGTCTTGACAGCTTTGATGAATGGCTCGAATCATTTTCCACCTGCCCGACTCATTCCAACCACAAGATGCTGAAAATACCCTTTTTCACTTGCCCTTTGCTAAGTGCTGAGGCACGAACAAAAGTCCATTCCCGAGCTGGGTACCTAATTTTTATTAATAATATCTTCACTCTATCAATCATTGTTAACTAACGGGAACATTTGAAGAAATTAATTTAAGCCTGGCGAGAGGAAACATGGCAGCTCATTACAAGTCCCCTCCCCGATGGATTCTGCAGCACTCACTGCATCACAAATACGCACAGTGACTCAGCCCGGCCCGACTTGACTTCCTCCCACAGAGGACACTTTCTCCTTCAGAGAGCCGCTTCCTCTACTAGGGGCTGCACCAAGGCTGCTTAATTAAGGCTTAACCTTAATCAACCTGCTAACACAGGTTTCTCCATACCCCACCTCATCCCCCAGGAGCGTGGCAGTGGCCGCAGCCCCTGGTGATGTGGGAGCCGAGCTGTGGGGTGGGGATGGTCTATGGGCGAAATTCAGCTGCCACGGGCTCAAGAATGCACTTGACACCAAGGTGAGCCATTTGCAAGGTGACCTCTACGTTCTTGCCCAAGGGGGAAGAGCAAAGGAATGGAAAGATCTGGATGCAGGGAAAGGCTCACCTCCAGGCACCCTAGCAGATTCCTCGGGGACCCTTCCCTGAGACCCGCCACGCCAACCCAACCTGAACAGTGCCGACTGAAAAGCCTGATGTTCGTCTACCCAGATCTTGGGAATAAGACGATGGCCATGGAGCAGCCTTCTGGAGGATCCTGTTTGATATGGAAACCAAGGCGGAAAAAAATTATCAAATTTCCTTACCATCTACAGCCCACTGACAAGTCCTTGAATCAGGCAGAGTGACCTTCCCTTAGGGACTCAACTGCCTTGTAGTCTAAGGCAATCTTAGCTCAACCCCCAGGATCCTGCGAGTCTACTTTAACACATAAAAATTCCTTTGGGAACTTCCTTTATCTCTACCCCTCCAAGATACATGTTGGCAATCATCCCCCAAGCATAGGACCCATTGATCTACATCTGAAGGGTCTCAGGACTGAGTTTTTCCTAACAATGGTCAGCGCCCTCAGGATCCTAGAAACCTTGCTTCCAAAATACCTGGGAGGCTTACGCTCCCCACAACCGCCTCCCAACTTGAAAGCATAGAAGGGCCCACTCCTCATCACCTCAGGACCCCAGGCCAGCTCTTTGTGCCCATGAGTCCTGTCCCTGTGTTTTAATCAAACCACCTTTTTGCACCACAGATGTCTCAAGAATTCTTTCTTGGCCGTCGGCCTCGAACCCTACCGTCTTTCCTACATCAATGTTTATTTCTGCCCAGCAAACTACAACCTCAGGATGAAAGTTCAAAGAGCTCCAGAAGCATACTGAGCATGGAGCATTTTTCAAAAAAAAAAAAAAAAAAAAATCGTGAGGCACCATCAGCCAGCGAGATTGGATTTTCAGTGAGCTGCCCTGTGGTGGTAAATGAAAAATTCAGGCGCTTTGGGTCAAAACACGTTTTTAAAATACGTGTGTTTGATGATTTATATCAAGTACCTCTGCGTTTAGACATTTCTGCATACGTTTTGGGATGTGTGGAGCCTATTCAAGCAGTCTTAAGGCTTTGTTTTTTTCTTTCAGGTGAAAATCCCAGGTGTCCTTCATGTTCCAATGAGTCTTCACAGCCTCCATTTGCAGAGAGACGGGAAGGAAATAATTGCATTCAGTAGGAGACCACATATAAAGTAGCTCATGTGAATTATTAATGATGAATTCTTTGGGAAAAAAAAAAAACTTCTTGGACTTTCTTTGTTGTACTTTTAACAATTGAATGCGATGCTCGTCAGATGTCTTCTTGTAAGCTGTCACATTATTTAAATGAGGGCATGTCTGACATTTCCAGAGGAGCGTACTCGGTAAGTACTGGAAAGGGAATGGCCTCGCTTCTTTGATGGGCACCTCTTGGGCTTTTCAAAATAAAGGTTTTGAGCACTTTAATTTTGGAGCGACTTGCCAGAGTTCAACACAGAGTTAAAAGATTCTCAGGTACTTTGAAGACGATCAGCCAAGAAGTTTCGTGCTTCACTACAAACAGAACACTGCGCGAGTGACATTTGAAAAGCATCGATGGAAGGTAATGCCTGCTCAAAATACACTTAGAAACGCTTAGCTCTTCATTATTCTTTACGTATCTCATTATTCCAGGTATTGTCATGTCAAAAGAAGGTTGCGTGTGACATATGTTGTTCCTCGGGAAAAGAAAGTTCAAGGCTGGAGGTGAAACCTACCGCGGGAAGGGAGGCCTGAACAGCATCTCCGCAAGCACAGAGACCTCATGACCTCTGGCTGCAGGCATTTTCACCAAAAGCCACTTACTCCTTGCAGGCTCGCCCACCACGGCTCCACTGTACCTTCTGCGGTGCCTGGGACACTTGTTGCTACGTATGTGAGCTCACTGCGCAGGGCCAGGCACTGTGCTGGCTGATTTGAGAGGGGTGACAGGGGCGTGGGAAGGCGACAGGGCAACCAGAAGAATCCTGAACATTCTAGTCCATTGTTTCAGTGACCTGCTCCAGCTGCTGACCCCACCGTCGTCGTCGGTATCAGATTGCAGCCGGCCAGTTGGCTCAGTCCTTGGGAGCTGCAAGGGTCATCCCTTCAAACCCAGCTTCCCTTCTGTGTGGCAAACTTGGTCCCATTCTCGAGCAACCTTTGTTCGGACCTTGGGGACTTTGCAACTGTTATCACTTCTGCCTGGAGCACTGCACATGGCTTATGCGTGGTTGGGCCTCCTTGTCGGTCGGGGCTCGGCGCTTCCTGGCACCCACCAACACGCGGTCCCCTAATTGTGTTTCCTTCCTGGCACTGAGAATTGTGTGACATTTGCATCTTCATTTGTCTACCTGTTACATTGCCGAATCCCTGACATGCAAACTTGTTCTGGGCTCATCTCTTTGAAAACACAGCACTGTGCCATGAGTCACCTCGGGCATGAAAGCGTGAAGCAGAAGCGCACTTTGTATTAGTGATTCATTTGTGTTTTTGAAATTAAACAATAATTTCCCTTATGCTCTGTTCTTTTATATAACCGTGCTGGTAAAAACTCTCATGAGTCAGGAAGTGGGGGGGGGAGGGGGTCCTTGAGTTCACCTTTTATCATAAGATGATCAGTCACCGCTCACCAGATGTCAGCTGAGCACCCCAAACGCACACTGTTTTAATAGGACCTTTTTCTGGTCATCATTAATTAATTTATTCATTTATTCATTAAAACTTTCAGGGTAATTTACCATCTGAAAAGAGAGATGACAGCAGAAGTATAGGTGTGTTGTAGAAAGTCTACAGGATAAGAACTGAATGAGCCACTTTAGAAAATATTTTTAAGTTTTTCAATAGTCAAAGTTTAAAAATTAAGTGGGGGGGGGAGAAAGCCAAGTTTTGGTGGTAAATGATAATGTGATAATATACAAGAAATGCAGTTACTTCATCATTTGCAGTAAAATAGTTATGATAATAGCATAGTATTATAAAAATAATAGGGTTATTATAAAATCATAGGGAATCTATCTTACCTTTTTTGCATTAAGATATAATAAAATTATACTCGGAAACAAATTATCCCTTCTATTATCCTCATGAAACATTAGCTCGGCCTGGGCAGTCCGTTGGAAACTTCCTTCATTCTGCCGTGAGTCTCCTTTAGTGGGGACCTGCCACAGAATTGCTCAGAGGTCCTGCTTGGGGTAGAGAGGAATAAGTGAGGGGTCTGAGCTGGGTCCCACAGACCCACCCTCTGAGGATGCTGGCCAAGAGGCTGGCAATAATTTTGAAGTCAGCATTCCTTTCTTCATTTGATCATGATCTTTGAGAACTGCAGAGAAACTTCGAGAAGGAGATTGAGTTCCTCCTCCATCAGCAGAGGCCACCGTGGCTGACGATGGCTGCACATCCCAGTGTGGGCCTGAGGGCAGGTTGACGGAGGAGCCCAGTCTCTCCAGACCCACCCCCACTCTTGCCAGGACATGAGAGCTGAACTGCTCTGTGAACCCAACGCCCATCTGGACTGCAGGTCTTTGCCAGATCCACCCAGCTGGTTGGGCAGCGCCAGTGTTTGAGCGTACAGGGTTCTTTGTGCAACTTGTTTCCATGACGCACTGGGGCACGCTTTTTGCAAGGCATTATTTTGACCAAGAGCTTGATGAAGCCACTGTCCATGAAGGGAGGCCAGAGGCAACCAAATGCCAAGAAGGTAAAGTGCTCAGAACGGCCCTGCCCATTTCCCTTTTGGTGACATGACAAATGAAATCAATGTTGTCCAAGGCTGGGGGGTCCATGAAAACCCCTCCCTGGGTCTGGAAACCATGCTCCATACCTCATGGGGAAAGGCAGGTCTAACGACTCATGCAGTGACTTCAGAAGGATGCCCAGCGGGGGAGCTGTCAGGGAGGCGAGAAGCACAGTCCCTGCTGTGTGAGCAAGCAAGCTGCCTCAGTGTCCTGGTCTGAAATAGAGGGATAAGAATAGTACCTACTGCCCAGGGCCCAGGCAGGAGGTCACCCATGGCAGCCAATGCCAGGTGTACAGAGGCCCTCCATCACGTTAGCATCTCTTTCCCAGTGGAGAAGCCAGGAGATCCAGCAAAACCTCAGACATCACCCTGGTCCTGCATCATGGACACCTGCAAACTGGCAAGTCCGGACTGTCCCCGAGCTGAGTCGAGGGGTGGGTACCCACAGGACCCCACCCACCACGTCCCACCACCCACCCTCCCAGCAGTGCTGATCTCAGGCTCTCCGATCACGTTTCCAAAGGAAAGTACACTTATAATTTGTCTGGCTTCTTCGTTTCTCCTAAGACAGAGTGACAGCCTCCCCTGCTCTCGCACTCTGTGTTGGCTTTTAGCCTTTTTCCCTCTGGTTTTCCATCTCGCCTGCTTTTCTCCATGGCTCAGCCCCCGCTGTATTCACTTGTCACTTCAGTATTAGCCCACTGTCTGCCTGGCAACCCGCTATTATGCACTTATTTTATTATTTGGTTTCCTACCCTGATCTTGTGATTCATTTCTAACCTTTACTGACTATAACGTAACTCCTTTGGTGTTCTTTCTTTCCTCCTCACCAGCCCCCTCAACCTTTAACTTTCAGATGACAGCTTCAGTTAAGGCCTGGAAAAACACTCTTATCTGCAGCTCCCAGCTGACAGTCTTGTTTTTCACTGAGCAATCAGTTTAATCAAATGAAGTGCTGTACTTAATGCTTTCAAGTCCTTTTGAATAAGATCGGAAGAGATAAACAGGAATCAAGAAGGAAAATAAGGTGATCAATTGGTCCCACAGGCACCTATTGGACCCAAGACAAAAGTCAAGACACTCCTGCTTTTCCCCTGAACTTGCTCAAAGGTGCATCCAGAGGGTCACACAAGTGTAGGTCCAGGATCACCATCCTGATGATCCGCCACTTGGGGCTTCTATTTTTAGAATTGAATGTGACAGGTTAAGAAAAAAGAGGAATCTTGTTGGTTTAAGGATGCCCCACCCAAAGCAGACCCCAGATATAAAACATCACAGTTACATAAGGCAGTGCGTTCTATTCCTACGGGTGCCAGCAACAAGGTGTCGGGTGGGATGTTCCAGGGGGATGCTAAGAAAGAAAGAGGACAGACAGCAAGAGATCCTTGGAAGTCGACGGGTGGTAAAGGCTGGAAAGGAGCACATGAATCCTCTCCCCCAGCTCCCCAATGTTCAGATGAGGAAACAGGTCCCGGGTGGATGAGAAGCTTGCCTGAAGACTGAAGCCAGATCTCTGAGCTCCAAAACCCAAACTCTTCCCAGCAATTCAGTACCTGGAAGCAGAATTTCTATTGATTTCCTTTAATTCCCATCTCAAGTTTTTATGATCATAATCATAACATCCTATGACACACACTCTCTTTGCTTTCTCTCATTTATTTGTCCATGGGGTGCCTCTCCCCTCTCCCTCCCTCTCCATAACAGCTTTGTTGGGACACAATTTATACACCCTGAAATTCATTAAAAGTATACAAGTCGGTGGTTTTTACTATATTCCCAGAATTCTGCAACCATCACCCCAACCACTTTTAGAACATTTCATCCCCCAAGAAGAAAACATTTCCCCAATAGCAGTTGCTTCCCAGTCATCTCCCCCCAGGTCCCTGGCAACCACCAATCCACTTTTCGTCTCTATGGAGACTTTCACCTATTCTGGAGATTTCATGTACATGCAATCCCATAACACATGGTCTTTTGTGATTGGTTTCTTTCCCTCGGCATCATATTTTCCAGGTTCATCCATGTTGTAAAACATTATCAGTACCTCAACTTTTTTATGACCAGATAGTATTCCATCGTGTGGATGTGCCACATTTTGTTTATCCATTCCTCTGCTGGTGGACGCTAGGGTGGCTTCCATTGGGAACTGTTATGGATCATGCCACTGACCATTTCTTTTTATCTTTTAATGATGTTCCATAAACTTACTTAGTAACTGCAGCTGGCCCAGCCTTCTCCTAATCTTGCCTGTCTGGCACTAAGTCATGATGTGACCAGAGACCAAATATCGTTGGGCTGACCCCCTCCCCACTCCGTCCTCCTTAGCAGGCGCTGCGTCTCCTGTCTTAAACTTGACATTATCTCTAAATGGCAACGTGTTTTGTGAAATGTCCCTTGTGACATTTCTGTTTTTCTCTACAGCTCCCTTTCTGTACACTTGCTTAAAGATCTTTTTAAAATTCTGATATGCCAACCCATCCATTTTCATTTCGCAGATCCGTGAGACCCTGTTGACAGGGTTTTGTATGGAACATTTCTGCTTTCGGTCTTCGGATCCCCTCGCTTCCTGAAGCCAATCTTCACAACAGTGGAAGCCAGGAAAATCAAAGACTGTGCAAAAATAATGAAGCTGAATATCGAAGACATGAACATAGCTTATTAGAGACAAAACCTGGTCCTCACCAGGGTCTGTTAGTGTTCAGTTCCCGCGAGCTTTCCAGTAGACCCTGCAGCGATGATTCAACTCACCAGGAACCAATAGAGTGCTGGTACGTGTGAAAGGGAATTAAAATTTCATTTTAAAATCATTCCTTGGGGATCCCTGGGTGGCTCAGCGGTTCAGCGCCTGCCTTTGGCCCAGGGTGCGATCCTGGAGTCCCGGGATCGAGTCCCGCATCAGGCTCCCAGCATGAAGCCTGCTTCTCCCTCTGCCTGTGTCTCTGCCTCTCTCTCTCTCTCTCTCTCTCTCTCTCTCTATATATATATATATATATATATATATATAATGAATAAATAAATAAATAAATAAATAAATCTTTAAAAAATAAATAAAATAAAAATAAAATCATTCCTTTTCCAGGAGTGCCTGGGTGGTGCAGTCGGCTAAGCATCCAACTCTTAGTTACAGTTCAGGTCATGATCTCAGAGTCATGGGATCAAGCCCCGTGTCAGGCTCTGTGCTCAGCTCAGAGTCTGCTTGATTTTCTGTCTCTCCCTCTGCCCTCTCCTTCTGCCTCTACAGCTCATGCTCTCAATCTCTCTATCTCTCTCTAAAATAAATAACTCTTTTTAAAAATTCATTTCTTTTCCAATGAAAAATCAATAGGTAAAATGGGACATAATTAACATTGGATACCCCAAACTAAGTGATGGGAAGCATCTATAAAGACGGTGTCATGATACGAACGTTGCCCAGCTCACGTATGTGGAGTGATCGCCCCTAGTGAGCAGTGAGCTAGCAGAGCACATCAGCTCTAGACCTCTGCTAGTCATTCTGACAGGCGCTGGGTTAAAGTTTACCTCTTAAGATCTTTTAAGAAAGGCTTTGGTAAGCAAATGAAAAGTGTCAACAAGATTCCTATTGACTGTTGAAACTACTTAAGAGCACAAGCTGTTTCCAAACACATTAAAGCACAGCAGGGATCACATAGGCACTTATCTCTTGGTGGGTATTGTAGCTGGACATAAAATGAGCAATTGATATAGAGCTCACAAAATGAAGTTCTGAGTCATTCTTATCTGTTTACTTAATACTTCCCTAAAGAATTTTATTGTCATGGTTTCCTAGGCCAATTCTTGCTTGGTTTGAAGGTAATAAAATATCTTCTTTTAATTGGAAAATAATTTAAAATTTTACTCATTGAGCCGGGCCTGCTCAGACATTAATCCAAATTACAATGGGACAAACTCTTCCAGTCATGATATAGAGATTTACAAACCACTGAGTTCCGCTGGTAAGGAACATTTTAAATTGGACAGTAATGCAGACAAATATAGGCATTGGGATAATAGAACAAAAAAAACCGAAGCCTAGACACATTAAGTTAGACTCTATCCTTAAAAACCATTTTGCGGTAAATATCAAGAGGCCAGATGAGGTGCTGCTGCAATTTAGAATAAGATTATCATTGGAAAGGAGAGAAAAGAGGTAAGAATCCATGGAATCTCAGTTAATTGGCTTGCAAGCACCCAACTTGGTGATCTGTCATCGTCCCCATTTTGCACGGGAATCTGTGATCCAGTATGGTTAACTCACGTCCCTGAGATTACAACGCCAGTACCTGTAGTGGCCATCTACACAAGGAAAACGATGAATCCTCTAAAGAAGTGGATCCACGCAGAGAAGGTTTGTCACCATGGGGCCCAGAGGTGTCCTGCCCAGACTGCAGTGAGCCTCAGAAAGCTGTGGTCTAGTCTGTGGCACGTGAGCAAGGGCAGTGCTGACGGAAGCCAGTGGAGGTAAGAGGTCTGTGGGCATGTCCCTGAGGGTGGAGGCTGAGCCTGTTCCCCAGATCCTTGGCTCATAATAACCATTTGGAATTTGTCATAAAGTGGACAAAGGAGAGGACAGGTTAAGTCTAGAACAGGAGAAGCAAAGCAAAACACCGGCAGGTGGGAGTCTGTACGGGTGTGGGCGATGCAGCATCCATGGAAGACCACAGGCTTCTCCAGGGTCTGGGTGAAGTGGTCACCTAGCTCAGTGCTTTTCAAGCAGGGTGACATTTGGCAGTGTCTGGAGACATCTTTGGTGGTCACAGCTGGGTGGTGCTGCTGGCTGCACGTGGGCAGAGGTCAGGGATGCTGCTAAGCTGTCTGTAATGCATGGGACGGCCTCCCCCAAGAGAATCCTCCAGCCCAAACATCAGGAATGCCAAGGTTGGAAAGCTCTGCCCTAGACTGTCCACCCCTCCATTCGGTTTTGTTCTCACTGAGTGACCTTCATCTCTAGGACGCTTTGCTTTTGTTGCCGGTGGTGCTACGTAGCTGCTACGATTTCTACAGCCCCAGCTACTCATGTTCCTGATGACAAAGGCCTCCATTCAACAGAGCCCTCGCCATGGTCAACATTCCACTTGCTTTCCGCACGGTGTCTCATTCAACGCAACAGCAAGTCTACGAGGGACATAACATTCTGCTCCCAATGTCTAGATGAGGAAACTGAATCTCAGAAATATGAAGCAGCATATTTCAGGGGACTGCAGCTGGGCTAGGAGTCCACACACCGGCTCCGTGTCTATGCTCATCACCACTGCATCCGGCTGTCTCAACAAAACCTTCTTCCTGGACCCTGTGAGTTAACACCTATTCTCCACTAATCTCCCCCCCCCCCCCCCCCCGCCCTGAGGATGGGATGCACGTGGCTACCTTACAACTACGGAAACTGAGGATCAGAAAGGTCTGGCTCACCCCAAGCCGTTCGCGGAGCTGGGCTTCTGTACCAAGTCTGTCTCTTCACCCTAACAGCTGAGATGAATCGGGCGCCCTGAGGCCTGTCCCCCTAGAAAAGGAGTGTTTATTGTGAATAAAGACCTTGGCATCCTGATCCACACCCTAATAGTTTTTGAGTCTAGATTGTTCCACTATGGAGTCCTAACAATCAAATTTCTGGACATTCAAGGCTACGAGTCAGACCCTGAGCCAGCCCAACAGGTCCAGGGTGACCCCCCTCCCCGGTCCCCATCACCCTGTGCCATCAGTCACCCCAGAACATCCACCCATGACAAAACACAGCAATTAACAAAGCCAAATGTCACCCAAACAACTGCAGGAAAAACACAAACGCCACCTTATAAATATTAGCACCTTATAAATATTTGCAGATAGCAACAGCTATACAGAAAAACTTCCACTCTCAGATTAAAGCCCCATGGTGTCTTCAGGCGTGATGACCTAGAACAGGCGTCAATAGCTGCTGCATCCTTAACGTCTGTACTGACGATTCCGACTCAGAAGTGTTCCATGAAATGAGATGAACATTTTGATGGCGCTAAGAGCACGGACGTCCTTGAAACCGGCTCCTTTCATCAGTTCTGCTAGCTTAACTTCCACGCCTGGCCCGGTTTGAACTCCACTCTCAAGCAGCCAAACCCCGCGCAGCGCTGTCCCGCATGAGCGAAAGAAGCAGAAAGCTAATTGGTTTTTAAGCTGCTGATTCCCTGCATTCATCACTAAGACACAACAACCAGCTCCCGCTGGTGCGAGGGCCCGTGCGTGCCAAGGCAAAGAGTCAGCAGTCTTTTGTCTCCGTCTCTCTGACCACTGCTGGTAATTGGAAAAGCACCTCTAAATTCATCTTCCAAAAACAACGGAAGTTCAGTCGCATTGCTGAAGGGTGCGTAGCCTGTAACTTCCTGGCAGATCGCTGGAGGCAGGCCAGAGACAACTCTTAGGAAGAAAGCAGGACTCTGTAGGGACAGAAGGGACAGAAGACGTGTAGGTCCATGTTAACTATGGGCTCTGGGAAGCTGCACTTCGGAGAGGGTTCGCTTGCCCGAGCAAAACGCTCACACAGGGATAACGACGGGGAAGAGTGAGCTGGGCCAGTTGGACTGTTGTCGAGGTCAAGAGCATCAAACGTGCCTTGACTCCAGTTCACCGCAGGAACCCGGAGTTAAAAGCACGTTGGTATTTGGACTCTTCCGGTTCATTCGGCCAATGAACCCCGGGTATGGTTCAAGGCTGTGTGGGACAAGGATGATAGGGCCCCTGCTCTCCCAGGGCCATATCCCAAAGGGAAGCCAACCAAAAAGAAGGAGCCAACATCCTGGCCTCCTTCTAGATCAAATGTTCAAGGTCAACGAACCAAAGACTAACATCCTTCCGCTTCAGCCCGCGCTGCTTCAGATAGTCAAGGCTAAATAGATCCCCAGCAAGCATCCCATAAAGCGTAGCCCGACGGACGGGAAAGCAGTCGGGGCGCCTCAGGACTGCAGACGCGGACGGCGGCTTGCCTCGCCTCCACTTGGCCAGTCCGGCTATCACCCTCCGCGGGGCGACACTTTGCTGTCCATCATCCCTCAAAGCAGATGGAAATCCGCGAGGATCGCAATTACAATTTTGAAGTCTAAAGCACCTGTCCTGGGCTCTCCAGAGGAGACAAAGCCACGAGACAAGAATTAAAGGGAGGAAAGGACTTTGTAAAATGTAAATTCACCTGTGGGCGGGTTATGTGCGTGCACGGAGGGCAATGGCTGCTACGAGGCTTGTTTGAGGGTGGTGAGAAAAGTTTGCTCTAGGAGAGCGACGAGGCTCGGTAGTTGACACGGTCGTCTAAATTCCATGCAAGACAAGAAAAAATAATAAATAAATAAATAAATAAATAAATAAATAAATAAATAAATTCCATGCAAAAGTCCCTCAAGAAGCTCCGATAGCCTCTCGACGTCAAGTCTACAGGGCCAGCATCGCCAACGCTTCCTCTCAAGTGGGAAAAGCTCACTACGTCTTCGGTTGGCCCTGCTGGAGTGGTGGGGGCTCGGGTGGGTGCCCCCGGGTGCCCCGCGCCCCCCTGATCCCGGCCACTCCTGCCGTGGCAGTGCGGGCTGTGCCTCCCCCCGGGCCTGCACCCTCGGACGAGCTATCCGTGCCCCCCGGGACAGGATCCCACGCATGGTGAGTTGTAGAGCACCAGACAAACGATAATTACTGTCCTTCCAGAGCTCTCATTTGGGAAACAGAATGACTTCATGAGTTAATCAAGTGCTTACAAGGGCCACCAAGGCGCCAACCAGCCAATTCCTCTTTCTGTGTTTTCTCGTTCTGTGACTGAACATTGAGAAATCGAGAACCCGTGGGAAGATGTCCCAGAGTCGGGGGCACCAGCCGGCTTGGGCCAAGTCAGGTTCCAGATCCCTGTTGCTCGGTGGACAAGAGGACTTAACATCTTCTTTAAATTAGTTGCCACCGTTTAAGAATCAGGAGAATTTACTTCCCCGTCTCCGTCTCGGCTTCTGCAGAAAAATAAGACAAGTGCGCGCCTGCCGCTGGCTGCCGTGGAGCTGGGAGCGCCACCCCCATCCCACTCAGCTGCCGAGAGCCAGTGGCTCGCCCGGTCCCCAAAGGCAGAGGCTTTGCAACCCTCTCCCTACATGCCGATGACTTGATTGACCTACAACGTACCCGCAGTCTCGGGGCGCCTGACGTAAGCGGTCGCTGCCGTGGGCCAGCAAGTCGGGTTCTGGGGCGCAGGGACACGCCCTGGACAGAGTGGAGCCTCCGTGGGTCTCGGCAACCTGAAGCCTTGGTTCCCATCGCAGGGATCCCGGACCTCAGACCCTAGCCCTTGTGCCGCCCCCGCTGCGGGGCCCGAGGCCGCTCCCGGCATAGACGGGGCCCGGGCCCCGCGGACTTCGTGAGCCGAGAGGCCTTCGGAGCCTGAGCCCCTTGGGATCCAAATCCGTGTGGGCTCCGTGCCCCCCGCGGAGCTGCCGGGTTGCGCCCCGGGGCCCAGGCGGCCTTCGCATGCAGATGAGCCGGGCGGGAGCCTCCGTCCGCCAGCGGCCTGTGGAAAAGGCCCGCGCCCTCGCGCAGGAGGCCAGGGGCGCCGGGAGGGAGCAAGGGTCCCCTGGCGCCCCGATGCTCGCGCAGGTCCACACGCGGGATCCGCGCTCACACACGCCCACCACGGGGTGCCTGTGATGGCGACGTCGGGGCGACTGAGGGGCCCCGTCAGCGTGCTGGGCCTGAGAGCGCCGTCGGCCCGAGGACGTAACCGCGGAGGGCGGGTGGGTGAAGGGGCCGCTTCTTGGCAGCGTCCTGTGCAGCTACGATTATTTTCAACACAAAAGAATTTCAAAACAAACCAAAATCCTTGTGGGGGTCTCTGCGTCCAGGCGCCCAGTTGCAGGTTGATTTCACGTCTGGATCATTCTCCCAACCCTGCGGATGCCTGCACAGTGTTCACACGCGTGTGGAGCCCAGCCTGCTCTGTGACTCACGCACACACACATTCACCGCACACACACCCACACACCAGACACACACATTCACCTCACACACACACCGCACACAGCACCATACACCACATACACACATTCACCTTACACACCACACACACCAACACACCACATACACACACGTTTACCTCACACATACACCACACACAGCACCATACACCACAGGCACCACACTCACCTCACACACACCACACACACCAATACACCACATACACATGTTTATCTCACACACACACCACACACCACACATACATTCACCTTACACACACCAAACACACCAACACACCACAGACACACATTCACCTCATACATACCACACGCACCCACACCACATACACATTTACCTCACACACGCACCATACATAGCACCATACATCACAGACACACACGTTTACCTCACACACACACACCACACACCACACATCACAGACACACACATTCACCTCACACACACCTCACACACACACCTCACACACACACCTCACACACACACCTCACACACAACCTACAACACACCCAACATACGTGCTACATCATACCATACGTACCACACACACACTACATACACCATGCCACACACACCACACACGCACACAGCACACACACACACACACACACTACACATAGCGCACACAGCACGCTCCAAGGTCTCTGTGTGCACACAGAGCTCCCTGGAGGCTGGAGGAGAGTCCCAGGACCTGGTTTACGGACACAGCCCCGTAAGCCATGTTGGAGCCCTTCCGCGGTGCTGCGGGCCGTGCCTCTGCCCCCGTCCTCTCCGTCCTCTTCCTCCCCCGCCCTCTCCTTCCAAACCAACCAACCAACAAAAATCAAAACGAAAACAAGTGAATTCTCCCTTCCTAAGCAGAGCAGGCCGGCTCCAGCGTGGTTGGGGTCTCCCTTCCCCGCCACCGGAAGCTTGGGGGGAGCTCCCCAGTCAGCACGGCTCCACCCTCAGGAGAAGAACGAGAGGAGCCGCTCCTAAGAGTCGTCACCCTGCGGGTCAGAGGCCCGCGCCTGGCCTCCAGGGCCAGGATCCCCGGTTTTCCTGCCAGCCCCCCACATCCAGAGCCCCGAGTCTGCTTTTCAAACTGCGGCCTCCCTCCCTCCCTCCCTCCTCCCCCCACAGATCCCAAGCGCAGGCCTGAGGACCCCAGCGTGGAGGGGGCCGGGCGCGCCCCGGGGCAGCACGAGGCCGGCACCCACAGGCACGGAGGACAAGGCCGCGCCTCCTGCGTCCTCGGTCACCCTCGACGTAGAACTTCCTTCCAAATGAACGCCGGCCCTCCCCTGGCCACAGTAACGATTCTGACGTTTAACCTGTAGACAACGAATTTTGGGCACGTGCGGATCGGAAGCCAGAGCCTCTGCGGGCAAAGAAAGCCAAACCTGAAGCTACCGTCAGCCGCCCGGATGCCGTTTTACGCTGCGTTATCCCGGCACGCGGCCTTCGGAGTTTCACACACGGAGGATGTGAAGAAACGTCAGACGCCTGTGACGTCCGACAACATAGACAACCCAACGTCAGGGTAAACCGAACGCACCACGCGTCGATTCTGAACGCTCGGCTCCTAGAACCGGGTGAAACTGTTGTGTCACGGGATTGCACAACCGTTCACTCGTATTCATTCATTCGGAAGCCGTCGGCCGAGTGCCTCGCAGGTGGCGGGCATTGATCCCGTCCCCGGGGAGGGAACAAACAGGCCGAAGGTGACACGGAGAGGACCCTTGCCCTAGGGGAGCTGCGTCTAGATACACGTGTTGTTGGCAGACCCCGAGCGCTCCTTGGGGCCGAGGGACCAGCCGCTTTCACACGCAGAGGAAAATTACGCTGACGGAGGGCTGGGGAGGGGGGGGGCTTCGGTTTTCATCAGGGAAGTCAGGAAGGCCCCGGAGAAAGGAGGGTTGAGGGGAGATTTGCCGGGGCTGCAAGAACAGCCATCCTACTTTCCACTTCCAGAACATTCCACGGGAAGGGAACATGGAGGCACGGGGGAGGCGATACGTTTCCTCTGCCCTCACAGGGCCTCCAGCAGGGCCTAAGCATGAAGCCGACCTGAGGCAGAGGAACAGGAGGCTCGCGTGCGGCGCAGGTGCCAGCCCCAGAGGGGAGACGGGCCCGGCCCGAGCGTCTCCAGGCCAAGCTGAGCCAAGAGGGAAGCCCCGGAGCAAAGCAGCGATTCACTCAGGGAGACGCCAGGCAGACTGGAGTGATCTTAGCAAGGCCTGTGTGGACGGATTTCTCTTGGCCTCGACGACCCGTCCTTGGTGACAGGAACGCCACTCTCTCCCTGGTCCCTGGAGCCCATCATCCGTGCGGGGCTCTCACCTCCCACTTTCAGGACGATAGGGAGAGGTCAGACTGCTCTTCTGCTCTTCTTCAACTGCCTTCGCCTCAAAAGAATCCGCATGCCAAGGTGGCGTCACTTGGGGTGACACATTCCGCTACCCTTCAGAGTCCCCAGCCTGCCTGGCAGGTGAGGAGCAGCAAGGGGCCATGTGATGGGAGCAGGGTGCAAGGGATGGTGGTGGCCCGACGTCTGAGAGGAGAAAGCAGGGTGGGCGCACCAGCCCTCGGGGGGCCTGGAGGGTCCTGCGTGGGCCCTGGTGGCGCTCTGAGGGGAGGTGTGATGCCACAGCAGCGGCCTGTGTTGGGGTGCGGGCTGGGGAGGCAGGCAGGGGGCCAGTTCTGGGAATATTCTCACGTAGAGCCAACAGGATCTGCTGATGATTACATGCAGCTGTGAGAGAAAGAGGATGATCCCCTCCGCCCCCCAAGGTGTTTGGCTGGAGCACCTAGAAGAGGATCCCATTAACTGCGGTGGGAAGGCAAGGAAAAACGGGAATGGGTGAAGGGGCTCCAGAGTTCTGCTTTGGACAAGTTAGGTTTGCCCGTCAGGTTTGCCGTGATGGGGACGGAAGGTGGACAGGTGGGCAAAGGAGTCTCCTGTCTGCAGATGCACACTTGGGAGCCATCTTGCACTAGCGGCGCATTGAAAATGTTGGTACCCCCCGAGGCAGAAGACACGGAGAGGAAAAGACCAAGGACTGTGCCCTGGGACCCCGACTCTCGCTAGGAGGTCAGGAGAGCAGCCTGGTAGACCGAGGGGCAGCCCTGAGTGGGGAGAGGCCCGGAGGGGTGGGGTATCCTGGGTACAAGGAGTATTAGCTTCTCCCTGCTTCTGGAACACACTGTCACAAACCGAGTGGCCTAAAGCAACACCCATGTGTTCTCTTACAGCCCTGGACGTCCAAAGTCTAAAATGAGTCAGCAGAACCACGCTCCTTCTGGAGGCTCCAGAGCAGGATCTGTCTCCTGGCCTCTCCCAGCTTCCCGGGGCGCCGGCATGCCTTAGCTCGCGGCCCCTTCCTCCGTCAAAGCCAGCGGTGTGGCACCCACCCACCTCTCTCTGCTCCCGTCACCACATGTCCCTTTCTCTGGCTGGGCCCCTCTGGCCTTGTTCTTACAAGGATCCTTGCGGCCACACAGGGCCCACCCAGAGATGAGGGCGATCTCCCCGTCTCAACATCCTTGCCTTCACCACGTCTGCAAAGTCCCCTTCGCCATGTAACCTATTTGCACAAGCGGAGGAAGTGCATGAGAGAAGCATGACTGAGGCACCTGGGCAGCTCAGTCTATTAGGCGTGTGACTCTTGATTTTGGCTCAGGATCATGAGATCAAGCCCCACGTTGGGTTCTCTGCTGTGCGTGGAGTCTGCCGGAAATTCTCTCTCTCCCTCTCCACCTGCACCTCCCCAATTCATGCATGCACGCTCTGTATCAAAAAAAAAAAAAAAAAAAAAGGAGCAAGCGGCCAACAGTATCAAATGCCCCAAAAGGTCGAGTAAGGTGAGTCCTGGGAACTGAGCATGGATCCGTGAGTTTGGAGTCACCTTTGACCTCGGCAAGAGCAAGAATAGACCAGCTTCTGCGGAAAAGCAGGACATTCCCAAACCGTCCTCAGCACTGGACAACGTCGAGCATCATCCTTCTCAAGTTCTCGGCGTATCCTCTGGTTAGCATATAATTAGACGTGATCTAACTATGCCACCGAATACCGTTCCCTAATACTAACCCCATTTGAGAAATACAAAAATGTAAAATAATACCTCTTGACCTGTCCTATACCAGAAGATCAAGGGATGCCATTTTTTTTAAAGGATGATTTAATTTTGGAGCCGGCAAAAGAAATCTAGAAAGCGAAATTCAGAAGATTTGTAGGATTTCAGTGATGCTAAATAATTCTATTCTAAGAAACAATTGCTATATACCTGACTGCAAATAATCATAAAATAGTTAACATTTACTCTGCACCTACTATATCCCAGGCAATGTGTTATTTTTAGGCACTTGACATGGATTGTTGCATTTATTCTTCACAATAATAACATTAGGGAGGTACTATTACTAGGTTCAAATTACAGATGAGAAAAGAAAAACACACAGAGGGTGAGTGGCCCGCTGACGGCCACACAGCTGGGAAGGTGAAATCATTTTTCTGACCTGGCATGCTGTCTCCTGCGGCCAAATGGCAGCTGCAAGCTCGGGAAGTAGGGACAAATGGAATACAGTCCATAAACCACCAGGATTTATCGTAGACACTTGATCCTCCAAGATTTTTTTCCCAACAACATAAAGATAGATCACCTTTCCTGTTGCACTAGCTATATGTACTACCGAAAGAAATTACATAGAGCAATAAAAATCCTCCAAATTGGCTCCTTTGGCTCTCCAGCCCCCAAATGAACCACCATCAATAGGTTGGAGTACACAGACCCAGATTTCTCCCCCCAGATGCTTGTTTCTGGACTCCATTTAACCAGATGAACTGTAATAAAGCTTTTATTTATGATCTATTTATTTTCCAAACGCTTCTTCTTGTATAAGCAGGACAACGAAGAGATTATAGTGATAAAATTCTCGAAAGTTCCAGAACACCTGGTCCACTTTTGCACAATAGTCAAATTCCCATGTGTGGACCCTGCCTCTTCCCTTCTCATAAACATTCCAGATGATTTTAAGAATACCCCCCTGTGCCTCCTATGTCCCCATATGCCTCACCCTTGTGGCCAAGTCCATGAGCAATTCTGAATTGTTCATTCAATACACTCTGTGTTCATACCAAAGTTCAAAGTATAATGATCTGTATAAAAAAAAAATTGTTTGCCTAACAGACTAACTAGGCGTGTTTGAAAATGGACACTCCTTTGCAACCCATCGGTTGAAATCAGTGACAGCAATCATGCCTTAAGCAAAAAGAGCTGGCCTGTTTACATACTTTTTTGGAACAAGTTATCTTTATGACACTTGGGGAAGTCCAATTAATCATTAAGAGTGGATTAAATCTCGGTTTCTTTGCCGGTTGCTATCGTGCCCCGGAGCAATATAAATAAATAAATACAGAACAACCAGCCATGCAGAAGAAAAACCCGCTGCCTCCTCTCTGATCCTAACATTGGACAAAGTAGTGTTTAACTTTCGGCTCCGTTCCTTGGGATTGAACTGATTACGGCAGCCCGGGTACTTGGGGCAGTACCACGAGGCCTTAGTACTACCCCGGTACCATAGAACGCTACCTAGTCTATGTTCCACTCTCTCTAACCCCGAGCAGGCCCAGTCTGTTTTGGGAAAGGCCACATCCAGTGCCCAAGCTGGAAATCCTGGGCACTGGATTACTTTTATTTTTTTTTTATAATAAATTTAATTTTATTGGTGTTCAATTTGCCAACATACAGAATAACACCCAGTGCTCATCCCGTCTTTAGAAAGGCCCTCTGAGCAACCTATTTTCCGACAGGGGAGACAATTGAGTTTGTTATAAATACGTACAGCATGAACAAACAATTTTTGTGTGAGTTAAAAAAGTTTCCGGAAGGTTTCTTGAAATGAAGAGGTCAAAGATACCGTTTGGGTAAATATCACTGTCGAGCAGCAGAGGAAAACACCATGACATTTACTTAAGACTCTAGGATATAAAAATCAACTTCACCCTTCCTGAATGCTACAGAGGCACTGAAAAAGAATAGTTAAAGGGCGCCTGGGTGGCTCACTCTGTTAAGCATCTGACTCTTGATTGCGGCTCAGGTCACGATCTCAGGGTCGTGAGATCGAGCTCTGCATCGGGCTCTGAGCTGAGCGTGGAGCCTGCTTAAGGTTCTCTCTCTCTTCCTCTCCCTCTGCCCTTTCCCATTTTCTTCTCTCTCTCTCTCACTAAAAAAATTAAAAATGAAAAAGAAAATAGTTAAGGGCTATGGACTCCGACATCCAGTGAGGCCACAAAGAGCTGTCAAGGCCCCTCTCTGTCCGAGGCACTTGGGTACAATGGCCAGCAAAACAAAGACCTCCTGTCTTCGAACATCATAGGTAGATAGGTAGACAGACAGATGGAAGACAGATCGATCAACCCTCATGTGGCAATAAATACACAGACGAAAGGAGCCAATTACACAGTATTCAAGGTAGAGATGCCCTGAATCACAGTTCCCATCACTTGAGCAAGTTTCTTAGCTCTTCTGTTTCTTTCTGTGAACAGGGGATTATGACACTGCCCCCTCCCGAGGCTCTCTGGACGCTGCGAGAGAGAACTCACACCAAGCGCTTAGCATGCTCAGCTCGCACCCGCTTCCTGATGCAGACTTGCTGACAATTCCGGCCTTCTCGCACCATTTCACTATTGAACTCTTTTCCCACTTGGGAGCTTCAAACACTGATGTGCTTACCACGTGCCTTGGAATGATTCTGCACTCAAGTTAGGGGGTCAGGGTACTATGAAGTGCTAAGGCTCGTGACACTTCACTCTGGAAGCACTGAGTAGTCAGGATTTTTGAAAAGATGGCAGTAGCACCTGCTGGCCTACCTCGTTCCCTGCTGCCCTGCAAAACCCTCACCTATCTTTAATTTTCAAACTAGTTTTATATTGGCCATGTATCTATCGTAGTTTAAATCTATTCCATTTCTTTTTTTTTAAGATTTTATTTATTTATTCATGAAGACACAGAGAGAGAGAGGCAGAGACACAGGCAAAGGGAGAAGCAGGCTCCCTGCAGGGAGCCCGATGCAGGACTCGATCCCAGGACCCCGGGATCACACACTGAGCCAAAGCCAGATGCTCAACCAATGAGCCACCCAGGTGTTCCTAAATCCATCACATTTCTGAGTGGTATTATAGATCCTATCTGTCCCACACAAAACCTATGCCTACGTGGTCAAAACCATGCCCCGGAGCCCCAAGGGAAGGCTGGTAGCCAAGTGGGCTGAGTAGAAGGTACTAGAACATGTTTTCGGCAGCCAAGCACTAGAATGGCCTTCCAGTCATTCCCTTTTGTGTGGTATGCACCATCCATATACTTGGCCAGGGCCCTTCTCTACTTTGAGCCACTTTGACTGATCAAAAGCTGGTGACATGGAAGCACCAAGGAACACCACACTGCCTTAAACGCGAAAATGATGATGCTAGAGGGTTGTGAGAACCTTAAGGAACCTGCTGGGCAGGCAGCACTGCTGAAACGAAGCCCTGACTTTCCAGATTCTTCCAGAAACTGTCAGACATGCCAGCTGCCTTGGGATCAAGGCCAGCCTACATGAGGGCTCCAAATACTGCCACTCACCCAGATCTTTTAAAGCCATTCACAGGGACACCGGGGTGGCTCAGCGGTTAAGCATTAAGCTTTCGGCCCAGAGAGTGATCCTGGAGTCCCAGGATCGAGTCCCGCATCGGCTCCCAGCATGGAGCCTTCTTCTCCCTCTGCCTGTGTCCCTGCCTCTCTCTGTGTGTGTCTCTCATGAATGAATAAATAAAATCTTAAAAAAAAAAAAAAAAAAAAGCCATCCACAGGCACAACTAGGCTGGCAGCCTGGCCCGGGAATGCTGCTGCCACGTGGGCCGCCTCACAGCCCTGAGAATGGGTTTTTTTCATGATCCACTCATAATTGTTCTCCTTTCCCCAGTCAGTGGGGCTGCCTGGACACTCTCGAGGGAAGATGACCTTCTGGGGTGTCCCCACCAGCCCCACCTGCTCAAACAAGGCCCCTCAGGGGCTCCAAAGGGACACATCTTTCACGGGCAGGCCCCCTAGTGGGTCCCGAGATGGCTGCCTCTCAAAATCACTCCCAGGAACATCTGCCAAGAGTAAGCAAAACAATCTTTAGTGCAACCTCCCACCTCAGGAGCAAAGTTTAGGAAATCTGCTTTTCCTCCTGCCAGTCTCCTTCATCCATGTCCCTCTCCCCCAACCCCTCATTCCGGGCACCTCCCCTCTCACATCCCCCTCTCTCCCCTTAAGCCCCTACCTTTCCCCTCATAGTGCACCTCGGTTCCCCTCTCCAGCCTCTCCCGTTGGCCTTACATCACCTTTAACACATTTGTTTTTAATCGGTAGTTCAAATTTCTAATCACAAATTTATAACATAAATAGCAGCAGAACTTTCCAGCTGCATGCGTGTTGGAGCAATAAATGCAAAATTACCAGAGAAGGCACTAAATAGGTGGTGATTGTTCAAGCAGAAAAACTCATTTAAATGATTTAAAAGAAGTTATTAGAACACACTATTTTCCCTGTGACCTTCAAATAGTTATCTTCTCCATATAGTACACAGATTGTAATAGAAACCCCAGACACAGATCCAACCATCTAGCTAACAAATGCATTACTGCGGGTACATGAGGCTCTTTTAAAAAGTGAATTTAGTTCTTTGTATCATTGAAAATGGAAAAAAAAAAAAAAAGGCATCCACACTCTGCACAAGGATGTGAATCCAGAGAGCTATACGAAGCAAACGTGAGGGAGAGAAGGCCTGGCAGATGGAAAGCACTTTTGTGGACAGAGAATTCTCTGGCGGTGGACCCAAAGAGAAACCCATCCCGAGCTGCTGGAAAACATGCTCAGACCAAACAAAAGCCAGCTCTCCATCAACCTATGGGAAACCCCATCACAGCTTCCTCCTCACACTCTGCTTTCTCCTCAGTTGTCTGGAGGGGTTCCTCCCCTCCCCCCCATCATCCAAACAAATCTATTCACAATCATCAAACAAGAAAATTCTATTAAAATTACATCGCAATTTTGGGGAAAAAAAAGTAAAAACAGAATAGAGCGATTGCCTGGGATGTTGTAAAACTGTACCTTCACAAAAAAAAAAAAAAAAATCAGTGACCTGCAAATGATTTGAATCCCCTCTTAGCTCTCTGAACTTGTATTTTATGTTGCATCTAGCTGGAAACACCAACCCAACTCCTCCCGGAGACCATCAAAATTATTAGTTTCCATTTAAAAGCATGCACAGAGGTGCAACCGGCACAAGAGGCAAGGCCTGTGACCAGTCCTGCGACGTGCCCCCCAACCCCTTTCTCCCACCCAGCTGCGGATGTTTGGGGAAGTGCGTTGCAAGGGTGCTATTCTGTATGTTGGCAAATTGAACACCAATAAAAAAATAAATTTATTATTTAAAAAAAATAATAAAGACATCCAAATACTAAAAAAAAAAAATAAAGCTCTGGGAAAGACCAAAGCTGGACTGCAGCCCCCCCCACGCCCCACCCTCCTTGCCCTCCGCGCCCTGCTCCTCCCCTGCTCCGCTCAGCCCTGCGCCCTTTCCGCCTCCCCACTTCTTCTCTCCACTCCCACCCCCACCCGTGTCCTGGGCTCCCTGCCATTCTCACGCCCACCGGCCTCTCCAGGGCTCCCTCCTCTCCAACCCCCCGCCCCTCCACCCCTCCACCCTTCAAACTCCTTTGGCACTTCCCCCACCTTGTCTGCCCTCGCACGTGCCCCCTCTGCTCCCCCCTCCTCCATCTGCCCCCAGGGTCTCTAAGCGCCCCCTGCAGGTCCCCTCTGCAGGCATCCCCCTCCATCTCAGCGCCCCCTGCGGGTGCCCCTACACTCCCTCCACATCCATCCCCTAGGTCCCTGTGCACCCCGCAGGGCCCCCCCATTTCCCCTCCATAGGCATCCTCCTCAGGTCTCAGCTCAGGTCTCAGCACCTGAGGGTGCCCCACCCCCCTGAGCTCCCCCATCGCCCATTACCCCCTCTCCCGGGCTCCGCCCCTTGCACGTGGACCCCCGGCTCTCCCACCCCGCGCCTGCGCACTGCTGCGCTTAACCCTCGCACCCAGGCGGCTCGCGGGCGACAGGCAGCGGCGGGCAGCACGCGGCGCGAGGCGGAGGCCACCAAGACCGGGTGGGCTGGGCGCCCAGGCCACGCCTCCCGGGTGAGGGGCCGCCCCAGGGACTAGACTCCAGCCCCCTGCAGAACTCAGGCTGCTCCCCGTGGGCGTGGGCGGGCGGCTGGGGCGGGTGGGAGAGGCCCGGGCTTGGTGTGGAGGGACGGGCCGGGGAGGGACCGGGAGTGGGGGGGCCCCGGGCTCTGAGGGTGCGCCATCCGGGTTGCAAGGCTGCTCAGCCAAGTTTCTGTGAGCTGGATGCCGTGGGCCCAAGGCCGCTGGCGCAGAGGGTGCGCAATCTAGAGTTAGGTAATGGTGGGAAGCTTGCAGAGGCCCTACCATGCTAGTCCTACCCTAGTGCATGTGCTGCAAGCCCACTCAGGCCCGAGCTTTTTAGGCCTGGCAGTGTGCACCGGCCCAGACCCCGCTGGGGCGCCCCCTTGCTAGTCCTAGTCCTGGTGCATTTGCTAAAAACCCCCTCAGGCCCCAGCTTTGCAGGCCTGGCCATGTGCACTGGCCCAGACCCTGCCGGGGCGCCCCCTTGCTAGTCCTAGTGCATTTGCTGAAAACCCTCCTAGGCCTCAGCTTTTTAGGCCTGGCCATGTGTACTGGCCCAGACCCTGCCGGGGCGCCCCCTTGCTAGTCCTAGTGCATTTGCTGAAAACCCTCCTAGGCCTCAGCTTTTTAGGCCTGGCCATGTGCACTGGCCCAGATCCTGCAGGGGCGCCCCCTTGCTAGTCCTAGTGCATTTGCTGAAAACCCCCTCAGGCCCAAGCTTTGCAGGCCTGGCCATGTGCACTGGCCCAGACACAGCAGGGGCACCCCCTTTCTAGTCCTAGTCATGGTGCATTTGCTGAAAACCCCCTCAGGCCCCAGCTTTTTAGGCCTGGCCATGTGTACTGGCCCAGACCCTGCAGGGGCGCCCCCTTGCTAGTCCTAGTCATGGTGCATTTGCTGAAAACCCTCCTAGGCCCCAGCTTTTTAGGCCTGGCCATGTGTACTGGCCCAGACCCTGCAGGGGCGCCCCCTTGCTAGTCCTAGTGCATTTGCTGAAAACCCTCCTAGGCCCCAGCTTTTTAGGCCTGGCCATGTGCACTGGCCCAGACCCTGCAGGGGCGCCCCCTTGCTAGTCCTAGTGCATTTGCTGCAAGCCGACTCAGGCCCCAGCTTTTTAGGCCTGGCAGTGTGCACTGGCCCAGACCCTGCTGGGGCGCCCCCTTGCTAGTCCTAGTCCTGGTACATTTGCTGAAAACCCCCTCAGACCCCAGCTTTTTAGGCCTGGCCATGTGCACTGGCCCAGACCCTGCAGGGGCACCCCCTTTCTAGTCCTAGTCATGGTGCATTTGCTGAAAACCCTCCTAGGCCCCAGCTTTTTAGGCCTGGCCATGTGCACTGGCCCAGATCCTGCAGGGGCGCCTCCTTGCTAGTCCTAGTGCATTTGCTGCAAGCCCACTCAGGCCCCAGCTTTTTAGGCCTGGCCATGTGCACTGGCCCAGACCCTGCAGGGGCGCCCCTTTGCTAGTCGTAGTGCCTTTGCTGCAAGCCCACTCAAGCCCCAGCTTTTCGGGCCTGGCAGTGTGCACTGGCCCAGACCCTGCTGGGGCGCCCCCTTGCTAGTCCTAGTCCTGGTGCATTTGCTGAAAACCCCCTCAGGCCCGAGCTTTTTAGGCCTGACAGTGTGCACTGGCCCAGACCCTGCTGGGGCGCCCCCTTGCTAGTCCTAGTCCTGGTGCATTTGTTGAAAACCCCCTCAGGCCCCAGCTTTTTAGGCCTGGCCATGTGCACTGGCCCAGACCCTGCAGGGGGCGCCCCCTTGCTAGTCCTAGTGCATTTGCTGAAAACCCTCCTAGGCCCCAGCTTTTTAGGCCTGGCCACGTGCACTGGCCCAGATTCTGCAGAGGCGCCCCCTTGTTAGTCCTAGTGCATTTGCTGCAAGCCCACTCAGGCCCCAGCTTTTCAGGCCTGGCCACGTGCACTGGCCCAGATCCTGCAGGGGCGCCCCCTTGCTAGTCCTAGTGCATTTGATGCAAGCCCACTCAGGCCCCAGCTTTTTAGGTCTGGCAGTGTGCACTGGCCCAGACCCTGCTGGGGCCCCATCTTGCTAAGCCTAGAATGTCTATTTCCCAAAAGCCTACTCAGGCCCAAACCTATTATTTCTAGAATCTTCTGGACTAACTCCTGCTTTTGCCTAAACTCTGCTTAGCCCCAGTCCCTCCTATGCCTAGGTCAAATCAACTTAGTCCTGACTCCTAGGAGGCCAGCACCTTGTCATGCCTTAACCAAATCGCACTGTGCCCTACCAAGACTGCTCTCTTCTCTCTCAAACAGGCCACGTCACAATGGCGGGGACTGAGATTTCTGTCCTTCCTGAGCAGTTTACCCAAATCAAAGAACTGGAGCTGATACCAGAAAAAATCCTGTTAGAGGAGGAAGAAGGTGGAGTGTGCAGGGGGAGGGAGCACCTGAGCCCCAGAGATGGGGCCATGGAAGCCCAGTGCCCCTACGGGCCCCTCCAGGCCAAGGTGCTGGAGGCCGAGCAGGAGCTGCCGGTCACCACGGAGGAGAGCGAGAAGCACATTCTGACCCTGCAGACGGTGCACTTCTCCGAAGATGTGGAGCAGCAGGACATCAGCTGGCTGACCCCGCAGCACCAGGAAGGGGTGCAGGTGATGGTGCAGCAGGCCAGCGGTGGGCTGCAGTCTCTGCTGTGGCTGGGCGAGGGCTCCCAGCAGTGCATGGCCTTTAGCATCCAGGAGGAGGTGTACTCCCTGCAGGAGGTAGAGGTGATGAAGCTGCACCTTCTGGAGGGCAGTGTGGCCGTGGCCAGTGAAGAGAGTAAGCTTGTGGTGAACCCGGCTGAAAGCACCGGATTGGTCAAGGTATGGTGGGTTTTAATAAACAGACCCTTTCCATGGAGAAAAAAAGCTCAGACTGCTTTTGGTTTTTAGTTGCCCTTTATGTGATATTAGGTATGAACAAGTGGTTTAGAAATGGCCTTTGAAATAAAAGTAAGTAAAGGGTAAACAGTAAAGAGTAAAGAGACTGCCATAGGAAAATCTTGGGAGACCTCATGTTCTTTTCCAAGAGTCTAAAAAGTTATGCCAGTCAGAAGGCTGCAAGATGCATTGCGTTTTTAAAAGAACAGTGTTGGTTTCGTTCTCAAAACCCTGGCTACTTAATAATTATGGTGTTTGGGTGCAAGAGATGATCTTCTGTGCTTCCTTCATTCTTGTCTTTCTTTATGTATTTCATGGTTTCATCAAGGCAGAGTCTCGTCGATTGTCATTAATAGTAGAGGATTTGTCTGAATACTCACTTTTATCCATTAGCTCGAGAAAGGTCAGGAGGAGGACCAGCAGCCAGCCGAAGGAAGATTCGATGCACAAGCAGGAGAGCAGCTCTTTTTTGTGGAGGCAAAGCCGGGAGATGAAAGAAGAGACGAAATCGTTCTGACCATTTCAAACTTAAACGTGGAAGAAGAAGAAGAAAAACCAGCATCCGGTCAAGGACATGTTGAAAAAGCCAATTCTACAAAAGTCCAAAAAAAGGCGAAGGGTAGGCCAGTTCGTTTAGCGTTAGGCAACCATGGGTATGAGGGGGCTGCTGTTTCCCTTTAGAGGAACGAGATGGTGGTTGAAATTTTATGTGGTTGACTTTTAGTTGCTTTCAAAATGCCAGAAAATGGGAGAAATTTTAAAGTAGTGTCCTGTGTTGTGAGTCAAATCTGAAAGAGTTTGTGTCTCAGATACAAGGGGTTTTAAAACAGAGGAAAAACATTCTTGCAAAGTGCTGTGTAGGAACGTAGAAGGTGGACCCCTGACCTGCCTCTGGTTTGCAGCCCCTTGGGGTGGAGGGATGGTGCGAGGCTGATGGAGGCCAGAGCGAGGCCTCGGGGCCAGGAGAAGGAGTGAAGTCCAGAAGGCAGCAGAGGCATCTTCCAGGGAGGCGATGCTTAGGTGAAGCCAGGGAAGAGGACTCAGAAGCCATTAAGCCTGGGGATCACCATTCCAGGCAGCAGGAAGTGGCCTGTGGGGGCAGCCCCGGCAGTGTGTGGCTTCTCAGAGAGGGTGGGCAGCTCTCCGGCATCAGGAGAGCCCCGAGCATGGGTGTTCAAAGAGGGAGATGAGGCCAGGTTTGGAAGGACGGTGAAGCTCAGTTAAAGTCATATTAAAATTGATATTGCATCGCAGCAGCTACGGGGTGAAGGTGACCCTCAAAAATCACTTGTTTAGCTTCTTAGAAAATCCTAGTTTCAATCCCCACCCCCACCCCCACCCAGATCTCCGTTTCCAGCTCATTGGTACAAAGTCCCAGCCGGCAACACCCAGCTGTTTCCTCCCAGCAACAGGTAGCTGGGGCTGGAAGGTGACTCAGTTTCGAAAGTCACACTACCACTGACTGCTCTTACATGTGGTTCGAGTCATTAATTTAGGTTTATGGTGTCTGGCTTCAGGTGGCTGAGTTTGCAGTCTTTGCTCTAATATATATGCGTATATATGATGCTTCTCATATATTTAAATCGAGAGAACATACCCCCCAAACTCCCAGTTCCTAGTTCATTTTATATTTAATCTATTCACAGTTTTGTGCAACCATCCCCATTAATTCCAGGCTCCTTTCATCCCCCAAAGAAAAGTGTACCCATGGGGCGTCTGGAGGGCTCATCTGAGTCGCCCTCAGTTGCTGGTGAAGCATCTGCCTTCGGCTCAGGTCATGATCCCGGGGTCCTGGGATCGAACCCTGAGTAGGACTTCCTGCTCAGTGGAGAGCCTGCTTCTTCCTCTCCCTCTGCTGCACCGCCTGCTTGTGCTCATTCTCTCTCTCTCTCTCTCTCAAATAAATAAGTAAAATCTAAAAAAAAAAAAAAGAGAGAGAGAAAGAGAAGTGTACCCACGTAACAGTCGTTTCTGGACGCTTCATCTAAATGGACTCGTACACATAAAATGTGGCGTTCACATTTCTTCACTTAGCATTTATCAGAGCTTCATGCCTTCATCCCTGAGTGGTCAGTCGTCATGTGGATATAGCAGGTTTTGTTTATGCTCCGAGCCATCCATCACCATTTGGGCTGTTTCTACATTTTACTCAGTGTGAGTAATGCTGCTGTGAGCCTTCACGTACAAGTTTTTGTTTGCACACTTCTTTTCTCTTCTTTTGAGTGTGTGCCTAGGAATGGAATGGAACTGCTGAGTCATGTGGTCAATCTATATTTGACTTTTTGAAGAACTCCCGGTTTCCCCCAGCAGCTGCACCAACTTAAACTCCCACCAGCAATGTGGGAGGGTTCCAGTGTCCCCAAGCCCTTACAGCACTTATTTCCCATTAAAAAAATATTAGAGCCATCCCGGTGGCTATAAAGAGCTATCCCATTGCGATTTTGATTTGCATTTTTCCATGATGCTAATAATGATGTAGGAAGGTGGTGAAAAATTAACTGCAGGATGGTATATTTTCATGTGCTTATTGGCCGTTTGTAAGTCTTTGGAGAAAGGTCTGTTGAAATCCTTTGCCTGTTTTTTTTTTTTTTTAATGGGTACCTGTATTCATTTCCTGGCACCGCCCCCAACAAAATGCCACAAACTGGGTGGCTTAGACAACAGGAATATGTTCTTTCACAGTCCTGAAGGTTGGAAGTCTGAGATCCTGGTGTTGGAAGGCTCTAGGAAGAATTCTGGGCTTTTTCTTAGCTTCAGGCCTTGTCACAGTCATGGCATTTTTGGCTTACGGATGTATTTCTGGTCTCTGTCTCTGTTGTCACATAAAATTCTCCCTCCCTGTGTGTCTCTACCTGTGTTTCTTCTCCTCTTCTTCTGAGGGCACCAGTCATACCCACCCTCATGCAATATGATCATCTAAACTTCATGACATCTGCAAAGACCCTATTTGCAAGTAAGGTCCCAATTACAGATACTTACCCTTAGGATTTCAGTGTATCTTTTTGGGGATCACAATTCAACCCATAAACCTTCCATTTCAAGTTTGTTGGGTGTGGCATTGTGAAGACTGCTGGAATTTGTGAAGCGGTTTTTTTACTCTATTGAGATGATGGTGCTTTTCCTCCCCTTCCTTTGGCTAATAGGGTGTGTTGCACTGATTGGTTGTCGTATGTTGAACCACCCTCCAATTCCTGGGATAAGTTCTATTTTGTCTCAGTGCACAATCTTTTTAATAAGCTCCTGAGTTTGGTTTGCTAATATTCTAGTGGAGATTTTTCCATCTATAAGGAATCTTGAAAAAAAAAAAGGCAAAAAATAATATATATATAAGGGATGTTGCTTCATAGTTTTCCTTTGGTGTCTTTGGCTTTAGTATCTGAGTAATACCGGCCAATTAGGCCAGAATTAGGAAGTGTCCTACTTTTTCTGTGTGAACTTTGAAAAGAATCGATGTTAATTCTTTTTTTTTAAATAAATTTATTTTTTATTGGTGTTCAATTTACCAACATACAGAATAACACTCAGTGCTCATCCCGTCAAGTGCGCCCCTCAGTGCCCGTCACCCATTCACCCCCATCCCCCGCCCTCCTCCCCTTCCACCACCCCTAGTTCGTTTCCCAGAGTTAGGAGTCTTTATGTTCTGTCTCCCTTTCTGATATTTCCCACACATTTCTTCTCCCTTCCTTTATATTCCCTTTCACTATTATTTATATTCCCCAAATGAATGAGAACATACACTGTTTGTCCTTCTCCGATTGACTTACTTCACTCAGCATAATACCCTCCAGTTCCATCCACTTTGAAGCAAATGGTGGGTATTTGTCGTTTCTAATGGCTGAGGAATATTCCATTGTATACATAGACCACATCTTCTTTATCCATCATCTTTCGATGGACACCGAGGCTCCTTCCAGTTTGGCTATTGTGGACATTGCCTCTATAATCATCAGGGTGCAGGTGTCCCGGCGTTTCACTGCATCTGTATCTTTGGGGTAAATCCCCAACAGTGCAATTGCTGGGTCATAGGGCAGCTCTATTTTTAACTCTTTGAGGAACCTCCACACAGTTTTCCAGAGTGGCTGCACCAGGTCACATTCCCACCAACAGTGTAAGAGGGTTCCCTTTTCTCCGCATCCTCTCCAACATTTGTGGCTTCCTGCCTTGTTAATTTTCCCCATTCTCACCGGTGTGAGGTGGTATCTCATTGTGGTTTTGATTTGTATTTCCCTGATGGCAAGTGATGCAGAGCATTTTCTCATGTGCTTGTTGGCCATGTCTGTGTCTTCCTCTGTGAGATTAGTGTTCATGCCTTTTGCCCATTTCATGATTGGATTGTTTCTTTGGTGTTGAGTTTAATAAGTTCTTTATAGATCTTGGAAACTAGCCCTTTATCTGATACGTCATTTGCAAATATCTTCTCCCATTCTGTAGGTTGTCTTTGAGTTTTGTTGACTGTATCCTTTGCTGTGCAAAAGCTTCTTATCTTGATGAAGTCCCAATAGTTCATTTTTGCTTTTGTTTCTTTTGCCGTAGTGGATGTGTCTTGCAAGAAGTTACTGTGGCTGAGTTCAAAAAGGGTGTTGCCTGTGTTCTCCTCTAGGATTTTGATGGACTCTTGTCTCACATGTAGCTCAGATCATGATCCCAGGGTCCTAGTATCAAGTCCCATATCAGGCTCCCCATGGGAAGCCTGCTTATCCCTCTGCCTATGTCTCTGCCTCTTTCTGTGTGTGTCCCTCATGAAGGAATAAATAAATAAATCTTCTTAAAAAATAGTAGAGTATTGAAGTCTCCTGCTGTTACTGAAGTGCCTCTTTCTACCTTCAGTTCTGTTTGCTTCAGGTATTTTGGGACTCTGTTATTAGGCGCATATATGTTTATAATTATTCTACTTATGTGATGGATTGAGTAACCATCCTGTGTCTCTTGTAACAATTATTGTCTTACATCTGTTTTATTATCTATTACTAGAGCTGCCCCAGCTTTTCCAGGTACCATTTGCATGGAATGTCTTTCATTGGGTTACCACATTATTCTAAAAAAGAAAGAAGTGCTGAGTTACTTTGATGTATCGAAGTGGAATTTAAACATCTCAAGGAAGATTTTTATCAACATGTGAACTCTGTATTTTCTTCCTGCAGAAGTAAAACGAACCTTCCGCTGTGATATCTGCATGTACACCTCTTCTCGAATTTCAAGTTTTAATCGTCATATGAAAATTCACACGGCTGAAAAGCCCCATATGTGCCACCTTTGTCTGAAAGCTTTCCGCACCGTCACTCTACTGAGGAATCATGTCAATACCCACACAGGTAAGCCCAGCTGAGAAGGATATTTGCCATTAAGGATGAGTGTTAAAGTTTATACATAAATGTGAGTCCACCTGTTTGCACATCAAAATAATGTGTTTGGTTTAACAACTTTAGTTTTGTCTTCAATTTTGCCTAAAAACATCAAATATTAAAAAGATTTTTCTTGTATATGTCTAGGATACTTATGCTCTAAAGGGCCTCTTAATTTTTTAAAGTGTTCTGAAACTGAGGCTCATTTATAGGTTATAAATTCCTAGGAAAACTTGTGGTTAAGTCTCATTTAATAGGATAAATATGGGATTTTACAGGAACCAGGCCCTACAAGTGTGGTGACTGTGATATGGCGTTTGTCACCAGTGGAGAACTTGTCCGACACAGACGTTATAAACACACTCACGAGAAACCCTTTAAATGTTCCATGTGCAAGTATGCCAGTGTCGAAGTAAGTTCACTCTTGTACTTAAAGCTTCATGGAGTTATTAAGAAGTTGACATATAAGTTAAGTTACATCATAGAATCTTTTACAAAATAGGTTTTACTATAGGTATTATTGGTACAAAATCTATGCAGGAAATAAAACTCCTTCTAGTTTCTGAATTTAACATAGAAAGTTGGAGGGGCACCTGGGTGGCTCTGTCAGTTAAGCATCCGACTCTGGATTTCCGCTCAGGTCATGGTCTTGGGGTCATGAGATTGAGCCCCGTGTCAGGCTCTGTGCTGGGTGTGGAGTCTGCTTAAGATCCTCTCTCCCTCTTCTCCACCACTCACATACACACTCTCTCTCTCGGAAAAAAAAAAAAAAAAAAAGAAGAAGAAGAAGAAGAAGAAGAAAGAAGAAGAAGAAAAGAAAATTGGATTTTTTTCTTTGATTATCAATTAGCGAAAGCAACACTTAAAGGTGTACAAATTATAAATAAAATCATTTCTACTTGAGAAATAACTCTCAAGTGTGTTAAAAAGTTCTGTATGGCGTTTTATGGAATGTACTCAGTTCTACAAAATCCAAAGGCATTTGCTCTAACATAGAACCCAGATCCAGTATGAGTTTTTGCTGCAGGTTTGGATCTTAGCTCAGCAGCACCTGGTCAGATACAAAGCTTGTTTGAAGGTTCAGACAGGGCCCATTTCCTCTCTTAATTACAGAAAGACCACCTTTCTTAAATGTCAGTGATGTGACACGGTCATTTCAACGTTTTATTTGTACCTTCAGGCAAGCTCGGCCACACCCCAAATGAAATGACAGCCTAATGCAACACTTAACTTTACAAAGCCACTTGTCTACAATGAACAGCTCCGTCAGCATACATGCTGGGTCCTGAGTCCGAGCCCAGTTGGGAAAGGAATCACACACTCCCACAAACGGAGTTAAAGGGGAGGGTTGAAGTTTAAATGCAGTCATGATGCAACCATATTTCGCAAATGAGGGAAGCTCACGGACAGGGTCAGGATTGGGTTCCAAGAATTTTTTCCCACTATTACTATTTTTAAAAATTGTCTTCGGAGTTAAAGGTGATGGCTCTGGATAGAAACCCACAGTGAAGGTTTCAAAGTACAAAGCCACCTGAGAATCCTAGGCCCCAAGAGGCCCCCATGTTGGTGCCTGGCTTGCATGTTGGTGGAGACCCTCCTCGGGGGGTGGGCAGCCGGCACACAACCCAAGGGGTGGTCGGCCTCACCGTAGGGACCCTCTGCCACTGCCATCATCCTTTCTGTACAGTTTCCAAGCCCTGCCCCGTTGCTGTTTTAAGAGGGGGACATAGCCTAAGCTCCCCCAGCACCATCTCTCGACGCTGGGGCCAGCAGGGATGCAGAGAGGCTGTGGGCACCTCACAACACTCCTGGAAGCTTGTGAACACCCCTCGTCCCCTGCTCCCTTCGGAGCCACAGAGGACGTCTGTGCACAGCTGCCTTTGCTGCTCCCACTGCTCATCACGCCTTTCGTGCTGGAGCTGTTAAAACTTTTTATTTTGTCTTCTCATATACTCGAAGACTTCCAGTTTCCTTCTAAAAATCTAAGCTGAAGTTTTCGGTTTGGACCTCATCGTCCATTCTAAGACTTCTGCAGTTCTTGAATGTTCTCCAGGCTTACGTATGCTTGTCCCATACTGGGGAGTCAGACGAAGCGTAGCCTTCCTGAGATCGAAGGCAGGGCTGACGCAGGCTTTCCGACATCTGTCGCCCAAGTGTGGCTGATTGCCCTGTGTTCTGCTGCAGGCAGATAAGGGCCTGCTGTAAGTGTTTACAGAAGAAGAACAAGTTCTAGAAGGTGATCAGACAGGCAGGCAGAAAATGATCAAACGAGAGGGAATATGTGGTTTGCCTTTTAATTAATTGCCTGGGATATGTAATTAATCAAATTAGACTTTGCTTCCTTTTACTTTGAAGTTTCTTCTTCTAAAGAAACCCCTAACACCTAGAACTTGTCCTTAGTTGACAGCGACAGCCTTCCTCCATTCATGGGCCATTTAGGGTCCACAGAACTGTGAAGCACCTCTTAAGGATGCTGGTCCATTAAAGACCCGCCGTTTCAAGGCCCCGGCTTTATTTATGCGAACAGAAGTCTCCTGGCCTCCGCGCGCTGCTGCGTGATCCCAACTTTGCACTATTGAATGTATGTTGCCTTGGAAATGAAAATCAGTGCGTGTACGGCTCCGAGCGGCTAGACCTCAATTCTCCCTTTGTAAAGGGAAGTTGAGTCGAGAGTCTCTCGAAATTACTGCTCGTTATCCACAAAGGGCCTTATACGCACACATCAAATGGAGAACAACATCCACCGCAGAAAATAAAAAGTAAAGACGGGTTCCCAGTTTTCAGTGTGTGAAATCCGCCCTGACCCTAACATCTGACCAATTTCCAGATCTTTGATCATGCTGATTAATTGAAGGCTCTTAGGACTTTTAAGTGCCGATGGCCCTCAATGCCCTTCATTTGTCCACCAGGCGAGTAAGCTGAAGCGCCACATCCGCTCGCACACCGGGGAGCGTCCCTTCCAGTGCTTCCTGTGCAGCTACGCCAGCAAGGACACCTACAAGCTGAAGCGCCACATGAGGACGCACTCAGGTAACGCGTGCCCCAAGCCCCGCGACAGCAGCACAGGCTCCCCCAGGTTCAAGCGAGCCGTGCAGAAGGTTCCTTGCGGCACAGTTAAAGCTCCGATGTCGAAGCGCGTTTCTCCATCCTTTCCGAGGTGGGGATTTGGGTCTGCACCTTTGCATGTACTTAGCACTGGGGGAGCCCACGTGAATGCCGGGCTGTGACCCCACGGGGAGAAGTGGAACGCTGCCACGTGTTTGCCTCTGTAGGGTTGTCGGGGTTTTAAAAGTCACCTGCTTCACGGGACCTCCAATTGCAAGGCAAGACGTAAAGCGTTCTGCTTTCATGATGCGCTTACTTTACTTTTTATTTATTTTTAGTGGACCTGAAGCTGACATAGACACTAGCTTCAGGGGTACCACATGGTGACGGTATTGTCACATACTTGACGTGATGCTCACCTTCTGCCACTGTACGAGGTGACGCCTACCACACGATTACGGTACTATTGACCACATTCCCCGTGCTGTGCTGTTCATCCCCAGGACTTATTTATTATCTAATGGAAAGTTCAGACCTCCTAATCCCCTGCATCCGACGGCCCGTCCCTCAACTCCCATCTCCTGTGGCAACCACCAGTTGTCTGTATTTATGAGTCTGTTTCATTGATTTTGTTATGTAGATCCCACATCTAAGTGAAACCATAGGGTGTCTTTCCCTGCCTGACTTTTTCACTCAGCAAAACCCCCTCCAGGTCCATCCATATCATTGCAAGTGGCAAGATTTCATTCTTTTTTTATGGCTGAGCAATATTCCTTTGTGTGTGTGCGTGTATATACATTTATATATATCTCTCATATATCTCAGATAGATAGGTAGATAGATAGATAGATGATAGATAGATAGATATAAAATCTCACATCTTTTTTATCCATTCACCTACCAGTGGAGAGTTGGGCTGCTTCCGTATTTCAAGTCTTGTCAATAATGCTGCAGTCAACATAGGGGGGCATATATCTTTCCAAAGTACTGTTTTTGTTTCCTTTGCGTAAATACCCAGAAGTGGAATTAGTGGACTATATGCCACTTACTTTATATTTTTATATAATATAGCTTTTACTATGTGTGTGTGTGTGTGTATATATATATAAAGAATATGTTTAGGTGTGTGTCTCGGTTCTTTATACCAGGGAACTGGGTAGCTAACAGAGCAGTAGCCATGAGATGTTCGGGGAGCTGCCTGTTTGGATGACTGTCCACACGGCTGTACCTGCTGTCACGTGTCTGGGCTTGATGTAGGCATCTGGCACTAATTATGGAGCTAAGTGTACAGGGAAGGCACTGAGAAGGGACCCTGGGAATAAAAGAAAAGCTTTCGGCTCTCATGACCTTTGGAGATGATCAGGGCTTGCTGGGTGCAGCCACCGTGCAGAGGGTCACTTTTATTCATCCGTGTCACAGGGGAGAAGCCCTACGAATGCCATGTGTGCCACGCACGCTTCACCCAGAGTGGCACCATGAAAATACACATTCTACAGAAGCACAGCGAGAATGTCCCCAAATACCAGTGTCCGCACTGTGACACCATCATCGCCAGGAAGAGTGACCTGCGTGAGTGTCTGGCTTAATGAACTTCTTTTAATTACGGTATCTGTTGTCTCTCGGGGTGGGGCACAGCCTGGAAACCTGTGGATCCCGGGGCTGGTGACCAGGAGGCAGCTGGCCTTGCAGGACCAGCAACAGGAAAGGGTGGGTTTTTCCAGAGGTCCTGTGGCCCCATCTAGTGGCGAGATTGCAGAAGTGCCGTCTCATGGCTTGTTTTCAGAGCCGCTCAGTTCTGGGTGCACCTGCTGAGCAATCACACAGGTAGTTCAGCTCCTAAAACGCGTCCACAGATACTGGTTTATTCCGTACCGGACCCGTTTTTACTGATGATGAAGGGGCTTAGACACAGAGTGAGCTGCCTCAAGGCAAGCTAGGAGGTGCCCGGGTGCCAGGTAGTAGTTCTGACACTATTAATCTCACCAGTTATCACTGCAAACCTTCCTTAGACTCTTGCTAAAGAGTTCAGGGAGCTGAGGTTACAAAAAGAAGCACCAAAACAGCCCTCCCCTTAAGGAACTCACCTGAATAAAAGAGGCCAGCCTCTGGCCTGAAATCCTTGCAGTGACATCGTACGCCCTCTTAATGACACACCACGCCACGGAGCAAGAATGGAACTAACTGTGAGTGACTCTGAAGGGCAGATTTAGGAGTTTGGGGTTTTATCCTGCCCTCCAGGAAAGCCAGGCAGGATCTAGAAGTAGCAGCAACCATGAATGAATGAGCCTCTCAGTTTTGGGGTTTCCCGGGCCTTCCATGTTCCATGATCTTATATCTCTTTCCAAAGTGTGGAACACGTGATGATCAGAACACGGTGGCCCAAACACAAGTCACCAATTTGCCCGGAGAAAGCCTGGTGACAAGGTGTGTCATTTTGAGAACATTTCTGAAAGAGTGAGGGTGTTTGATGAAGCCTTAACATTTTTTTTTTAACCTGGAACATTCTGTCAATGTTCCTATAGTTGCCTGCATGCCAGAAAACATAGCCCAGTGGGACCTTGTAGGACCCAAGGGCCACAGGCCTATTGCCCAAAAAGGAAACAAGACTTAGACAACAGGACAAAGTGATGGAGGTTACACCTCACCCTGGTAGGCGGCCCACTCCGCATACCCCGTATGATGCTTTGTGAACCAGCAGGGTCTTCTTTCCTGCCACAATGGGAGAAATCAGGCTCCTCTGTGACTGAGTCAGCATGTCTAGGGTGTACCTCCTCCAGTCATCCACTGGGGTTTGGCCTTTTACACAAAGGACCACAAACCACCATGCGTTAGACTCGGTTCGGCAGGAATTATTCTAGAGCATGTCCCATCAGACCTTACGACAGGTCCTAGGTCAGTTACAACACAGGAAAAACAAACAGGGCACTGACTTCTAACAGAACATCTGGAATTTTTTTAAGTAAAAATAGAGACGTTATAGCTCTGTTATGCAAAACCACCTTAACATCATCCTAAAGACCTGCCCACACCGTGATAAAGCTCTCAGGGCGCTTCATTAAATGAACACGTTAGGTCCAATATGCAACATGCCCCACCTTCAGTGCCGTCTCACTCTGTAGTGAAAGGGGATTCGGTTGAGTTGTCAGCGTGAGGTACATTTTGAGCAGCACCCAGCAGGGAATGGTTTCATTCCCTAGGAGACAGTTGGCACTATCTGGAGGCATTCTGGTTGTCACAGGAAAGGATGCTGCTGGTATCTAGTGGGTGGAAGCCAGGAATGCCGCTACACTTCTCCAGGGCACAGGACAGCCCACCCCAAAAGAAATCAGCTCCAAGTGCTAATAGTGCTGAGATGGAGAAGCCCTGACACAGAGGACCCGGGAGAGAAATAATACCATCTCAGCACCTAACGTTCTATCACTGGTTTTAGGTGTCCACTTGAGCAACTTGCATACTTACAAAGCCATGGAGATGAAGTGCCACTACTGTTCTTCTGTCTTCCATGAACGCTATGCCCTCATTCAGCACCAGAAAACCCATAAAAATGAGAAAAGATTCAAATGTGAACACTGCAGTTATGCCTGCAAGCAGGTACTACATTTCAGGGGGTTTAGGAGATGGAGGAAGGCAGTGGTATACGGAAGCAGGGGTGGTTGGAAGGGGATTCTCTGTCACTTTGAAAATACTGAAAAAAAGGGGCACCTGGGTGGCTCAGTGGTTGAGCATCTGCCTTTGGCTCAGGCGTGATCCCAGAGTCCCAGGATCAAGTCCTACATTAGGCTCCCCACAGGAGCCTGCTTCTCTCTCTGCCTGTGTCTCTGCCTCTCTCTCTGTGTGTCTCATGAATAAATAAAGGAAAGAAAGAAAGAAAGAAAGAAAGAAAGAAAGAAAGAAAGAAAGGAGAAATAAAAAATACTGATAAAAGTCATGCTTTCCTGAAAGAGTGTATTCAGAATAACCAGAAAGCAGTAAGCAGTCTGGGGCCAATATTTCAAAGTTATGGTTCCTAAAAAGTGTAGTTTACAGGGGCACCTGGGTGGCTCAGTTGATTAAGCGTCTGACTTTTGGCTTAAGCTCAGGTCATGATCTTAAGAGTCCTGAGGTCGAGCCCCGTGTCAGGCTCCATACTCAGTGAGGAGTTGGCTTCGGGATTTCCCCTCTCCCTCTGCCCCTCCATCCACGTGTGCATCACACTCTCTCTCTTCCTCTCTAAAATAATTAAATAAAATATTTTTTAAAAGAAAGTATAGCTTACAGACCTCTGCATGTCCTTGAAACCAGTCAGGGCCCTAAGATCAAAGTTATCTTTAGCTAATGAATTAACACCAGGGCATTATTTGCCCTTTTCACTATGTTGACATGGGCCATGATGGTGCCAAAGCAGCAGAGGTGCCTCAGAACAAAGCAGAGCAGAGACACCAGGCAGGACTAGTCTGGGCTGTGTTCTTCTCGCCGTCTTGTGCTGGACTAAAGATAAAAGGCAGTTTTATTTAAGAATGTCCTTGTTGGGCAGCCCCGGTGGTGCAGCGGTTTAGCACCGCCTGCAGCCTGGGGTGTGATCTTGGAGACCTGGGATCGAGTCCCACATCGGGCTCCCTGCATGGAGCCTGCTTCTCCCTCTGCCTGTGTCTCTGCCTCTCTGCCTGCCTCTCTCTCCGCCTCTGAATGAAAAAAAAAAAAAAAAAGAATGTCCTTGTTGAGGCAGGAACAATTACCAGCTACATTCAGTCTTGACCCTGAATACTTGTAACGATGAAGCTCCTCCACCATCTTCCAGAGCGCAGCAGTTGTCTGGAGGGAAGCTCAAGTGGCGTTGTTGGCGTTGCCAGCTCAACTAGCCACTCTTTCACTAACCACTGTTTTCACTTGAAAATGCAAGTGATGGACTCCACTGCTTCAGTCTGAGACATTTGGCAGGACTCCATGCCTTTTTCTTGAAAATAAATACAGCGAGTCCATCACTTCGAGGAAAATGTGTTGCCGAGGATATGATTTCAGCTGTCAAGAGAAAACTAACAATTAGAAATTTGTGTAGCCACCACCATGAGTTCGACAGCTTTCTAACACTTTAAGGCTTTTTTAGTGAGATTGGAGTGATTTTAAGAAAGCATTTTTTTTAATAGAGCGTTATGAAATGTGTCAGCATTTAGAAGCTCTCCATGACTCAGTAAACTGATGTTTGCCAAATGACTGATCAGTCTCTTATATCACAAAATCACGTGTAGGTAAAAAATTCATGCAAAGTATCAGATCAGGGGATTTTTAATGTGATGGAATACAAAAAGAACCTTCTTCCCCCCCCCCCCCCCCGCCGCCATGCCTGTCCTCTCCCCCTCCTCCCAGGACAGTGTGGCTCTTACCTCCCTGGAATGAGTTCATCATGGTCCCACGGGGCACCACGCTGTCCTGGAAGGAGGGAGAGAGGACAGGCATTTGGGAAAGAGGGTGCCCTTGAGGAGAGCCTTGGAGAATCACAGTCGGTTCTGCTGTGAACAGTGATGTCAACATGAGTGTGTGTCTCCCTTGTGTGATCATAACATTTAAGTAAAACAGATAAAATTAGTACTTTTGCTTGACTTTATATTTATATCTGCACCTGGCTTTTTCTAAATTATTAACTCATGTAAATATTAGTTAAAATTTCTGGTTATTTCTTTGCTAAGAACAGTTGTTATCACTTTTAAGCTTTTAAAGAGATATTAAGATGCATCCTAATATTTATCAGGAAGTAGGAGGGGAAATGTTTAAATGCTTAATGTACTTCCAGCCCCAAATAGCCACTGAATTGAAACTCTGACATTGGATTTGTTTAAAAAGTTTTTAAAGATGTATTTATTCAAAAAAAAAAGATGTATTTATTCAAGAAAGAGAGAGAGCGTGAGCAGGATGAGGGGCAGCAGGAGACTCCCCACTGAGCAGGGAGCCTAATGCAGGGCTGGATCCCACAACCCCGAGATAATGACCTGAGCCGAAACCAAGAGTCGGATGTTAACCAAGCCACCCCAGTGCCCCTCTGACGTTAGATTTTAAGTGTGCAGGTTCTATCTGCCCTCCGTAAACTCAGGTCGTTGCAAATAGTTATAGAAGTCGGGCTGCAAATCCATGAGCTCTCTTGGAGCGACAGAAGTTTATCATTTCACTCCCCAAGGAACATTCCACCACATGCCCCAAGGGGCTGCACGACCCGCTGGTGGCCTGATGGCAGGGACGGTGCACAAGTCTGTGTCACAACTGGCCAGACTGCTGTCACCGTAGCAGCCCCAGGCTGACAGTGTATGTGCTGTGATTTTTCTTAATCACATACTCGTCTTTGGAGAGGGAGGAAAGGCATATAATAGAAAATGTCAAGGACTAAAAAAAATCCCCGTAAGTAGCTAAACTGCTTGTGTTCCCTCCCTTCCCTCCCAGGAACGTCATATGACCGTCCACATACGTACCCACACCGGCGAGAAACCATTTACCTGCCTCTCCTGCAATAAATGTTTCCGACAGAAGCAACTTCTAAACGTGCACTTCAAGAAATACCATGATACAAATTTCATCCCGACCGTTTACGAATGCCCCAAGTGTGGCAAAGGCTTCTCCCGCTGGGTAAGCTTACTTAAGTCACAGGAAATCCTCCTCCAAGAGGTTCCTCTGCTTCACAGGCGCTGACACACTCGGGGAGTTCAAACCCAATTATAGAAACTTGCCGGGGCCGAAGATGGCATCCACCCTGCCTCAGGGAAGTGCTTATTAGTTTTTTGGAGTCACAAAGCTCTTGAAAATCTTATGAAAGTGTGGTCTCTCCTTCCGTGAAAAAAAAAAAAAAAATACGAATCTACAAACAAAACCTCGCAAACAGTTTTAGGGAATTCTCATATTCCCCAGAATCTGCAAGAACCCCTGCTTTGAGTGTAACATTTTAACATTGTTCCTGTGAATTAGATTTAGGCTGCTTCACAGAGAGAATGCAATTTTCGGAACATCTCAGAGATGTTCTTAGAACAGCGTTGTTGGAACTCTGCTAAGAAATACGTTTAGTCTTCTGTGTTATTTTTTTTTTTTAGGCGCCGTATTAGTTCTCTATTGCTATACAACAAACGACCTCAAAACATAGTAACTTAAAAAAAAAAAAAAAAAAAAAAAACATAGTAACTTAAACATTTATTAGCACACATTTTTTTTCTCGGGCAAGAATTTGGGAGGGACTTAGCTGAGTGGGTCTGGCCCACTGTCTCACGAGGTTACAGTCCACATGTTGTCCACTGGGGGCTGCATCACCCCAGGCGTGGTGGGGGTGGGGGCTCCAGTCCCAAGATGACGCCCCCTCCCATGGCTGTTGGCCATGTTCTCACCACATAGACCTCTCCGTTGGGCTGCTCCAGTGTCCTCATGAGCCAGAGCAAGTGAGACAGAGCGAGGGGGAAGCCGCTGTGCCTTTTGTCACCTGGTTTTAAAAGTGACCCCTTACTTCTATTCGTTATGAACGAATCACTAGGTCCAGCCAAGATTCAAGAGGCGGGGGATCAAGGTTCCTTTTTAAAGGAAGCATGTGGAACTTGTAGAAAAACCACCACAGATGATGAGCCAGGTCCCTAGACGATGTCCATGCTCCCTGCTGGCTTTATGCAAGTTTTGAATTATCTGAAAGTGACACTTTTTCTGGGGGGGAACGCTTTATCTTTCCTCTTTGTGGTTTTTCCGGGTTGCGTAGGGTCATCCTGGAGCGTCAATACTCTGAAGTTCGCCATTTCAAATACAAGTAGTGGCAACACTCCAGACACGGTCGTGTTCCTACTGAGTTAACATTGCAAAGAGTCAACATGGCCAAGAACCTGCCCTTGGGTGTGAAGAGCCAGAAAATGGAGAAGAAGAATGAATCCACCTCATAGAATCCCTCGGAACATCCAATCAGTAGATTTGAAACTTTTTCCTGCGTTCACGAAAGTGTGTTTCAACTTGCATCTAGAATACAGGCATACCTTGGAAATACTGTGCATCTTAGTTCTACCATAAAGCACATGTTGCAATAAAGTGAGTCAGAGGAACGTTTTGGTTTCTCAGTGCATGTAAAAGTTACGTTTACACTATGCTCTAGTCTATTAAGTGTGCAGTCGCATTATGTCTTAAAAACAAGTATATACTTTAATTTAAAATTACCTTATAACTAAAAAATGCTAAGCATCATTTGAGCTTTTAGGAAGTTGTAATCTCTGATCACAAATCACCTAACAAATATAATTTTAATGAAAAAGTTTGAAATATTGCAAGAATTATCAAAGTGTGATGCAGAGACATTGTGTAAGCTTTTCTGGAAACAGCATCAGTAGACTTGCTCGATGCAAGATTGCTATAGACCTTCAATTTGTAAAAAACAAACAAACAAAAAAAATGCAATACCTACAAAGTACAGGAAAGCAGAGTACAGTAAAATGAGGTGAGCTAAATATAAAACTTCTGACAACTTCATGATAAAAAGATAAATATCCAATGAAAAATGGGCAAAGGATCTAAATAGACATTTCTTCAAACAAGACATACAGATGGCCTGTAAACAAATGAAAAGGTGCTTAGCATCGTTCGTTGCTGAGGATAAGATACAAAGTGGAATCATGGCAAGAACACCTAGGGCCGGGCAGCCCTGGTGGCACAGTGGTTTGGCGCGGCCTGCAGCCTGGAGTGTGATCCTGGAGACCCGGGATCGAGTCCCACATCGGGCTCCCTGCATGGAGCCTACTTCTCCCTCTGCCTGTGTCTCTGCCTCTCTCTCTATGTCAATAAATAAATAAAATCTTTAAAAAAAAAAAATAACACCTAGGGCCAGCCATGAGGGTGGCTACAATCAAAGAAGACAGGTAACAAAATATGTGGAAAAATCGGAGCCCCCTAACATTGCCAGTTGGATTTTAAAATGGTGATACCACCTTGGAAGACAGTCTGGCTGGTTTTCGGAAAGTGGCACATACCGTAGGCGTACGATCCAGCAATTCCTCTCCTAGGCATATAGTCAAAAGAACTGAAAACACAGGACCACACGAAAACTTGTACGTAAATTTTCATAGCAGCCTTATTCATAACAACTCCAAAAAGTAGAAACTACCCAGATGTATGTCAGCTGATAAACAGATAAAACATTGTGTCCATACAATGAAATGTCACTCCGCCATTAAAAGAAATGAAGTACAGGTAGATTCAACAGCGTGGTGAACCTTAAAAGAAGTCATATATTATATGATTCCCTTTCTAGGAAATGTCCAGAGTGTTCATAGAGGCAGAAAGTAGCTTAGCAGTTACCAGGGGCTGGGGGAGGAGAACACAGAGAGTGCCGTGAAATAGGATTGCCGTGAAAAGAAATAGGATTTCTTTTTGAAATGTTCGAAAATTGATTGTGGTGGTAGTTTTACGACTCTGCGAATAAACCACAGAATTATCCAATTTACATGGACGCATTATATAGTTTTCAAATTCAGTCTCAATGAAGCTGTTAAAAAAAATTAAAGAACCCGTTTCCAGTTCCACTTGGAAGTCTCCAGTCTGTCCTAAGAACAAGTAAAAACCTGAATAGATTGAGAAATCAACTCTTCTAGGATGTGTGGGAGAGGAGAGGACACAGGGCCAACCACTGCCCCTAAGAACGGAGACAGACAGGTGGACACAGAATCACAGCTGCCCAGGGCAGACACTCAGTGGGCAGAGGCCTCCAGGGGGCCAGCGCCGGGGTGGGAAACCTGAGTGGAATTGAGGACTTGCTGGAGGCTCAGGTGGACAAGTGTGAGAGTTAAAACGGGGCCCAGTCAGAGGGGCCCCCGCAGTACTGTGAGTTTTACCACCAGGAGCTCGACCAGGTTCCCACGGTGAGTGTCTGAAGAAGGATCCCTCCTGCTTCCTTCCAGCAGGGGACGGGGAGGAGGCCATCTGAAACAGCCCAGAACACTCCATTCTCCCTAACAAGGTCTCCCTCTGGGGAAACCAGTTCACCTGAGTCTAACCCAGTGGGGTGTCATCAGAGGCTAACAGACCTGGCGGAAGGAAGACACCCAACTCCAGCCCACGAGAGCCATCCAGTCCCACCCGAGGTGGGAAACACTTGTGAGGCTCGCAGTCCAGAGGCCCGGCTCACGGAAACAGTGAGACCAGGCCACGGGCCACAGATCACGCCCTCCCCGCGCCTCCCCTCCACTAACTAAAGCCTGGTTCACAGCAGCTCCTTTGCCCCAGGGCGTCAGGTCCAGCTACCAGGAAAACGGGACCCGGCACACCAAAAGGCAAAATCACAATTGGAAGGGAGGGAACAGTAAAACCAGGTGTGGCAGGGACGCTGGGATCGTCCGACCAGGAATTTAAAACAACCCTGATTAGGGATCCCTGAGTGATTCAGCGGTTTGGCACCTGCCTTCAGCCCAGGGCGTAATCCTGGAGTCCTGGGATCGAGTCCCACATCAGACTCCCTGCATGGGGCCTGCTTCTCCCTCTGCCTATGTCTCTGCCTCTCTCTCAGTCTCTCTTATGAATAAATAAATAAAATCTTAAAATTAAAAAAAAAATCTGATTAACGTGCTAAGGGCGCTAATGACTACAGCAGATGGCACGCGAGAACAGACATCAGCAGAGATGGAAATCTGTGAAAGAACCACAAAAAAATTACTACAATGGAAATGAAAGATGCCCTGGTGAATGGAATCAAAGAAAACCTGGATAAATGGAGAAAGAGTCCATGTTTATGGGTAAGAAAATAATGCCGAGGTGTCACTCCTTTACAACTGGGTCTATAGATTCAGGGCGATTCCTATCAAAATCTCAGCACATTGGGGGCGCCTGGGTGGCTCAGGCCAGGGAGCGACTGGGTCTTGATTTCACGTCGTGATCTCAGGGTCATGGGAATCTGCGCTCAACGAGGAGTCTGCTGGGGCAGCTCTCTCCCTCCCCCAGCCCCTCCCATACCCCCCCCCAATAAATCAATCTTTTAAAAAAACTCAGCACACGATTTTGCCAATACCAAGAGAATGATTTTAGAGTTTACGTGGAGACGCAAAAAACCCAGCATAGCCAACACAGTAGTGAGGGAGGAGAACAAAGTTCTATAGAAATCATTGACAAGCTGGCCTTCGCTAAAATGCACAGCTTCTGACCTGAGAAGGCAAGGTACAGACAGGGAGAAAAGACACACGGAGGTCCCCCCGGTACAGGACGGTCGTCCAGAAGACACAACCCTTACAAGGCAATCCTACGAAAACACATACACGTAACCCGATGCCAAAATGGGCTCGGGACTTTTACAGACCCCGCACCAGAGAAGAGGTCCAGGCGGCCAGTAAGCACACGAAAGGATGCTCCACATGGTACATCAGCAGGGAAATGCAAGTAAAACGAGACGCCACCACACACCTAGCAAAAATGGCCAAAATCCGGAGCGCTGATGACACCGGATGCTGGCCAGGATGCGGAGCAGCAGGAGCGCTCGTGATCGTGATGTGTCCACGTCGGTTCATCGAATATAACAAAAGTGCCCCCTGTTGTGGGGATGTGATGATGGGGGAGGCTGTGCGTGGCGGGGGCCGGGGGGGGGTCGGGGGGCACAAGGGAAGTCCCTCCCTCCCTCCTGATTATGCTCTGAACCTGAAACTGCCCCAAAATACGAAGCCTTGAAAAATAGAGAAATACGTGCCCTTCTGGATACTTGAATCCAATTTAAATTCTTAGAAAGCACATCATTCACAAACTCCCATTCTTTAACACACAGTAGTCAAGTGTGTCTCCATACCAGGTCGTCGGGCCGTCCTTCCTTCCTGGTGAGGACTCCTGCTCGGGATTCCGAGTGCTGGGTCCCTCCTCTCTTGAGAAGCGTCCCTCCGACACACGTCTGTCATACAGCTCTGCTCCTGCACCCCAAACAACCTAAATGTCGTATCAGTTACTTAAGATCTTAGCACACTTACTTTTTAAAGGCTGGATGTGTGGGGGGGGGGTGGAGGGGTTGTTTGTTTATTAACCCAAAGCCGACGTCCGGAGCTGTTAGCCATGAACTCTGTGAATTTGGAGGGAGATTGTGTGTCCATGTGCACGAGTCTGTGGTTTGCTGGAAGGAGCCACTGCGATCATCATATCCTCCGAGGAATCCTTGGCCCTGAAAAGTTTAGTTATGATGATGCATAATCATCATATAAATCAGGGGTTGGCAAATTTTCTTCCGTATAGGGCCAGGTAGTAATATTTTCAGCTTCGCAGACCCGTTTCTGGCCCAACTACTCAAGCGTGATGTTGTAGCACAAAAGCAGGCATAGACAGTTCCTAAATGTACAGACACAGCAGCGTTCCAGAAGACTTGTTTTACAAAATCATTGGCCGGCTGGATTTGACCCCTGGGCCATAGTTTGCCAACCCAAAATGGAACAAGTTTCAATAACTTACAACATCCTCCCCTCCACTTTCATGCGAATCCTTCTGTTTCTTCCCATGAACCAGGACAGGCCCACAGAGCATCACACTGGAGCCAGAGTGGAAGTTAGGTGGGAGACCTTCTATCTTCAGCAAATTGAATGACACATCACCACTTTCTCACTGTATCATCTGAATTTTCCAAATGGTGAAACATTTCTAGCTTCATTTAAATCATCCTAAGTGTTCCTATGTAAGAATGCGTTGTTAATAGGCTTGACCAGGGAACCTCTGACTTTGCTGTTAAATTCAGAATATTGAATATCCAGTCAGTAACCCCATGCATGGTAGGTCAGGAGAGAAGCTGGCAGGCTGGCAGGGCAGGAAAATTCATATGGTATATTATTGATTTTCTTAAAATTGACAATCTGTTGAATTTCTGGTTCAATATCAAGCCTCACTTTGGAAAGTAGATGCATTCTAGAAGAATAAATGTTGTCTTTTCGTTGACTTCTATGATAAAAAAATAACATATATTCAAAATAAGCTCACTTTTGGCTAGACCTAAACACAACAGAGGGGGACCCCCTTTTTAAAAATCTACCTTTTGGGGGCACCTGGGTGGCTCAGTGGTTGAGCATCTGCCTTTGGCTCTGGTCATGATCCCGGGGTCCTGGGTTCGAGCCCTGCGTTGGCCCACTCTTTCTGCTCAGCCCACTCTCTTTCTGCTCAGCACCCTCTCTTTCTCTCTCAGATAAATTCAAAAATTTTTAAAAATAAAAAGCCATGTTTTTTGTATAAGAATATACCAGGCATGGGGCCCCTGGGGGGTTCAGTCAGTTAAGTGTTCAACTCCTGACTTCGGTTCAGGTCATGATCTCAGGGGCATGAGATTGAGCCCAGCATTGGGCTCCGCACTCAGCAGGGAGCCTGCTTGTCCCTCTCTCTGCTCCTCTCCTCGCTGTCGGGAGCACTCTTTCTCTCTCTTTCTCTCTCGATCTAAAATAATCAAAAAGAAAGAAAGAAATAATCAAAATAAATAATCAAAAAGAAAGAAAGAAAGAATAAACCAGGCCCACGTCCCCTGCTTTCCTGCGCCCGGGCCTTTCCCCGTGGCGTTCTAAATGACATTCCCTCGGTGCTGCTGACTCCACTGCGTGCTCTGTGTCATTTCTCCGACAGAGTAATATGCAGAGACACTTGGCGAAGTGCAGTGCGGGGCCAGGGAAGCCAGCTGCCTCGGGGAAAACAGGAAGGATGAAGAGCAAGCCGGCCGGCCCGAAAGAGGCGGCAGTAAAGAAAGAAGGTAACTCATTTTAAACAAACTACATTTTAATTTGAGAGTGATTTTCCCCGTGTCTCCCCTCGGGTGCTGAGTGTTACTGCGCAGGGCACCCACCCAGACACCCGAAGTGCGGGGCCCCGACAGGTGCCTGGGCCTGGGCCTGGGCCCGGGCCCCGCTCTGTTGCTGCCCCCTGCCACCTCGGGGCACTGGCACAGTGGGGGTGATTGCTTCTGCACATCACGGGATGGGGGGTCCTGGTGGGAGGGTCTAGAGAGGCTGAAGGCTGCCCCCTCTGGAAGCCCGTGGACTGTCACCTGCGCCCGGTGCCATGTGCGTGTCCTGGGGCTGCTGCAGCAGTGGCCACTGCCTCTTAGTTCTGGGTCCCCGACGTCCTACATCAGGGGGTCAAACCTCCCTCTGAAGGTTTTGGGGAGATGCCCTCCTGCCTCTTCCAGCTTCTGGTGGCTCCAAGCATCTCTTGGCTTGTGGACACATCACCCGAGCTTCCCTCCCTGTTCTGTCTCTCCTCTTCTTTCCAAGGACACTTGTCCCTGGTCGTGGTGCCTGCAAGATCCAGGATGTCTCATCTTGAGATCCTTAACCTAATTATATATCTTCAAAGATCCTTATTCCACAGAAAGTTACGTTCACAGGTGTTAACGGGGTTAGGATGTGGACATATCTCTTTGGGGGCCGCTACGGGCATCACAGTCTTTATGCTCGGCCAGGGGAGGGGGGGCAGATGTGGGTTCCCAGGTTAGGGCAAAAAGCCTGCGTCCCCACTGCCCTGTGAAAGGTTCTGTGCCACGAGGGGACAGACCTAACTCTTAGGCAGGCATTGTGCTGTGTTTTGCATTCTTGTCATATGAGAGTCTCAGAACTGGAAAGCACGATTGGAAACCACTCGACGTTACCTCGAAAACAAATGGAAAATGTGTGCATGACATCCTCATTCTTAAATCCCCTATATTTTGGAGTTCTCTTTTGGGCCACTACGAGCTGTTCAGACCTTCCTCCACCAGCTCCCAGGCTTCCCCATCCCCAGGCACAGGTCAGCCTGCGGGGTGTGGGGTGAAGCCAGAAGAGAAATGAACGTGACAATACGCATATAAAAATGTCGACTCCGGCCTGGACCCGATTTGTCTTTGCATTGACGATGTCATCAAATACTACTCTTCATAGTTTTATGGAGGAGCCCCACCCCCCTCGCCGTTCCCATCTGAGGTCTGAGGCCCGTGGTGACGCTGCCTGGCACTGCCTTCCTGTCCCTAACCCCATGTTTCCCCGCCCTCTCCCGCTGGCCTGTGGCCCGCACCCAGCCTCTCCTGCCCGCCAGCCTTAAACACACTCAAGTGTCCTAAGAAAAGATGAACCCCTGCATGACGCCCACCCCACCTGGCCCATGAAACTGCCACCGTGTTCGCGACGGACTCAGTCCTGCCCCTGCCAGGCCCCTCCGTCTACTCTGCTCCATCACACCACTGAGCTCACCAGAAGCTCCCTGTTACCACATTCCGCCGCCGTGGCACCCCGGACTGGTCACCCTCTTGACCCTCTCCCCTCCCGCTTGCCCAGCATGCATCCAGCCTCCTGGTGTTTTCGCTGGCTTCCCCAGCCACCTCACCTTGTCCTGTCCTACCAGCAGCTGTTCTCACCTCACCTTGCATCCACAGCGGCACCACCTCCATACCTGTAACCACCGCCACACCTGGCCCCGTGTCCACACCTGCACCCACTTCCATACCTGCCTGGGTGACCCTCACCTTCTCCGTGGCAGGTCCCTGGTGATCTGGGACTGCAGCCCCGAGGCAGCCCCCACAGGCTGGGAGCGAGTGTCCCACTGCCTGGTGAGTGTCCCCTCTCCGCTCTCTCAATCTCAGTCCATTTACAACTGAAGTCTTGACACCTCTCTCCTTCGCTCTGACCCTCAGCCTCGTTCTCTCCCGCCACCCTGATCCATGCTGGTGTTTGAAGATGAGACACACTAGCAGCACCCCCGCCCACTTCTCAAGGCCTCAGACACAGGACAGGATCCACCCTGTCTCCCCAAAGCCCAGGACCCCATCTCAGCACCTCTCCCCTCTGTCCCTGCTACCCACCACCTGAACACCTTCCCTGTGCACCCAGGGCTCTGAGGACTGGGACCTTGGGTGTGGCTAGCGGCATCCCACCCGTCCCAGCCAGGTGAGATTCCTGCTGACTCACCCACAGATCCCCAGGATCTCACCTCTGGATCCCAGAGATCTCAGCTCTGACCCCTGAACCGGTCAGCCCCATCTCACATACACCCAAGGCTGTGCCTCTGCTTTGCACATCCCCACCTGGTGCTCGGCGTCACATTTATCTGATTCTTCAGTAAGTGCCAGCTCTACCCACACTGAGCTCCCATCCAAGGTGGGCCTGGCCCTCGAGTCCACACCAGGCCTGGCGTTAGCAGGGTTCATTCATTCCCACTAAAACAAACAAGCAAATAATGAACACAGCCCTTTATTGGAGAAGATAATAAACAGGTGCGATCCACCTCAAATCTTCCAACCACCATAACGGGATCCAGAGGCCAGGCTACTGGGATCCATGCTCTAACTGGGACCCTATAATGTCCCTACAAATGTGTGACTTCCCGGCTAATTAGGCACCTGATGGCTCTCGCTTGACATCTAAATGCAGTGTTTTCTTTTAATTATCTATTAAAGCCTCTAAAAACCTTGGGCCAAATTCTGTCTGAATAAGACTAGCCTTCACTAGGAGACCGAATGATAGGGAACGACGGAAAAGTTTTTGAAGATGTCGCCCTTGGTTGGTGACCTGCTTGCAGTGCAGCAGAGTTAAAGCATAGGGGCCTCCATGCTGGCCATGGGCCTCTGCGGTGGGATGACAACTCCTCGGCCGAGCCAACCCTTCCAGGACAGTGACGCTGAAGTTAATGATGAACAAAATCAAAGGGATGAAAGTGGACCCACGTTTACACCCCCTCCCGCTGGACCTACACCGGTGTCTGAAACAGGAGCATCGCTCGGACCAGGTCATGCAGAGCACCCAGGAGGCAGCCTGCCCTGCTGCTCGCCTTCCAGAGGGCAGAGGTGGGCAAGCAGAGGTTTAAAAACGGACAGCAGTTAAAAACGGACTGGGTGCATTAAAACATATCTTGCATGTGGGATGGTCAGCTGTCGCACCCCAGACAAAGCATGAATCGAAAGAGTACACTGGCTTATGTTGGCAAAAAATACTTAATTTGCATTTCAAGGGTTTTTGACCTGTATTATCCAGATAATGGTCTGGCTTCTACTTTGCTGCGTCAGTGGCTCAGCCTTTGCATCCGTGAGACGCAGCTTAGTGCTCTCCCCGGACGCCCCGTAGGATGCTTCAGGAAACCACCAGCAAACATATCTTCCACCCTTGCCCCGACAGGAGGTGGAGCTTTGGGGAGGGTGGGCTCCCGGGCAGGCGGTGAAGTCCCATGGGTGTTCTTGGGGAGTAATTTGGGAAGTGGGTAGAGGGATGACTATCATCGGATTTACAGTGACCTATTTTTAAACTCCCAAAGTGGAGCTGACTATTTTATAAGCTGCTGGAGGGTGGGCAGGGATGGTTCTGGATCTGGGTGTGGCTCACGCTGGGTGCCTAGCACAACGCGTGACCCCGAATTGACTCTGCATGTGTTCGCTGGCAGTAGGGACAAGTGCCCTGCGAGCAGCTGGCTTTTTTTTCAGGCTGGTGGTGTTCTTCCGTGAGCACCAAAACAAGACGGGCAAGCAGCTCAGCCACCATATAGGTCCGCAGGATCCGCGTTCAGCCTGCTCAGCCGGGAGCGATCCTGCTTCCCAGCAAACATATGGCAGTGCCTGGAAACATTTTTTGGTTGTCACAAGCGAGGAGGAGCATTCTTCTGGCATCCACCCATCCCTGGTAGTGGCCGGGTGTGCTCCCAACACTGTGCAATGCACAGGACAGCCCCCAGCAGATTATCCAGCCCTAAAAGCTAGAGGGCTGAGGTGCAAAATCCCCTGAAGCACATAGGTGCCATCAGAATACTTATATGGATGTCTTATAAATGGAAAAAATCCTTTTCTAAGACTTTTGCTGTGTTTAAAAACCAAGTGATTATTTCCGAAATGTATATGCACTGATTCCTTGACTTTATTTTCGATTTGCCCAAACCCTGTTCCTTTTCTCCAAGAAGATGCCGCGAAGGAGGTGTCCGCTGTGAGAGTGCAACAGTACCTGGGAGAGGTGGCTCCTGTCGGCTGCAGGGGCGTCACAGCCAGAAACCAGGGCCTGAACAAAGTGACCTGTGACGGATAAGTGACAGAGATTCAGAGCCCGTGTTTATAGGGGTCAACTCTTCAGCAAGTTAGAAGTTTCATAGAATCTCTTTGAAACAATTAAGTTCATGACAATGGATGGTCTCAGTTTTTCCAAAGTTTGAGGTTAGTGCCAGGAATTGTTTGCATGTGTTTTTCACTGGATATTTCAAAAAAACATTGCAGGTATTTTATAAAAGGCCTAGATCTTAAATTGGAGGATAAAACCTCAAACCTATCAATTCATTCACTTGATACTGGCAAGGTGGCCTGCAATGAATGGGCAGTGATTTGGGGGGGATACTAGTTATTTCAGTTGTTGTACAGACTCTTTAGTGCTTCAGTGCAAACAGCCAAAGCTGGGACACTATATGTTAAATTGTACACACCCTTTCTATTCCAAATAGCATTTTCTAAACCTAAAAAACTGATATTATATCCATTTTAATACAAATGAATTTTCCATAGAGTTTAAAGTTACTGTAATGCGTTTAATTAGTCCTAAATTCAACAAAAAGATCTTAGTAGTGTATGTGGGGGGGAATGAGTAGAAGATGGAATCCTCTAGATTAGATGGTAATGCATAGTTATTTTACTTTGATGTATGGCAAGGCTCACTTTGAGTTTGTATTCCTCCTAAATTATGTTTTCTGGCAGGTGTGAAATTTCCCTGGTGAGCTACTGTCACCTACTACTATACAGTTCATCACTCTTCTGTTTTGTTAAAACTACTTTGTTGATACTGTTTTAAATAATTAGCAGAGTGAGAAGAAACATAATGAAATGTGTACTGATAATGAAATGTGTACTCGTGGAGAGTTTGTGCTTCGTGTGTCATGCCCTAGAATTGGTGAGTATTTCTCCTTTGCCAGTGGAAGAGACTTTCCTCAGCATCGAGAAGCCTGCGAAATGCCTCTTTGGTACTAATTAACTAGTGCCTAATTAACTAGTTAAGCAATTACCTAATTAACTAGTAACTAATTAACTAGTAACTAATTAACTAGTACCCATGTTTATAATGATATCTTTTTCATACTTTTCCTCTTACCTCAGCAGTTGTTTTTGCTCTGAACTTTCCTCCTCCTGGTATAAAATCACCCATAGGTCCCACATTTCACTTTTTCAGATTTATTGAAATCTATTTGGCAAATAAAGTTGTGAGATATTAAAAGCGTGCTTCACGATGATTTGCTACACAGGTACCTTGTGTAAGGACTCCCCCCTCATCTCTCATATTCTTAAAATGCTGGCGTGCCAGTCTTCCAAGTCCAAAAGCCCTGTATAAAGTGAACACGTAGAAGCACTTTCCAGCTGGAAGGGCATTATATTCTTTTCATGACAGCATATTAATTGAGTGCACGTAATGAGGCTTAAATTCTATAGCCTATTGTAAGCTATTATTGTGACTATTTGAATTTTTGTAACACCTTATTTGTTGTTTAAGGATATTTTGCATAACTTAATAAAATGAAATGACTTAAAGTTGCTCTTTGTTTTATAAGAATGATGGTTCTAAAAAAAAAATCTGGGCAGCCCCGGTGGCGCAGCAGTTTAGCGCCGCCTGCAGCCCAGGGTGTGATCCTAGAGACCTGGGATCCAGTCCTGCAGGGAGCCTGCTTCTCCCTCTGCCTGTGTCTCTGCCTCCCTCTCTCTGTCTCTCATGAATAAATAAAGTCTTTTTTAAAAATCAATTAATTAATTAATTAAAAAAATAAAAAATAAAAAATAAATCTTCACCTTTGCCTGGTAAGGATGTGGAGAAATTGAAGCCTTGTGCACTGGTGGTGGAAATGTAAACTGGTGCAGCCAAATGTAAACTGTGGAGAATAGTGGCGTTGATCAAAAAATGAAAAATAGAATTACCGCGTGATCCAGCAATTCGGTTATATACCCAAAAGAATTGCAAGGAGGGTCTGAAGAGACACTTGCACACCCATGCATGTGGCAATAGCGCAATAGTCACAACAACCAAAAGGTGGAAGGAACCCAAATGTCCATCACTGGATGAATGGATAAATAAAATGTGCTCTCTCCATATGGGAGAACATAATTCAGCCTTAAAAAGGAAGGAAGCAGGCAGCCCGGGTGGCTCAGCGCCGCCCTCCCCCCAGGGTGTGATCCTGGAGTCCTGGGATCGAGTCCCACATCAGGCTCCCTGCATGGAGCCTGCTCCTCCCTCTGCCTGTGTCTCTGCCTGCCTCTCTCTGTCTCTCTCTGTGTCTCTCATGAATAAATAAATAAAATCTTTTTTTTTTTTTTAAAAAGGAAGCTCTGATGAGGGATGAACCTTGAAGACATTATACCCAATGAGATAAGCCAGGCCCAGAGGGCAAATACCACCATAGGATTCCACTTACCTGGGGTACTTGAAGTTCATCCGATTCAAAGCTACAGAAAGTAGCCCAGGGCGCTGGGGGGAGGGAATGGGGAGTCAGTGTTGAATGGGGGTAGAGTTTCAGTTTTGCAAGACAGTGAAAGCTCTGGAGACCTGTGGCACAACAATGTAATGGACTGTACGCACTGGACTGTATGCACAGAAATGGTGAAGAGAGCAAATATTTTTTCACTGTGTATTTTACTACAATTAAATTCTTTTAATTTAAAAAGAAGCGTGTTTGAAAAATGCAAGCCCAGTGTGTATCTCCACTCCACCAAGAGCTCTGAATATTAGTGAATTAATATTAATTAATTAATATTAGTGAATATTAGTCATTGCTGTGCTTGTTAATTATTTTATAACCTTTTATTGATATGCAGGTCTGATGTGCTGAAATTATTTTATAACCTTCTGTGGATATTTAATTACTAGAAACTAAAAAGAGGGGTAAGTATTTTATAGGTAATTTATGGTGGTTTTTTTGTGGGGGGTTTTTTGCATGCGGCACACCTAGAGGAAATATTACATAGGACCAAATGCACACGCTCAGCTTTGATGCAGTCGTGCCCAGGCTCCCACCCGACAGACCCCCGGGGGGAAAGGGAGACTCATCTGTTCCTCCTCAAGTGCACGAGGCCTCAAGTGCTCCAGGAATACGTGGGATTTCCGTGACAGGAGCCAGGACAACAGTCCCCACAAGAGGGCAGGCATTTCTTTCTTTTCCAACATCGGACAGCCCCGGCAGCTACTGGAGACTGATCAGAACACGGAGGTATAACAAAGTCTCGGCGGTTAGTTTGGTCAGTTCTGTGCGGTACAGAAAGATGAACAGAAAGCGATCCGTCTTCTAGAAGAGCAGGAAGGCTTCTCGCACGCGGGGCGGCGCAGAAAGGGGCCTTCACATCATCCCTCGGCTCTGCGTTTCAGAGCGCCTCGAAACGGTTCTGAGATCCAGCAGGAAACCATTCTGGAATGTACATCTCTTGCACAATTTAACGTCTCTGTCTAGGGGGAAGGGTGCTTAGATTACAACATTGTTTGACAACAGCTTTACTGTCCAAAGGATGCTTTTTAAACAAACCTAAGGCCTGACAGGATGCCATTTATTGTTCAAAGTCAGTTACTGAAAGGCTTGGGGACGGGGCAGGGAGCGGTTCATATTCTAAAGTGCCCACCTCCTGAAAATGCCAAGGGATGCTTATTTTCCAGGTGGTGTTTCCTTTAGAAATGTTAACACTGTTATTTGTTTTTTAAGATTTTATTTATTCATGAGAGACACACAGAGAGAAGCAGAGACCCAGGCAGAGGGAGAAGCAGGCTCCATGCAGGGAGCCCGATGCGGGACTCGATCCCGGGACCCCGGGATCATGAGCTGAGCCCAAGGCAGAGGCTCAACCACTGAGCCACGCAGGTGCCCCAGAAACGTTAACACTTCTTGATAACCACTGAGAAGCTCAGCAAACAACCCCTACGAACGTATTCTCTCTGTGACAATCCAGCGTTAATGGGCAGTGCTACTAAGCACGTCCGGTCAAAGCCTCAAATAATCGACTGTTTCCACGTGCCCCCCATCTTCTTCTGGCAGTTGATTATTAATTGAGTGTATCAGACAAAACGCAGATTCAAAGTGGCTGCTCAGTGGATGATGCCACTGTGATCACTTCGGTGTCACTTCCAAGGCATAGCTATGATTATGAGCCTCGTCTCATTAAATCACTGTCCTCCAGTATGCATGGTTTGGGATTTCAAAAGACTCACATGCCTGTTTTTCCACGGGGTCACAGGGAGAATCCTGCGTGGGACGCTCACTGCACTTGCGAGGATCAAAAATTTGGTAAAACAACAATAAAACCCCTCTTAACTGAGTCACCGTGGCTGGAAGCCAGCCACAGGAGACCATATAGGGAGGCTGCAAATAGCTGTCATGGTGAAATATTCCCCAAAGGAGCAAGCAAATGAGCTGAAACAGCACGTGGCTGTCACTTCCTGCTAATGAAATATGACAGTTTGTATATGAGTCCAGAGGTCGCTGATTAAAAGACTCATCCTGATAGTGACTATAATTACATCCCGAGGCCTGGACTAGCAGAATTGGTCAAATAACAGCAGCAAATATCATGCTAGACAATGAATCACTTTAAGTCAATCAGCACCAGTCACTAAATTGGTAGAAAAGGCTGTTTAACCTTTCCTGAGGCAGCCCTGTCCCTTGCCAGCCACCCGAAGACTGGAAGCATGCACTCTTTTGCGGGGAGAAGCTCCGCATGAGAACTTCTTTTCCCCCTGCCAAAATGAGAGCAACCTGCTGGCAGCGTTGAAATTATCCAGGAATACTGACAAAACCATTTTTAAAGAGATTCTAGGATTTCTCTATTAGATAAAAACAACCATTTTGTTAGTTAAATAATTTGTCTTAAGCAGAAAAAGAAACCAGTTTCATTGCAGAGGCATGCTGCCCGGGTTTGCGGCTGGTACAGGAAGATTCAAATACAGCTGCCCTCAGGAGTTCAAAAATTGATTTTAAAGGAAATTCAAGGGGCACCTGGGTGGCTGGGTCGTCGAGTGTCTGCCTTCGGCCCAGGGCGTGATCCCAGGGTCTGGGGATCGAGTCCCATATCGGGCTCCCCACAGGGAGTCTGCTTCTCCCTCTGCCTGTGTCTGTCTCTCTCTGTCTCTCATGCATAAATAAATAAAATCTTAAAAAAAAAAAAAAAGAGGGAAATCCAAGAATAAACATGCTGGTTCTGTCCCAGCCATGGAGCAGCATTAAACCAGCCTCCAGTTCTGATGCCACCTCCTTCAAAAAGCTAGTATTTGAAAGTAGGACACTTTTGGAGGAGGTGGAGAAAATCAGACTTCACCGGCAGACACGTCCCACTTAGCAGTGAGACCCCTGGAACACTTGCCCGCCGGGGCCAACACTGGAGGCCACGGGGTCAGCCCCGCATGACCTTCCCTGGAAGTGGCCACAACGGGTGACCTCCATCTTTTTTTACTTTGTCAGCCTGGAATTTAGAACATGATCCCCAAAATGTTGATACACGATCCCGCACGAATGACCCCTGTTTTGACTGCTGAATGTCCAAACCAAATCTAAATGCAAGTAGTTTTTCAAGAAACTGCAAAGAGCCCTATTGTTCACAAGCTGCCAGGTTGCAGCCTGGTGCCTTTGCTGGAGGAGGTGGGAGCGTGGGGTAGAGAGGAAGGAGTCGCGGGGGCTGCTGTCTGTCCTGCTGTCTGTCGGGCAGCAGGAGCCAGGGGGTGGCACGCCCCCGTGGTCTACAGGGGCCCCCAGTCTGGTGGGGGGGCTTCCTGCGTGGGCGGCAGCCTGTACCGAGTGCCTGGGTCTTGCTCGCAGCAGCGTCACCTGGCACTTGGATATGTCCTTGTCATTGTGCCGGTCACCTGGTCACTCCATCTGCTTTGGCTTAGCAGGGCTCCTCCTGAAGTGCAGCTCTGCCTATGTCTGGCCACACAACACACCTGACCTTCACCTGATCCCGTCACCTTGGGGGGAATTTCCAGCTGTCCCAAGGCCCTCAACTGACAGTAGTTCAGGAATCTCTGGGTGGGGCGGGGGGGGGTGTTATCCAGGGAGCTTGTGAAAAGTACAGACTCCGGGACCAGACCCCTGAAGACCCACAGAATTAGAATCTTGCAAGGCTGTCACCTGAGAATGAGCATTTTCCATAACCAGTTCTGGTGCAAAGCCAGCCCTGGGGGGACATGGGGAGGCGGCCACCTGCTCTCCAGGCTGGTGTCTTCCCTGTCTGCACAAATGTTGGAAAAACTGAAGATGCTTTAAGGAGCCAGGCCCTAAGCATCTCATTCTAGGTGGTTCTACACCAAAAGAGCGACTCAGCATCTCTCTGGTGACCTGTCAACTGGTTTTGTTCCAGAAGGAATGGAAGAAGGCAGAGCTCTGGAAGTGACATGTGACCCGTGTTGTGGAATTTGCTGGGCCTCCTCCATGGTTTAGCACTGAGATCACACACTCAGGTGACCTGAGAGTGTGACAGCTGTTTTACAGTGACAGAGCATAATCCGTGGGAAGGGGAGGGAGATGGCCAGAAGATTCAGGATCTGCCGTCGGCAACGAGTTACTCTTGCAGGCTGACAGGACATGTATCATGTAGAGCACGAACAAGACTAATTGACCGCTGGAAAATGCATTTGTCTGACCTGGCAAGCTTTCCTGTCCTATGTCAGGGCAATGTTCCGCTCTGAGTCATACAGACCCATTTCAGAAAGAGACCAGCTGGGTCTTCTTAAAAATTATTCCTACCTTTCAGGGGCGCCTGGGTGGCTCAGTCGTTTAATCATCTGCCTGCAGTTCAGGTCGTGATCCCAGGGTCCTGGGATCGAGTACCCCCACCCCCCACCCCCCGCCCCTGGCCATCAGGCTCCCTGCTCAGCGACGAGTCTGCTTCTCCCTCACCCTCTTCCCCTCTCCTGGCCTCCCCGCTCATGCTCTCTGCTCTCTCTAGTGCTCTCTCATTCTCAAATAGATAAATAAAATCTTGTAAAAGAAATTATTCCTACCTTTTATTTAGCCAGGTAGGGTGATCCCAGCATGAATGGATGGATGGATGGATGGATGGATGGATGGATGGATGGATGTGTACTATAGATAGATACTTGTTCATAGTTTTCAAATTTTTTGTTTAAAAAAAAATTCCATGAAAAATCAGAAATTAGTCATGGGAAGGTGGGGCCTTCAAATGTCGGCCAAATGCAAATTCGTTTACCAATCACACTTTTTATCTAAGTGAAATGGATACCAGATTTCTTAGTGCCATTGTCCAAGGACACTTTTTTTTTCCTTTTTCTTACATATTTTTTTTTTTGAGGTATAACTTACGTACAGTGTAATTCTCCTTTTGTGTACAATTCGATGAAGTTTTGACAAATCATCACGGTCAAGACTCAGAGCACGTCTGTCACTCCATCTGGCTTCGTAGCCAGCCATACCCTACTCCGCGCCCCTAGCAACTACTGGTTTCATTCCCCGCGTGTCACAGAGAAGGAGCCACACTACGTATTTGGGTCTGGCTTCTCTTGTTCAACAGAATGCCTCTGAGATTCAGCCCTGCTCCTGTGTGGATCACTGTTCCTTCCTTTTGATTTCTGAGTCACATTCCATTGTACGACACTCTGCAATTTCTTATCCGTGCACCAGCTCAAGGACATGCAAGTTGTTCCCAGTCCGCGAAGATTATGAATGAAGCCATTATAAACACTGGTGCATAAACATGTATTTTCATTGCTCTCAAGGTGAGAGTTCTGGGTCATAAGGTAGATGTATGTCTAACTTCCTCACAAACTGCCAAACTGTTTCCCCAAGTGAGTGTCCCATTCTGGCCTCCCGCCAGCCGGGGATGAGCATTCCAAGTGCTCCTCAGCCTCACCATCCCTTCGTTTTGTCAGAGTTTGCTCTGTTTTGTTTTTAGCCATCCCCGTGGGTGGGTATGCAGTGATATCTCCTGGTGGTTTTAATTTGCATGTCACCAATAACTAGTGATTTTGAAAACGCTCCCATGGGCTTCTTTGTCATCTGCCTATCTTCTTGGGTAAAATGGTCAAACCTTTTAACTATTTTTAAAAATTGGGTTGTTGGAGAGTTATTTACGGATTCGGGACACAAGTTCTTTATCAGATATATGTTTTGCAGATACTTTCTCATGGTCTTGTCTTTTCATTCTCTTCATGGAATTTTCAAATGAGCAGATTTTTTAAAAACCTTTATCTTATTTAATCCAATTTATCCTATCTTTGATGGATCGTTCTGTGAGTGGCACGTGTAAGCTTTGCATAACTCAAGGCCACAGGATATTTTCCTAGGTTTATTTCTAGAAGTTGTGTAATTTTATGCTTTGTGTTCAAGTCTGTGATCCATTTTGAGTCAAATTTGCAAGGTGTAGATCCAGGTTCATTTTTTTCACCGTGGATGCCCAATTGTCACAGTGCCACTTACTGAAAAAGCTATCCTTTGTCCATTGCATTCTCCTTGCAGCTGTGCCCAAAGCAAATTGGCCACACATGTGGGGATCTATTTCTGGACTCCATTCTGTTCCACTGATCCAGTTTTTCAACAGTACCAGGCTGCCTTGATTATTCTAACTTTAGCGTAAGCATCAAAACAGAAAATGTGAGTCCTCCAACACTGTTCTTCTTTTCCTAAATTTTGATCTTTTCCCTTTCCCTAGAAACCATCAAATACACTTGTTGATTTGTACAAGAAAATGTGGCTGAGACATTTGGTGGCGGGGGGGGGATATACATTTATAGATCCTTTTGGAAAGAATTTAACATTTTAACAATATGGTCTTTCAATCCACGAACACAGTATATCTCTCCATTTAGTGAGGTCTTTGGTTTCTTTCATCACTGTTTGTAGTCTTCAGCATATAAATCTTGCACAGATGTTGGATTTATACCAAAGTTCTTCATGGTTGTCTGGTTTGTTTTGGGTCTTGATTCTATTGTAAATTGTGCCGTTTCTGAAATTCTGATTTCTCATCATTCATTGCTAGTATAGAAACGTGCAGCTGAGTTTTGTATATTGACCTCGTATCCCGCAACCTTGCTAAACTCACTTAAAATCAGTTCTGGTGGTCTGTTTGTAGACCCCTTTATGTTTTGTAGACAATCATGCCATCTGCAAATAGAGACAATTTTATTTCTCCTTCTCCAATCTGTCTGTTTTTTATTTTCCTGCCATATTACACTGGCTAGGACCTCCAGTATGACCCCAAACAGGAGTTGTGAGAATAGACATTTTTGCCTTGCTCCCAATTTGGGGGAAGAACATTGAGTTATAGGCCATTATGTTAGCTATAAGTTTTTTGTAAATGCCCTTTATTGGGTTGAGGCCATTTCTTTTCTGTTACCAGTTTGCTGAGAATTCGTCATGAATGAATGTTGAATTTTGTCAAGTGCTTCTTCTGCATCAATTAAGATGATTATATGCTTTCTCTGTGTCTACTATATGATGGATCGCATTGGCTGGTTTTCTACTGTTGACTCAGCTTTGCCTTTCAGGATAAACCTGACTTGGTCATGATGTATTATCTTTTTTAAGTTTTGCCAGAGTTGATTTGATAATATTTTGTTGAACATTATTTCATTTATGTTCACAAGCAATATTGGTCTATAGTTTTCTTGTAATATGTTTGGTATTAGGGTAATGCTAGCCTCATAAAATGAATTAGGAAGTGTTCCCTCCTTTCCTGTTTTCTAGAAGAGTTTGTGTGAAATTAAGATTATTTCCTCCTTGTATGGTAGTATTTATCAGTGAAGACACCTGGCCTGGGGTTTTCTTTTTTTTTTTTAATATTTTATTTATTTATTCTTGAGAGAGACAGATAGAGACAGAGAGGCAGAGAGACACAGACAGAGGAGAAGCAGGCTCCACGCAGGAAGCCCAATGTGGGACTCGATCCCAGGACTCCAGGATCACGCCCTGGGCCGAAGGCAGGTGCCAAACCACTGAGCCACCCAGGGATCCCCAGTTTTCTTAATTATAACATTGTAACTGTGAATTCCATTTCTTTGATAACTATGGGATTATTCCGGTTATCTATTCTTTCTTTTTCTTTCTTTTTTCCTACCCATCCCCCCACTCACATCCCTTCTGGCAACAGAGTTTGTTCTCTGTATTTATTTAAGAGTCTGGTGTTTGTCTCTTTTTTTTCTTTGTTCATTTGTTTTGTATCTTAAATTTCACATATAAGTAAAATCACATGGCATTTATCTTTCTAACTTATTTCGCTTAGCATTATACCCTCCAGATCCATCCATGCCATCACAAATGGCAAAATATCATTCTTTTTTATGGCTGAGTATTTTTGCATGAGTAGCTTTGGTAGTTCATGTCTTTCAGGCATTTGCCCATTTCATCTCACCTGTCAGATTCTAGGGAATAAAGTTGTTTGCGATATTCCTTTATTATCTTTGTCATGTCTGGAGAGTCTATAGCAATTCCTTCCTTCCTTCCTAACACTGCTGATTTTGTCTTCTCTCTTTCTGCCATGGTCAGTCTGGCTAGAAGTTTATCAATTGTGTTCATCTTTTCAAAGAAGCATCTTTTTGTTTCATTAATTTTCTCTCTCATTTTCCTGATTTAATTCTATTGATTTCTGTTCTTATCCTTATCATTTCATTCCTGCAGATTAAACTTGCAACTCTTTTTTCCAGTTTCTTTTTTTTAATATATTTTTTAAAGATTTTATTTATTTATTCATGAGAGACACAGAGTGAGAGGTAGAGACATAGGCAGAGGGAGAAGCAGACTCGCTGTGGGGAGCCTGATGAGGGACTCGATCCCAGGTCCCCAGGATCATGCCCTGGGCCAAAGGCAGGCGCTCAATAGCTGAGCCACCCAGGGATCCCTCTTCTTCCAATTTCTTAAGGTGGAAGATTTCTTAAGGTGAATTCACTTGAAACTACTTTTTATTTTCTAACCTAAGCACTTGATGTTATAAAATTCTCTCTCAGGACTGCTTTATTTGCATCTTATAAATCTTGATATGTTGTGTTTTTTATTTTTAGTCAGTTCAAAATATTTTCTACTTTCCCTTGAGATTCCCACTTGGATCCATGGGTTATTTAGAAGTATGTTTAACTTTCAAATCTTTGGGAATTTCCCAGATAACCTTTCCATTAGTGATTTCCAGATTTATTACATTATGAGCAGAGAATACTTTGATGTCATTCTCTTCAATTTGTTAGGATTTGTTATTATCCGGAGGAAGGTCTACCTGGTTCAAGGTTCAGTGTGCCCTTGGGAAAAATGCGTGTCCGGCTGTTGGGTGGAATGTCCTAAAGTGCCAGTTAAGTCAATTTACTCGTGTTATCTGGGTCTTTTATATCCCTACTGGTTTTCTGTCTTTTTGTTCTTTCAACAGCTTAGAGAGGAGAGAGCTGAGGTCTTCAACTATAATCATGGATTTGTCTATTTGTCCTTTTGGTTTCTGCTGCATGTATTTTGAAAAGCCATGCTCCCCCCTCTACCTTGGGACTCCGTGTTATTACATGCTGTGCCCAGGAACTTGCTGAAATCACCTTGCAAAGTTGCAAGCTGCCAAGACATGAGCGCTGGAAACAGAGGCCTTGAACATCAGGACCCCTGGGAGGAGCAGACTGTCCTCCGTGGCTGGCGGCAGAGCATTTTGGCCAAGCCACCCCATGGGGGGGCCCTTCAGTCAGGGAGGTGTCAGAGAGCACTGCATGAAAGATCCCAAGATGGGGCTCAGGATCCTGAGTAGCTGTGCTCAGGGCCTTACCCCACTCCGGTGACCTCGGGCGAAGCCCTTGACTTCTCAGATCCTCATTTCCTCAAGTCAATCATCACCATAAATCGAATGTCTCCGCTAGATGCTGGGAAAACCAAATGAGATAAAGCATGGTTCTCCCCCTGAAGATGCTTACGCTCTTGCTCTCTCTCCTTCCTATTACTCGGGGTTCCTGAAGAACAGACAAGCCCCTGCTGTGTTGCCTGGCCTCCTTTCAGCTGGTGTTTGGGGACAGCTTTGGGTGGGAGAAGCGTGTTGGTTCTCCCTCTATGGCAGGTTCCAAGCCACCAGCGTGGCTCCCTGGGTGTGGAGTTGGGAAGAGACCCCCACCAGGTGCACATCACCATGTGGCATTTCTACTATAGAGAGACAACAGAGGTAAATAACCCCAAGGGCATAGATAACCGACAGTGTCTCAAAATAAGCCAAGGAGGGATATGTTCTGAGTATTTACTACCTTTGGCTTTAATATAACTCATTTAATTATAAACTTCTATTATTTAACTTTAACATTGGCCATGTCTAACAACCGACAAGCAGCACTCCTGAGCGTTTGGCCATCAGCCATGTGGGTTCGTGGGTGCACTGCCTCCTTTGCTCACAGAGGCCCAATCCCAACTCAGACAAGCCTCAGACAAGCTCTGCCAACAGAGAATGAATTGGTTCTTGGGATGGGAGCTTCCACAGTAACTCTGCAGCAAAGGTTTTTGGGTCTTCTGTTTCCAGCAACGTCTGCAGTTATCTCCCTGCAAGGGGCCAGGCCCAGCCCCAGGGAGCCAGAGACAGGCCGTGCTCTGATTGGCCAGCCCTGGCCATGCCCCCTCCTGGGGCCTGGTGGGGGGTGGGGGGGGGGTAGAGTAAGCCCCAGGGGACCAGAGCCCAGAGCCAGAGCCTCCCAGGAACATCTGGGCGACCAGGAAAGAGCTGGGGTGCGGGCGGGGGTGCAGGTGTCAGAGTCACCGAGGGTCCTCCGCTGGGAAGCCTGGGAAGCAATGAGCTGAAATTCCTTAGGAGCGTTCAATTTGAGGCTTTTCAGCCTTGGGACGTCTTTAGACTTTTGATGCTCGGGGTTTTCCCATTTCAGAAGTAACACATACTTGTTTTTACAAAGGAACCAGGACATATAAACCGTTGATAAGAGCACAGTTCCTCCTCTCCCCAGCCCCCAGCGCCACCCCCTACCCCACTCTACCCCCATTCCCCGTGGTTAGCAGCCTGTGCAGAGGGGGGCTGCCTCCCCCCCTTCTCTCCTGGTTCTACAGCCCAGACACACTCGCACGTGGGGGGTTTTGTTGTGCTTTTGCGGAAGTACACCCAGACCACACACGTGACCCTGCAGCTCGCTTTCTGTCACTGCCGGGTAAATCTTGGGGCTTCCCTACCAGTCAACAGAGAGAGCCCTGCAAACGTGAGGGTTGGCTCTAGCCAGACTGGCAGCTGGAGGCCTTTTCATTCATTGCTCCTACTGAGGGCGTGGAAGTGGAAAGACCTCTTGAGATTTCTAAATTTGGTCAGAGTGTAGGAGGCTGTGCAGGGTGCCTGTGTGCTAAAAATACCAGCCCCGGTCTGGGGTGGAGGCTGCCCTGCGTGGCAGCACATCCAAGATCCCGGACAGGTTTGTTCAGTCTCCTCCGACGACCTTTGGCCTTTCTGCCAAAGGTCGTCGCAGGGGGCCTGGGCCACGCAGAGGGCAGCCTGGCACTGGCCTCCAGGTGACCAGGGGGCGATTACAAAAGTTGCCCCAAACTGAGTTACTTCCCCTGTGGTCTTGTTACCCCATCGCTCAATACCACTGCAGGACTTGGACCACTCCACTGATATTTACTTATTTTTCAACTCACTTTTTAAAACCAAATACTGGGACTCCTGGGGGGCTCAGCGGTTGAGCATCTGCCTTCAGCTTGGGTCGTGATCCCGGGGTCCCAGGATCAAGTCCCACATCGGGCCCCCCTCATGGAGCCTGCTTCTCCCTCTGCCTGTGTCTCTGCCTCTGTGTGTGTCTCTGTGTCTCTCATGAATAAATAAATAAAATCTTTAAAAAATAAAATAAAAAAATAAAAGCCAAATAGTTCATTTTTAAATAAAACCTCACAACACTACAGTAGTTGGAAAACCAACACCACCTGCCATAAATAGAAATCACACGTAGACAGATAATAGATATCATGATAATAACTCACGTTACTGTTATTGAGATTTTTGAGCATTTGTTCTGCGCCAGGAGAGGCTCCGGACTCTAGAGTATTAACTCACATAATGAGTTGCAATAGTGTGGTTCCCTTCCTGTATCATCCCATTTTGTACGTGAGGGAAGAGGCTCAGAGCAGCGGCCCTGAAAACAGACACATCATCACTGAAACCCAAGGCAAGGATCACCGCGAGCACCCTTGCGCCCGTGGGTGGGCACCGCAGCTCTGCCGGACTTTGACCTGCTCTCTGCTTTTGCTTCCTTCACTCATCTACTCAACAAGTGTTCCCTGAGCTCCCACCACGTGCCCTGGCTGGGGAGAGGGGGCGGTGGGACTCTGTCCCTGCCCTGGAGGAGCCAGCCTGCACTCGAGGACAAGGGTGCATATGCACAGGCTCCCGTGGGTGCCTCTGAGCTACAGAGCTGGGAGGGGCGAGGGCATTCTCCAGCCTGGGCTGCAGGTGGAGGAGTGACGCTGGGCGACGTTTCTCAACTCTGAAGGATGATAGAAGCTAGGTGAGTTGAAGTCAGGGTCGAGGAGAAGGGAACATGGCAATTCAGGTCCATTAAAAAGGTGGATTGAAGTAGGTTGCGTGTCTTCATTGACACCCCTGTTGGATCGCTTGGACCTCAGTTTCTTCATCTGTAAAATGGGAATAATGGAGCCAGCCTCGCAGGGTAACATCCACGAGGAGGAACACATCACACAGTCTGGAAAGCATTCTGGCACTTCCTGCCACAAAGTAAATGCTCAAAACGTCCCAGCCAATAACGACAATGATGATTATTGCTTCTGGCAAGTAACAGTGTTTTCTATTTACCCTAGCAGCGTGCTAGAGATTTTTTTTTTTTTTAACGTCATTGGATTTTTCAAAGTGAGTTAAGAAGTGGCACGTGCACGGCAAGTTGAAGCTAATATCCGCATCCCCGAGTTTGTTCTCATTTGCACACACCTTGGAATTTTACAAGCACACAACAAAATTAACCTGTAATGTCCACATGTCCCTCTTCTCTTCCTGAGGCTTTATTTAGAAAGAAAAAAAAAAAAAAGTGGAAATCCGAGGCTATTCTTTTAAACTAAGAGCAATTCATTTACTTGATGGAGGATTTCAGTTTCTTACCAAATGGTAAAAGCAAGCTAATAATGAGCAATATTTCTAAGTAGCACAACTCTCAGCGTGGGGCTTTCTAAATCTGATCTAGACGGGCACAACATTCATCTTTTACAACCGATGCTTCTCTTTGCAAAGCGATGTGGCTTTGCAAGGACATCTATCAGAACAAACAACCCTCGACTAGGAGGCAGTGACTTTTCCCCTTGTCTTCCCACGTCCAAATGTGCTCAGCACGGTGTCACGGAGGAAGATGGCATTTCGGGGGAAATTAAAAAACTGGAATTATTGTTTAATCAGGTGACAGAAGAAAGAGTGCGGGCTGAGTGAGACCAGCCTGATGTTGGGATTCCTGCTACCTCCTCCCATTTGTAAGGGACGCTGAGCTAGTTCCCTCTCTGCAGGACAGGCTACCTCTTGGATTATTTTTTTTTTAAGACTTTATTTATTTATTCCTGAGAGACACACAGAGACAGAGGCAGAGACACAGGCAGAGGGAGAAGCAGGCTCCCTGCAGGGAGCCCAATGCGGGCCTTGATCCCAGGACCCCAGGGTCACGCCCTGGGCTGAAGGCAGATGCTCAACTGCTGAGGCGTCCTACCCAGGTGCACCTTCCTCTTGGATTCTTGAGATCATACTTGGTACAGACCCTGGTCCCCAGGAAGTGCTAAGCGAGGATCTCCTGTTATTATTACTGTCTATATAGACTGCGGGTAATCCCCCCTTTTCTGCAAGGGACATTGAGGATCACATGGGATAGCCCTGGACGGCATCTGCCCTTTAGAAACAGCCTTAGAGGGACGTCTGGGTGGCTCAGTGGTTAAGCACCAGCCTTTGGCTCAGGTCATGATCCCGGGGTCCCGGGATCAAGTCCCACGTCAAGCTCCCTGCAGGGAGCCTGCTTCTCCCTCTGCCTGTGTCTCTGCCTCTCTCTGTGTCTCTCATGAATAAATAAATAAAATCTTTTTAAAAAAGAGAAAGAAAGAAAGAAAGAAAGAGAAAGAAGAAAAAGAAAGAAAGAAAGAAAGAAAGAAAGAAAGAAAGAAAGAAAGAAAGAAAGAAAACAAATGAGCCTTAGATATTTGGGCAGAGCTGTGCCTACACACCCCTGGTGCTGAGCGGGGTGAGATCCAAGGTCAAAGCTGCCTCACACCAACTATAAAAGTGTAACAGAATCCAGAGTAAAAAGGGTGAATTGCTGCTTTTAGAACTTTGCAGGAAGCACAAACCTGGGAGGACCCCGTGGCAGCTCCCTGCCCCTCACCAGCACCCCAGGCCCCTGCACGCACGATGCCCAGACAGAGCCTCGGCTGATAGCGGTCGCCCACCGAGCCCACAGCTGGAGCAGGTGCTACCCCCACGGCAGTAATAGCAGTGGGATTACCAACCCAGGCTCTCCCCAGAGCAAGGAGTTGGCACTGATTATCTCACTTAATCTACCATCCCTTGAGGGAAATGCCATCATTATTCACCTTTCATAAGACAGGAAAGCAAGGCACAGAGAAGTTAAGAAACACGCTCCAGTCTCCACAGCTCACAGGTAGAGCCTGGATCTGAACCCGGGCAGTGGGACTCTGCAGCCCAGGCGCTCAAGCACCACCCCGTCCCCGGCCTGCCTCCCCAGCCCCTGCCAGAGCTGGGTCTGATGTGAGCACCCCACAATCTGGGCCTCAATGAAATGACCACCTGTGGCCACTCGGTCCTGAACCTCTCCGAAGGGGAGCTGTCCCCTGGTGGAGCCGGGCCGTGGGTGGCAACGGGAGAGACCCTCTGCCTCGGGCCCAGCATTTCAGGAGGTATCGTTGGATGGGGCAGCGTGTGCCCGAAAGAGTGAGCTGGCCTCCCGAGCTGTGCGTGGGGGCAGGAGCTGGCCGGGGAGGCAGGAAACCCCCGGGGCCAGAAATAACAAACACTTGTCCAGGACAGCTCAGAAGCGGGGGAAATGACACCGTGGCCTGCAGCTTGGCCAGGGCCTCCCGGCCACCCTGCCCACACCTGGCCTCCACCTGACTGGCTGCTGACAGCCCTCAGACCGAACGCAACCCTCATTGCTAAGTGACAGTTCGGTTTCTGGAAACGCACCCATTTGTTACGCACCACTCTCGGGCACCCAGGACTTCATTCCTGTGGTAGGCAGACTGTTGCCTTCCAAAGGCGCCAGGCCTCCAGCCACGTGGCTCTGGACTCTGCCCGCAACCCAGATGAGCAGGAAACGGGTTCTCCCCGTCCCCCGGAGCCTCCAGAAGGAACACAGCCCCTCAGGCCCGTGTGGAACTTCTGGCCTCCAGATCTGCAGGAGAAGAAATCTGTGCTGCTCGAGCCTCCACGGGCATGGTCACTAGTTACAGCAGCAAGAGGAAACAGGCACAGTTCTTACCTTATTCCTGTTAAAATGGTCATCGCTGCGGGGGGCGTCCGGGTGGCTGGGTGGCTGACGCATCTGCCTCCAGCTCTGATCATGATCCCGGGGGTCCTGGGATCGAGCCCCACGTCGGGCTCCCTGCTCGGTGGGGAGTCTGCTTCTCTCCCTGCCTCTGCTCCTCCTCCCTGCTCGTGCTCTCTCTTGCTCACGCTCTCTCTCAAATAAAAATAAATAAAATCTTTAAAACAAACAAAATGTTAATCGGCTGGTAGAGCCGGTGTTGGTGTGTGGTTTGCTGCGTACTTTGCAGTCCTTCGGTCCAAAACCTGCATCTGAGTCTGGCCAGGAAGAGGGGGGCCAGTGGGGGGCGTGAAGCCAGGAAGGCCAGGAGAGGAGGCCTGGGCGGCCGGACACCAAAGACGCACCACACATGCCTTACCCTCATTTTATTTGTGTATCATGATATATCCTGTGCCTAAAAAGGAGACGATTCTTAGCCTCGTAGACAAGGATTCTGCTGAAAGACATGCTCAACACCATGTTATTCCACTTTAGTTATTTTGAAGATGAGCAAAAGAGGCCCAGAGGGGTCCTGGGCCTGTCTAAGGCCACACGGCCAATCAACTTAAGTGGAGCAACACTGTGACGTCAAACTCCCACCCATCCTCGGATGGTCCTCCTGAACAGATCTGATTTGAGAAGAACACAGCAGAGAGGGTGGGTTGTCCGCGGTACCTGTGCTCCTCTCTTACCCCAGCTGTAATTTCAGCTGGTCACAGCACCACCCAGGATAAAGACACGTTTTCCTTGCAGTGAGATGTGGCCATGTGACACAGCGGTGCGGAAAGTGTTCTTAAAAGGAGCAGAGGACACCCTTCTCTGCTCCTTTCTCCTCCCCCTCCCCCCACACACCCCAGCTGGAAAGAACATCGATGGCTGGAGCTCAAGCAACGATTTTGGTGCACGAGGATGGCAGAGTTGCAAGCTCAAAAAATCTAAGACCTCAAAAACTTTGTGAAGCCTCTCTAGCCAAAGCTAAGTCAACTGATATGGGTGGGGGGTTCAATTAGCAGATTTTCTGGGAGATGAAAACATGATCTTTCACAGAGAGCTTTTTAGTAAAGGCCTCTGGTGCCCTCCATGCCTACTGCTGACCCTTCCAAATTCCCTCCCTGGGGAGAAACTCTGGGTCCCTTTCCTAAGGCGACACCCTGTCTGCTTGGTCCAGGATGGCTCAGCTCGGTGTATCTCTCGCCTCTAAGAGTGCCTCCCACTGGCCTATGCCAGTCACATGACCATGCCTAGCCCCAGGGAGGCTGGGAAGCGTGGGGCATATTGGGGCAGCCTCTGCAAACAGTCAGGGGTCCCTTACTATGGGGGGAAAGGATGTTAGGGTTACTGAGGTCCTTGCCACACGGGGGTTTGAAAGCTATTGAGGAAAATGTTTGTGGGAGAAGAAGTCCCTGCTTGTCCTGCAGACAGGGCTGGGTTGTCCCAAACTCGATCTCTTATGCAGAAACAAATACTGAAATCAGGGCTGTCGCAGGAAATCCAGGCTCTGGGGTTGAGTCCATGCTTTCTGAGGCCGCAGAGTCAGGCTGCCTGGGTTCAGAGCGCGGCACCGCCACCCCTTGCTCAGCTGGCACGAGGTTCCTACGGCTGCTATAACAAAGCGCCACAACTTCGGTGACTTAACACAGCCCACAATTGTCTCCTCCCAGTTCTCGGGGTCAGACATCTGGAACAGGTCTCACTGGGCTAAAGTCAAGGTGTCAACAGGGCTGCGTTCCTCCTGGAGGCTCTAGGGAAAAATCTGTTTTCTTGCCTTTCCTGGCATCTAGAGGCCACCCAAACCCCTGATGCATGGCCTCTTCTCCTATCTTCAAAGGCAAGAGAGGCCTGTCTTATCTTCCTCACTCCGACATTGGCCCTCCTGCCTCTCCCTTCCACATTTAAAAGACCCTTGTGACTCTGGGCTCATCCAAATAATCCAGAACAATCTTCCCAACCCCCTAACTCCTATGGATACTGCAGTGAAGAAAGGCACCAACCCCGCCACCTGCTGGCTCCATCCAACCTCTGGACACGACTGGTCCTCCTCACCCTCTTTCATCTGAATCAGTCGCTGACATACTTCCGCATGAAAATTCACAGTTCCTGTTTCTTTCGACTCAACAGAAGCTCCTGCACACTGGGTCTGCTCCCTAGGACGCTGACGTGGGCTACACTGAGCCACAGCTCTCCACAGGCCCCACCATTCCCTAGCGCCTGTCACCCAGTCTGCTGCTTCCATCACGAGGGCTCCCTGCAGGGTCTGCAGTTCATAACATTAAAAAAAAAAAAAAAAAACAAATACCTAGGGGTGCATGGGTGGCTCAGTCGGTTAAGCATCTGCCTTCAGCTCAGGTTGTGATCCCAGGGTCCCGGGATTGAGCCCCACATCGGGCTCCCTGCTCAGCGGGGAGCCTGCTTCTCCACCTCCCTCAGCCTGCTGCTCCCCCTGTTTGTGCTCACTCTATATCTCTCCCTCAAATAAATAAATAAAATCTTAAAACAAAAATCTAGTATGCAGAAGATGCCCAATAAAGGGCAGTTAATATTACCCCTATTGGCAAAGATGCATTAACATGCTGCCTCTCTGTTTGGATGTGCATCAGAATTCCCGAGGGAATTTTTTAAATTCTTCGAGTCCAGACCAATTGCACCAGAACCTCTGGGGTGGGGCCCAGCTCAGTATTGCTACAGCTCCCCAGGGACTCCAGCCAGCAGCCGGGTCGGAAAACCAGGCCATTTTCAGACCTACACTGGCTGTCACAGCTCAGGCGACCTCCAATGGTCCCCGGTGCTGCCACGGAGCAGACCTCTCTCCCCAGCTGTCCCTCTCAGAGAGAAAAAGAGGGCAAATGTGAGCATTGCGAAACCATTCATGAAATGCCTGAGCTCTAACAATGAGCCTTTGCTGCCTGAGCATTGACTTCCTGCTATAGATACCTGAAGGCTGGCTGGAAGCTTCTGGAAGCTTCCAGCACTCAGGCACGCAGCCCTTCAAAGTGACTGGGGTGGACTCCTCAGACCAGTGAGGGGCCAGTCCACTGAGGGTGGACTCCTCAGACCAGTAGCTCCTTTCTGTCCTCATCACCGACCCCTGGATGTTAGAGCCTGGGCGTGGGCCCCTGACACCCCCGGAGGCCCGTTCTGGCTGCTTTCCCAGTGATTACGGGTCCTTTCTGCTCCTCGTTCTGGGGGTGGGAAACCCCGGGGCTGCTGCTTCCTTGCCCGCTCTGGGGAGACACCGATATCTCAAAGCCCCAGAGGCAAGATCAGAGGGTGTTTTCATCATTAGCAACGACAAAGAAGCACACCATTTATCAGGTGGGGCAATTGTGTCCACAGACATTTATGGAGCACCTACTGCATGCAGTCTGGGGACAAGACAGGCTGAGATCTGACCCCGGGGCAGAGCTTACAGCCTAATGGCAGGAACAGACCCCAAAGAAAGAAGCCAGGGGCCTGCCCGGTGGGGCGGGTGGTGGTCGTGGCGTGGGAAGAAATAAAGCATGCATGGGCCGGTGGGGAGAAGCGGCCAGATTGAATTTTTTTTTTTTTCACTTTCCAAAAAACATTCTAACATTAGTTCCACGGAGAAAAAGACTTGAGAGACAGAGTCCATTTGAAGGAGAGGCATATGAACAGGAGGGAGAGCTCTCAGCGGGGCTGCGGCGGGGCTTGTCATCCGGCTACGACGAGGGCCGCCCCCTGGACAGCCCGGGATCGAGCCCTCCCGGGGCCACAGTTCACATACCTTCCAGGCCGGGAGGCAACCAGGATGCGCAGCAGAGAGCGGCAGGCCGCGTTGTCATGTCAACATCGCCCAGGAGCCGCACACGCCGGCCGCTAATTTGCAGTTTTTAGAAACATCCCTGTTTGCTAGAAGCGTCATGTGCGCTAGCTCTGCCCGTAGACCTTCGTCCTCCCCTCTCGGCTGGCTGCTCTGGGTGCCCTCTTAGTCCTCCTCAGAACACGGTGTCTCCCCGAGGCTTCCCATGACCCAAAAGAGCCACAGGCAGGCTATTTTTTCCAGGACTCTAACAGCACAGATCTGATGGGCCCAGGAGCCAGGCCGGGGCCAGGGCAGGAATCCTTTATTATCCACTTTCATCCAGCACTGCGGGGACTCGGGGTTGGGGTGCTGGAGTCATTCAAGGAGCCCAGGAATGGTCCCACTCATGACTGCTGGGGTGGGGGGGTCCAGGCAGCCTTTGGTGGCTATAACGAGGACACCCCACACGGGCGGAGCCCAGCAGGTCCCTGCTCCACGTCCACTCAATCTGATCCTCTCCTGGGGCCCAAGGGAGACATTTCCCTAAACATTTGCATGGCAGTTGCCTGGGTCCTCAGTCAAAATGCATGCAAATCCAAGTGCTGTGCCCCAAAGTTAATCCTTGACGGGCATTGTCTCTGAGATGCCCTGAACTGAACGCTCCAGGGAGAGGGAGCTGGTGTTCTTTCAACCCCTCAAAGCAAGCTAAGCCCTGGCTTTGCGCAGGCGACAGGGGCGGCCGTGCTGGGTGACCAGAGAGGGCAGAACGGCCCGGGCCCCCACGCCTACGGGGGACGGCCGTGCAGAACAGTCGGTGCCCCTCGCAGTAACTGGTGTTGTCTGTCAAGTGTGAGGGTAAAATCCAAAGCAGGAGCATGCCAGAATATTCTGTACAGCTTTATTCATAAGACCCTCAGACTAGAAATGCCCATCAGCCTGGGATGGGGAAACAAAGGGTGCCCTATCGTGATGGAATATTCTAGATCGCTGAGAACAGATGAGGCACCCGGCCACAGGGATGCGGCTCGGGACGTGGTGTCAAGAGAAAGAAGCCAGGCCTCGAGAGCATACTATGTGCTTCCTCACACCGATCTCCCAAAGCAGTTCGGGCCATGTATGGGGCTGGGAATAAAGACGGTGCTTAGCTGTGGGGGGGTGCGAGGCCCGGAGGGGCACGGGGGTCATCCGGGGTCACATCCCATCTCTAGATCTGGGTGCTGGCTACCCGGGGTGTGCGCTTTGTGAAATCCCACGCATCCGGTCGGTTACGATTTGCGCCCTTTTCTGTCCGCGTATTTCACTCCTCAATAAAACGTTTACACGAAATAATAAAGCGGGGGGCGGGGGGTGTCCAGGAAGTAGCGCTGAGATAAGACACAGGACATTTGAATTTCAGGTAAACGAGGGATCACTTCTCAGCATAAGGATGTCCCGAGTGTCGCCAGACCCCGCAAGCCTGTGCGTGGGCGAGGAGCGTGTCCCCGAACCGGGCCCCTCAGGCCCATCTCGCAGCCTCTGGGCGGAGGTTTGCAAACAGCACGTCTGTTCCCCAGAGGGGCCGCCTGGGGTGCTGCCCATGGACCCCAGGGCTTCCGGGGGCCCCGGGGCAGCCCGGCTCTACGCAGACACCTAGAGCTTGGGGGAGCAGAAAAGCACAGCCCAGCGCCGCCCCCGAGGACCTTGCTGCCTCCCGAGGAAATGTCAAACGGGGATGACACACGGTGTCGTGGGACCGCCAGGAGAGGTCCTGAGTGCTCCGCAGGGTCGCGGGCCTCGGCTGTGGTCAGCAGCGGCCCTCGGGGGGCGGCTGGGTGCCAACGCGAGCCGAGGGGATCCCAGCACTGACCCAGAGAGGACGTTTGGAGAGTGTCCGTCAACGGGACGAGCTGGTGGTCTGTTACCATCACCGTCGCGGGGCTGTCACAGGCGCCACATACCACACGGGCCCGGCTGCAGCAGCCTCCCCTCAGCCTTGTTCCTTCTCTGCACAACAGGTGATGACCAGGCAGGTGTCTCAGCCTCGCCAACAGCACCTTGGGCTGACTGACTCTGCTTGTGGGGCCGCCCCGCGCTGGACGGGGTGCAGCCGCGGCCTCCCCGGCCCCTACCCACAGAGGCCAGCAGCACGCCCCTCCCAGGTGCAACAGCCAACAGTCTCCAGACATCACCAAGCGCCCCCGGGGGGGACAGAAGGCCGGTTTGAGGGCCCCTGGGTTGTAATGAAGACTAAGGGGATGGGCTGATGTCCGTGAAGGACTCGGCAGGAGCCCCAGCACTTAACAATCGCTGTCAAACTGAGCAGGCAAGAATGCTGGGGCGAGGATTCGAACCCAGGGCCATCCGACCTCATGCCAGGACTTGCTTCGAAGCCTCACTGCATGCTTGGAAGCCCGGGGCCTGTCGGAGTGCAGGTTCTGAGGGGCGCATCGGGGGTGGGGGGACTGCGCCCCTGCACCTGGGGCTCCCCCCCCACTCCTGCAGTGCCTGAGTCCTTGAGGTGCTTCTGGTCCAGAGGGAGAGATAAAAAAAGGCACAGGCCACACAGGTTTTCACTGCATTAAATTCTTTCACCTTTTCTGCTTGCTGGGAAATTTACATAATAAAAACTGGCAGGTGGAGTCGGAAGCAGCACATCCACGAGAACCTTCTCTCTGTAAATTCAAATCAATGAACTATAGCCCAGGGCTGCCTTCTGTTTGTGCTAATGATGTTTACTGGCACCATCGGGTTTAGGGGGGTTTAGGGCACCGTGGGTGAGGCAGCACTGGGCCAGGGCACATCTGTAGCCTGGCTTTGTTTTATGTCTTCCTTTTTTCTACATCGTGGGGAGAAAGTAGAGCTTGGTTTTTTGTGGGGGGGGGGGGGGGGTTAATTTTTTTTTTTTTTTTGCATTTTTTTCTTTTTTGCATTTTGATTTTTTTTAATTGCATTAGAATACTATTTGTCTCCATGAGTATTTTCTGTGCCCAAGGGAGTGCCTCCCTGGCCTCACCCTAGTCTCAGCCCTGCTGGAAGGGCCCCAGATGGGCTCCGTGTGGCCACATGTAAAAAGCATGAGCCCAGAAATGACACTGCCCTGAGTCTACACCCCACTTGTGTTTCCTCCTGGCTCCGTGGCTTTGGGCAGCAGCCTGAGCTCTGTGGGGCCTCAGTCTCCCCACTGCAAAATGGGGCCGATGGTTCTCATACCGCCAGCTGGCAGGGGTATTGTGGGAATTAAGTGAGATGATATACACAGAAGCTTTAGGGAGGGTTGGTAAATAATAGTTATGGTCAACTAGAAAGCAAAGTCATATTCAGATCCGTGGTGCGGAGGCGGAGGAGACGAGGGGACAGCCGGGGATGGACTGGGTGGAGTTGTTGACCGTTACTCTGCAGTGCGTCTGGAGGATAAGGATGGGCTGAGAAAATCCATGACACTCAGGTGCAGGAGCCCCTGGAGGGCAAGGCGTGGAGAAAGGAGGAAGGAGCTCTGGAAGCAGACAGCCCACGCAGTGTGGCCGAGAGTGCAGAGGCCCTGGCTGGGGAGGCCGCGCGCCCGCACCCCAGCACGGAGCTCCCCTCTCACCACTCCGGTGAGAGAGAAGCCCCAGCCCGGCAGGGAGAGCAGCTGAGAGCAGTCACCCCGCCAGCAGCCCCCTCTCCAGGCTGCCCAGCACCCCTTCCTCTGGCACCCACGCTACACGCCGTTTTGGAGGTGACAATCTGCACGTAGGGTGGTCTAGGCCTGGGGGGAGGCAGGTACTGACTGCAGGGTGGCCTGGACGCAGGAAACCGAATTGAAAATAGAAAGCAGAGGATTTGGTGAGGGCATGGGGGGGAAGGGGGACAAGCAGCCAGCAACCTCAGAGATTTTGGCTTCGGACATGCTGAGTTTCCGGATCCATGGGGACCCCATGCAGGTCCTGGTCAGCAGCAGGACGGAGCCGGGAATGGCCAAGTCGTTCTCTGGCCTGGACAGCAGCAGATTCCTCCAGGAGAAGCAGAGTCTGATCCAGGTGATTATGCTCCAAAGGTCCCCAGGGGGGGTCCCCTATACCATAGCAAGTCACCCCAGCTCACAGGCATCACCTTCGCACACATTCCTTTGGTGTCTGGAGCCATACGGCGCACAGCCACTGAGGCAGCAACCTGTGGCATCCGTAGAATGTCGGCTTCCCACCTTGATCTGTGCCGTCAGCACCAGGATTAGCCCCTCTGGCAGGTGAGTAGGGTAGGGGTCGGAGAGGTGACAGGTGGCGCAACCTGCGCATTGGTCACCAGCCATACACGGTAGAGGGGCACCGACAGCCAGCTCTGGCCCATTCCAGAACAAACGACTCCCTCCCCACTGGCCTCTTCCCCAGAGGACTCATTTTGGCCAAATTCATCTCAAAAGATGCTCCTCAAAAGGTCTGTGAGAGCTGGAGGCTGTCGTGAGGGAAGACCCAGGCCTCAGGGCTCCTTGGAATCGGAAGAAATTGCTTCCCCCGGGACAACACACCTCCACCCACCAGCCTTCTGCCCATCGGTCCACCCAAACCCACCGGCTTTCCAAAGAGCCCACGGCGGGGAGGCGCGGCCTCCGGGAAGTCTGCGGCCCGGGCTTCAGTGTTGTGATGAGGTCTGATTTCAGCAAGGAAATTGGCCAAGTCAGATTGCAGGATGTCCGGGAAAGTTCCTCAAAAATCATGTAGCAAGGGAGGTGGGGAGGAGGGTGCTACATACCTCCCACACTTGTGGTTGAAATATGCCTCTGCGTATCTCTGTAGATACATCTCCTACAGCCGACATGCAGTCTGGACATTCTTCCAGAATTTTACTTGAACGTACAAGCAATGCCACATGGAGATCATGTGACAAAGACCACCTCACCTCTATGGTCTTTTTCCAAAACCCCAAAGCCCTGGACCAGCCATGAAAAACCTTCAGGCAGGGATCCCTGGGTGGCGCAGCGGTTTGGCGCCTGCCTTTGGCCCAGGGCGCGATCCTGGAGACCCGGGGTCTCCCGGTGCATGGAGCCTGCTTCTCCCTCTGCCTGTGTCTCTGCCTCTCTCTCTGTGTGACTATCATAAATAAATAAAAATTTAAAAAAAATAAAATAAAAAAGAAAAACCTTCAGGCAGACCCTGATTGGACAATGTGTCACCAAATTCCCGAGCTGTGCTCCCCCCAAAACGGCCAGATCACCAAAAACAAGGAATAACGGAGAAAGTGTCAGGACCCAGAGGAACAAGGACTCGGGGGCTTAGATGCACTGCATCCTGGGCCAGGCCCCGGAGCAGAAAAGCAGGGACAGGCCGGTGAGCTGCAAACAAAGCCTAGAATTTAGTGGATAATAATGTGCCAGTGTCAAGTTCTTAGCTGGGACAAATGTCCCCTGGTCATGGAGGATGATAACACTACGGGAAATCCAAACTGACTGAGGAATAGATGGGAACTCTCTGTACTGTCTTTGCAACTTTTCTTCAAAGTTCAAGGGCATCCTTGAAGTGCACAGAGAGCCCCGGGGAGCTTGGATATACAGAAATGGGCAAAACAAAACATTCTAACGTCCTTTTCAGCCCTTCTGCCCCAAATCCATCCCCTCCCTAGTAGCTCAAATGTGACGTGTGGCTTTTCCTTGCCTTTGGGAGTTCTTTTCCTTCTTTTTAATTTCTTTAAAGATTTTTTTATGTATTTGAGAGAGACACAGAGAGAGAGAGAGAGAGCATGAGATGGGGGCAGAGGGGCAGAGGAAGAGGGAGAAGCAGGCTCCCCCACTGAGTCGGGAGACATGGAGCTCGATCCCAGGACCCTGAGATCATGGCCCTGAGCCTAAGGCAGATGCTTAACCCGCTGAGCCGCCCAGTCACTCCCAGGAGTTCTTTTAAAAGACTCTTCCAATGGCGGATGACCTATCCTTGTGGAAGAGTCCTAAAGTGGGGTGGGAGGTGTCTCTGGAAAGATCCACACTTGGTCATATTTCAAATAACATAAAACCCACATGGTGTGAGACTCCCCCTGGTGCCAGCCCCTCTGCCTCCTCACGCCACCCCATCAAGCAGAGCCTGTCCTTAGCCCCATTTCCAAGAGGGGGAGACTGAGGGCCAGAGACACAGCCAGCCCGGATGGAGCTGGGATTCAGGCCTAGAGCCTGGTAGCCAAACCCAGGCCGGTCACACATCGCAGCACGTCCTGGGGCTTCTCTCCTACCGGGGTACATGCCCCGCTCCCGCTCCGGGTGCCCACACACCAGCAGCATCAGTGGCACCTGGGAGCTGGCTACAAATGCCTCCAGCTGCCCCAGGCTGTGCCTCCAGAGGAGCTTCTGGAGCACGGGTGGGCACATAGAGTCTGAGAAGTGCACTCGGACCCTCTCCCCTTGAAAGGGACTCCAGTGAGAGGCTCTGTGACTCCAGGACACGTGCTGAGAGCAGGGACAGCCGTGCCAGGAGCTCTGTGACTCGGCTCAAGGACGTTCGGGTCTCACGCTTCAGCCAGGCACTTAATTGGCATCTTCCTCTTTCCGGCCCAGGAAATGCCTTTAAAAAGCTCCCTTAGAACCCAGCCCTGGGAACCCTGGCATGGCCAGTGGCTCGAGTCCCTGGGGAGGCCACTCTGCCAGGCCGGGCAGGGCCGGGGGACGTGTGCATGCAGAGGCCCCGGGCTGCCTCTGGTACTACCACACATGGCTCCCATGCGAGTCCCGTGGGCGGCTGATTCCCCACCCCCAGCCCCCCACCTTCCCAGGGATGCAGCCACAGACACCCAGGGCTCCGGGGACTTATGCCACCTCCAGCACAGAGCAAGCGCTGGGACGGAGCCGACTGGGGAGGAGGGTGTGGACCCTCCCTCTCTCCTGTGACCCCTGCCCTTTGAGGGCTGGGAAGCTTCAGGCAAGGGTCTGGGGAGACAAGTGGAGACAAGTGCTCTTCCCACCGTGGGGGCAACCCCCAGGGCCGCCGACAGCTCCCGAATCCAAGGGCAGGGCCCAGTGACAAAAAGGAAATTCAGGGCACTTGTTTGAAAAGTTCTGAGAAAAAAAAAGTTCTGAGAATTTCAAGACCGTGAGTGCAGAGCACGGAACCGAGTGTGGGGGCCCCCGGGGTTCGGGCCCTTAGGCACCCTGCCGGGTGGAGCCGGGCACTGCCCAGGGGACCTTCCCGGAACCGCCCTGGGATGCCTCTGGCGGGTGGCAGCCAGGAGAACACACCTTGAGCCTGCAGACTGGGGGGATCCACACAGGCAAGGGCCCCTGCCTGAGACCCTGGGACCTTCTGGAGGCCTTCGGAGGGGGGCACATGGGGAAGGGAAGGAAACAAAGCAAAAAGGTTCTGGGGGTGCAGGGCTGGCTCAGTCGGGGGAGCATGTGACTCTTAAGCTCAGGGTTGTAGGTTCGAGCCCCACAGTGGATGTAGAGATTACTTTAAAAATAATAATAAGATCTTTAAAAAAAAAAAGAAGAAGAAGAAGAAGAAGGATTCTAGTAGAGGTGTCACCACAGCAGCGGGCAAGGGCCTGTGGGTGCAGAGGCCAGGTGGCAGGAGGAACATGGGAGTGCAGGCTCAGGGATCAACTCCTCACCTCACACCGGAAGCGGCGCCAGCAGAGGTGGCCACGGACAGAGACCAGGCCCCGTTCTCAGGGTGTCCAGACTCTGGGGCGATTACAGACAGCAGCAACCCCCCCCTCCAAGCATGCTCCATGCCATGCAACGGTTCTCCCCACGGGCACGGAGACCAACCACAGAGCCACCCCCGATGCTGTCCCGCACGGTCTCAACTAAGCTGGCAGCAGCTCTGTGACATGCCACTATCAATAGCCATGCCCTACAGAGGAGGAGACTGAGGGTCGGAGAGGAACCTGCTCTCTGGGCTCACACAGCTGGCCAATGGCAGCAGCAGTATAATCGCCCAGATTGAATCACACTCACTTTCCCCCTCCAGCTGCCCCCGGCGTACACAGCAAAGTCCCTCTTCCTACTCCAGCCGAGAGGAGACAGGGGCCAGGGCAGAGCCTGGGGTGACAAGGACGCAGCAGTGGGGGCAGGAGGCATCACTCGACTCAATTCTTCGAAGTCAAATGACATTTGGGTTTTGAGGGAACTGCTTGGCTCCCTCCCCCATTGTAGGTGAGCTTCCAAGGTGGGCTGTCGTGGGGGGATCACATGCCCCCCCCCCCACCGTGTGCACCCAGAAGGGCCTGCCCTTGGGTTTAATGCTCCGCTGTCAGCATCTGGGAATTTTTCTTCTTTCTTTTAAGAATTTGGGTGGTTTTTTTTTAAAGCTTTTATTTATTTATTTGAAAGAGAGAGCACAAGCAGAGTGAGGAAGTGAGGGTCAGAAGGAGAAGCAGACTCCCCGCTGAGCAGAGAGCCCGACATGGGGCTCCATCCCAGAACCTCGAGGTCAACCACTTGAGCCAAAGGCAGACACTTCACTGACTGAGCCACCCAGGCGCCCGTGGAAATTGTTAATGATTTTTGAAAGCAGGCCTGCATTTTCATTTTGCACTGGGCCCTACAAATTCAGCTCCCATCCTGCCCCACTGTCCCGGGTGTCATGCAAAGGCAGGGTCCTGCCCAGGTGGAACATTCCAGGTGCTGGCTGGCCAGACCACATTCAGTGCCTGGGTGGGCTCATTATTGGAGCCCAAATCACCCCAATGGGGTGGATCTGCAGCCTCTGGCCACGCCGGAGCTGGGAACTTGGCTGCAGACTGAGCTCCCCAAGATGAGTTGGGCCTTACTAGGTGCCCCGGGATTATGGTCCCCCCAAACATCCTGCTGTCTACCCCTCAGCCCCCCACTTCAAGGGGAAGCCAGTCGCCCTACCCTTCTCAGGCTTGAGGCAGTGTTGCTCTTCCGGGGATGTCTGCACCTCCTTTGCCCACCAGGCTTGTCCCTTGACCCACCCACCTCAGGGAGGGCCCACCCATCTCCCTCTGCACACAAGCACGCACATCCTCAGGCCGTAGAAGTTCCCAAGGTGGCTGCTTGCCCCTGGGAGGTATTTACACTCCTCCATTTGTCTCACCAAATGCAGAGACAACTGTCACCTTTGCCACCACTGTCTGCCCTCCTTCCCATCTCCCAGTGTGCATTCCCACATCTTCTGGAAAGAGCACTTAGAATGTTCTTACACGATGCCAACCCCACTTGAATCCCTGTGGCCTGGGCAGAGAAAACCCCACTCCCAGAATCCAAGGGTGGATATGCAGCCAGGCCTGGCCAATTAGCTCATTCTACCCTCTGGACCTCCATGACTGGTTCAGGGTGAAGAGCAGGACCCAAGTTGATAGGATCTGAGTTAATTCTGTGGAAGTGTTGGGAAGAAGGAATCTGACTTTCTATTGGAAAGGGAAGTGGGGAGATGTAAACCTTGAGCCATCAGGGGCCAACTGGAGAAGAAGACAGAGCCAGGGCTGGAGAGAAATCAAGTCCTGATAACAGCCCCTGGATCCAGCCATGCCTGAAGCTAGCAAAGACCATTTCAGTTATGCAAACATTGTTTTTCTTGAGTCAGCTGAGTCAAGTTTTGTGCCACTCATGCCAAAAAGAGCCTCCCTCTGTTGTGAAGGACACAGCTGTGCATGACTAGAACCCACAGTTGGCTCCCCAACACAGTTGCCAGGACTTGCAGAAATTCCTAAAGCTGGCCAGAGGAACGCTTTGGAAAGTAGTCTGCGCCTCACACTGGCTTTTCTTTCTAAGGCGGTTCGGCCCACAGTCCTTCCAAAGAGTGCTCTCGTGTTTTCTTGCAGCACAGAAGAGGCTACACCCCTCATAGCAGGGAGACTCTGGGCCCCAGGTGCGGGCCCCCTGCAGAATTCCCCTCCCTTGAATGTGAGCAGGACTGTGGATATAACTGAAGGTCACTCCCACCAGTAAGGTACTGATTCAGTGACGTGGAGCGCACCAAAACGGAGATTATCCTGGATGGGCCTGACCAAATCAGGTGAGCTCCTAAAAGGAACCAGGCCCTCCTGAAATCAGAGGCTGAAAGCATGAGGGAGCCTGAGGAGGGCAGCCACCTGGTAAAGACCTACGAGCGGCCTCTAGAAGCTGAGCACCATCCCCAGCCAAGAGCGAGCGGGACGACGGGGTCTCGCTCCTGAATCGGCAACAGCCCGCCGGAGCTTGGAGGTGGGTCCTTCCCCCGTTGAGTCTCCAGGTGAGAACACCACCCAGCCCGCAACTTGTCTGTGGCCTTGTCAGACCCGAAGCAGAGAACCCAGCTAAAACAGTGCTGACTCCTGGGTGATCTTGGGATAATAAATGGGTGTTGTGTGAGCCTCTGAGCTCATGAAGCTTCGCAGCACCCAGGGCGCCTGGATGGTTCAGTTGGTCGAGCGTCTGACTCTTCGTTTTCGGCTCACGTCATGACCGCAGAGTGGTGCGATCCGGCCCCGTGTGGGGCACTGAGTGTGAAAACTAAAGAAAATTCTGTGAAAGAAAGGAAGGAAGAGAAAAAACGAAAAAAAAAAAGAGAAGAGGACTGGAGAGGAGAAGTGTGCAGCATTAAAAACGAACACACCTCTCCTCGCCTGGCTCTCTCTCCCGACGCAGGTCTCTGCTCAAATGTCACCTCCCCAGAGGCCCTCCTCGACCTCCCCGTGTCAGGTGGGCTCCTGTCTCGTCACCCACCGCCCTGTTACCCGCCTCGACACCCTTCATGGCCCTTCCACCCACCGCCACGTCTACACCACGTGCTTGCTGATTCCATGCCAGCTCCCCTTTGGATCGGGAACTCGAGGGAAGGGGCCTTGCCCTGTCCGTGCCCCGGTGCCCAGAAACAGGCCATGAGACGGCCTCGGTGAACCCTGGCTGAACAAATGAGTGAGTGAGTGAGAGAGTGAGTGAACAAGGAAGTGAATGAAGAGCCACCATCTCAATTGCCCACGAGTGCTGCCAAGTTGCAGCTCTTGTGGGGAGCAGATAAGGCTGCGGTTTCCAAAGTTCCGGTTCCTCTTGAGCAGCTGAGGCACTCCCCATGACCCCTGTGGCCAGGGCCCCACGACTCCTCCTCTCACGGCGCAGGCCTACAGGAGGCTTGGCAGCCTTCTCCCCAGAGGCCCCAGGTGAGCCGAGGCCCCCGCTGCCCCTGCTCTGCACCCTGGGCTTGTTTACCGATCTCCCTGTGCCTTGGTCTTCTTATCTACAAAATGGGTACAGCAAGGGTCCACCTGGCTCCCACAGCTGCTGCAGGACTGATGGAGTCCTACGCGGGCAGGCTGAGAACAGCTCGAGCAAGTGTCCAGCCAGCAGGCGTTGGCACAGACACAAGCGTGCAGCACCATGGAGGAGAGTGGTTTCCCACCAATGCCTCCCCTGCCCGCCTTCTTGAGGCAAGGTGTGGCATGAGATTGGCCTGATGAGGGCACGGCCAGGCCAGAGCAGGGCACACGACAGACGCTTAGCACGCTGATGTCCCAAGGCCACGGGTAGAGGGGCCGTGTCAGCAGTCGAGGGAGTTGGTTCATCATGTTGTGGCCTCACCTCTGTGGGGGGAGTTGCCCAGACAAAGTGCCCCCCCCTTTCCTGTCCCGAGCAGACCCTGAGTCTCTCCATCCCCACTGCCTGTTGGGTTCTGGAAGACACCGCCAGAGACTGAATGCCCAGCCCCCAGCCAAGAGGCGAGGGGACGGCAGCCCTTCGGGGAGGACAAAGCCATGAGTTCCAGAAGAAGAGGGCCCGGGCCACGGGCTGCGGTGGCCGGGCCCCGGGCAGACGGACTGGGTGGCGCTGGCGTGACACCACACCGGTCCCAGCAGGGACGCCAGAGCCGTCGGGGGTGGGGGGCGGCGAGAGCCACAGCGTCGCAGGAGGGCAAGAGGAGCGTGTGCGTGTCCCACAGCGGAGGCCTGTGCGAGCCGCGCCCGTCCCTCGCTGGCTTCCACCCCAGGCCCGGCTGTGCCACCCCTTCCTTGCTCCTTCCAGCCGGTGGGAGCACAGGGCGGAGCAGAGGTGACCTGGAAGCCTTGGACGGCTCACTGCCCCCGGCAGCCCCTGCTGCCTTCCTGCCCCACCGGCCCCAGAGCCAGCCGCCCACGGATCCCGGATTCCCCGGGGACCTGCCAGCGGGCTGACAGCGGCCAAGTACAGTCGGGATCGGGCGACCCGCCAGCGGCCCCCAAGTACGGGGTCTCTCTGCCGGGCGCTGGATGCCCCCCCCGTCTCTGCAGCCCGCTTGTCACCCAGGAGGAAGGAGCGCCACCCTCGATGGAGCGGGGCTGATGGACAAGAGGGGCCCCTGTTCCCTGACAGCCACGTGTTGGCCGGTTGTACATCAGCCCTACGGCTGCCCGACCCCGGGACCCCGAGCCGGGTCACAGCCACACGGGGTGGGGGAACCGGGCCAGTGGGGGGAGGCCCACGTGTCATCGCAGCTGCCAGGCCTCTGTGACGCTCCCGTCCCTCTGTGCTACATGACTCTCTCTCCGGCCCTTCTGGATGGAGCTCCCACCTCGGCCCTCACTTGGAGTCACCCCGGGAGCCTACAAAAAATTGCCTTAGAATCTCCAGAGGTTCTAGGTATGGCCCAGGCATCAGGATTTTGGAAGCCCTTTGGATGACTCCAGGGGCAGCCGAGGTTGGGAACACAAGCTCCAGGTTCAGGAGCAGAGCCGAGGCCCACAGGCTTGAAGGCTGGGCCCCACTCCACTGCAAGGATCACACGGCCTGAGGGGTGAGCAGAGCCCTGCAGTTGTGCAGTCCTTAAGGTGTGCAACTGGACCCGGCAGCCCTGATGGGAGCACGGGAGAGAACGAGCATCCAACCTCCTTTGTTGAGAAATAACTATGCAAAGGTGCAGGTTCGACTCCCGGTCCTACTGTCCGTTCAGGAAATTTGTACTCAGTTCCTCCAACCACCAGTCATGGAGCCTGATGGTCTCAGGAAGGAGACAGACAGAAAACAAAGAATCTCACAAATGAATATATAATAACAAGTTTGACACATGGACGGGATGGAAGATATCAACAAGGTGAGTGTGGAAGGCAGAATAATGGTCTCCCAAACCCGTCCACGCCCCAATCCCCAGACCCTGGAACACCCTAGGTTGTGTGGCATGAGGGAATTAGGGCTGCACGTGGAAGTAAGGTCGCTGAACAGCTGACCTTTATTTATTTTTATTTTTTTATGTATCAACTAGATTCTTTTTTCTTGATTTTAAACATAAGGTACAGTTTAAATATGTGACAATTTTTTTTTAAGATTTTATTTATTTATTCATGAGAGACACACAGAGGGAGAGAGAGAGAGAGAGAGAGGCAGAGACACAGGCAGAGGGAGAAGCAGGCTCCATGCAGGGAGCTCGATGTGGGACTCGATCCCGGGACCCCGGGATCACGCCCTGGGCCGAAGGCAGGTGCTCAACCGCTGAGCCATACGGGTGCCCCAACCCGTGACAATTCCATATGCATAGATTAGAAGGCCTTAAAGCTGCGGGGTCACTGAGGCAGCAGACAGGATAAAGAAAGTCACGGGGAATGACAGAGTGAGAACATCTAGGCAAATTAGAATGAATCCACTTCTAAGGGAGCAGGTTAAAGACGGTGTTCGCCTCCTTTTCAATTTTACATTCCTACCCCCTTATTTTCTTTTATGTTTTCAGTCTACACTGAGGAAATCTTTATTGTTTTAAATATATCTAATTATTAAAATTATGTATTTATTCATCTATCTACTGAGGTATGACTGGCATGTAACATTATGTGAGGTTCAGGTGTGTGACGTAATGATTCGATGCACGTGTGCACCCAAAGCAATCATGATAATAGTCTGGTTAATGGCCCTGGCTATACATTGTTACAAAAAAATGTTTTTTCTTTTTTTTTCCTTGGGGTGATGAGGACTCTAAGGTCTGCTCCCTTAGCGACTTAGCAATATGCAATGTGGTATTGTTAACTCTGGCCACCGTGCTGGGCATTACATCCCCAGGACTTATTTATCTAAACAGCTGACCCAGAGGTGAAGACATTCCCCTGGATTATCCACGTGGGTCCGACGGAACCACAAAGAGCCTTCAAAGTGGAAGATAGCATATATTTAATGTTATACGTCAGTTATGCCTCAAGGAAAAAGACGGGGAAGAGAGAATTAAAAGCAGAGAGACAGCCGAGTGAGGACCTCCTCGAAGTTGCCGGCCTGAGGACAGAGGAAGGGGCCGGGAGCCATGGCACCGCATCCTGCCAACAACCCAAATGAGCAGGAAACAGGTGCTTCCCAGAGCCTCCAGACGGGAGTGCAGCCGGCCAGCTCCTCGCATCTGGCTTTGTGAGACCCTGCGCAGAGCCAGGTGAGACCCTGCACCTGTGACACACGTAAACCGTGGTAATGTGTTGTGATGGGAAGTAGAAAGTGTGTATAGTGTAGTGTGGTTTGGGGGTCAGGGAAGGAGGCTGCCAAAGGAGTGGAGTTTGAGCTGAGACCCACAGAATGAATAAACATCGGCCCAGCAAAGGGAGGAGGCAGAGATGCAAGGGCCCTGGGGCCAGAGGGGACCTGGTCTGAGGAAGGGAGGAAGCGAACGAAGGCCAGTGTGATTGGAGGGCAGAGCACTTGGGGCGTCACCAAGCCTTTGGAACCCCAGATTCCTCACCTGTGAAGTGGGATTACAATGACGTTCCCTTACTGTGATGATGAACTGGGCCCTGGGACCTTGTAGCGAAGTAGCTGGAAGGATGGGCTCTGCAGTCAAACTAGAACTGGTTCAAACCCTAAGTCTTCTGGTTACAGCCTGGGTGACCTTGGCAGACTGTTCCCCTCTCTGAGCCTTAGTTTCTCCATCTGTCAGGCTGCTGTGAGTTTTAGATAAGAATGTGTCAGGCACGCTCAACAAACACTGGGTGTCATTGTTAGGAGACTGCGGGACAGAGCTGGAGAGGAATGTGCTCAAGGTCACACGCCCTGGTGGCTGAGCTGGATGGAAACGAGTCTCCTGACCCTGGCCTTGGACCTGCACAGCTTCTCTGCCTGCAGGGCCACAGCCAACTGAGGCTGGGAAACTCAAACCCAGAGAGCTGTGTGTAGCACATGTGTTGCAAGAGCATGGGGTGTGCTACAGAATGCATGTGTGCAAATGTGCACATGAGAGTGTGCACATGAGTGTGCATGCAAGTGTGAGTGTACAGCAGGGTGTACATGGGCAAGGGTGAGTGTGAGAGATGGCAAGTGTGTCTGCATGTAAACAGGCATATGTGCCTGCGAGTGTGTGTGCACATGTGCATGTGCAGGTGAGTGTGTATGTGAATTCACACACATGAATAGGAGTGTGCATGTGCAAATGTGCTTGGCGGTGTTGAATGGAAAAGTGAGGACACCTACATGGCTTGGGGGACAGACAGACAGAGGCCAGTGAGTCCTTATGTCTGAACAACTTCAGTCCAGCTAAACAAGGGAAGTGGAAGAAATAGTTAACAAAAGGCTCCCGGCCCTGGTGGGTTTCTTGCAACCATAGGTTCTCATTTTGCACAGTGTTCTTCCAGAAAGCAGCTCACCCTCCAGGCATGCTTCACAGAGATGGTGGGGAGGGGCAGGGAGCAATCCTTCCCTCCAAGGGCTTGTGGTGGCTCCAGCCCCGAGCATTCACTCTCCACTGGGCACGATGCTACTGACTTCACGCGCATAATTCACCCAACAGCCATGTCGTTCGCTTTACAAGTAACAGAACTGAGGCTCAAGGAGCTGCACGAGGCTCGGTGTGATATACTGTTTTGAAAAAGAACACTGTAATTATCCAGGCCTCTCTGTATTCAGAACGCTTGGCAAGTGACTTGGCAGCTGCCCCCATCAAAGGTAGTGTTTAGGGGCACCTGAGGGGCTCAGTTGATTGAGCATCCCATCCTTGGTCTTGGCTCAGGTCATGATCTCAGGGTCATGGGATCAAGTTCTACATCGGGCTTTGTGCTCACTGGGAGCCGGCTTAAGATTCTCTCTCTCTCTCCCTCTGCTTCCACCCCTCCCCTCGCTTGCATTCTCTTTCTCAAATAAATAAATAAATCTTAAAAAAAAAAAAAAGTAGCGTTTATGTCCCCACTTCTGGAATCTGGGTTGGTCTTGTGACTTGCTTTGGATTCCATCATTTCTAGAAATGGTGTTGCACCATACCTCAGCTTAGGGTTCAAACAGCATGCCTCTGCTCTCTCTCTCTCTCTCTCTCTCTCTCTCTCTCGGACTCTTGTCTCCATCAGGACAACAAGCCTGCTGGAGAATGAGAGACACACTACCCAGCTGTCTCCATCACCCTGGATGATGGTCAGCCACTCCCCAGAAACAGAGCCTGCAGCAGACCCAGCAGCTGACTACAAGTGCGTGAGAGATCCCAGTTCAGGCCACAAGAACCATCCAGGTGATGGTTCAAGCTAAACTGTTGACTCACCAAGTCATGTTATTTTAAACAACTAAGTTTAAGAATTGGGGGCCCCTGGGTGGCTCAGTGGTTTAGCATCTGCCTTTGGCTCAGGTCATGATCCCAGGGTCCTGGGATCCAGACCTGCATCAGGCTTCCAATGCGGAACCTGCTTCTCCTTCTGCCTGTGTCTCTGCCTCTCTCTCTGTGTCTCTAATGAATAAGTAAATAAAATCTTTTTTTTTAAATTGGGGGGGATCCCTGGGTGGCGCAGCGGTTTGGCACCTGCCTTTGGCCCAGGGCACGATCCTGGAGACCCGGGATCAAATCCCATGTCGGGCTCCCGGTGCATGGAGCCTGCTTCTCCCTCTGCCTATGTCTCTGCCTCTCTCTCTCTCTCTCTCTCTCTCTCTCTCTCTCTCTCTGTGTGTGTGACTATCATAAATAAATAAAAATTAAAAAAAAAATAAAAAAAATAAAAAAAATTGGGGATCACTTGTTACACAGCAATAGCTACCTGACATGCTCATAATTGTACAGCTGTTAAAGGTAGAGTCAGGACCCAAAGCCAGGTTTGTTTGACTCCAAGCTCTATGATCTCAACCCCTATACTCAGCCAGCTCCCCCAGAAGGGAAATAAGTAAGAAAACCCAAAGCTGCTAAAAATCCCACTCTGGCTTCCCAAATGTCAGTCTACACCTTCTTTGGAACATGCCTCATCCCTGCTGTCACCCGCCTCAAGACCTCCTGGCTGGGTCCAGCCCTTTTGCCTCCTCCTCTTCCCAGAGTGCAGGTGGGGACAGAGCATTCCTTTCAGCCCTGCATCCTCCGTGCCCCCCCCCCACCTCCCCGAGCTCCCGCTTGATGAACACCCCCCCCTGCTCTTCTGCAAAGCTCGTTCGGAGTGTTGGCAGAATGAACCCAGGGCTTCTACACGTACATATCAGCAGCTGTGATAAAAACCAGCTGTAAGGTCTAAAAATAGCCTCCCCAAGTTGCCAGAGATGCCAGGTTCTTGGCTGCGGAGAAGAATCACCCCCAAGGTGGGGGCACCGTCTTCTGGGGAGAATAACACCTGCCAAATGCCCAGGAGAGCCCTGGGCCAGGCCCAAAAACCTGCCTGCGGGCAGGCCTAGCAGACCCCCAGTCCCTGGGAGCAACACCCCTCTGAGAGGCATGCACGGGGAGCCAGGCCCTCTCCTCGGGGAAGTCGAGGCAGGGTCCAGAGAGTCCTCCAGAGCAGGGGCCTCATCTTGCCCCCCCCCCCTCCATCAAGGCTCTCTCTCCCCTTCTGCTCTTCTCTTCCCACTTCATTGCCTCCATAAATTAAAGATCAGGCTGTGGAGGGATGCCACCCAGGTCCATCCTCACGAGCTGTGGCTTCACCCCAGGAGCCTCAGCCTCCTTGGCCACCCAGAGCCCACGCCTCGCTGCGTGGTCCTCAGGGTCCAGAAGACAGGGCAGGCGCAGCGACTGGCCGATGAGCCAGTGCCTGGCAGATGTTGCTCCTTCTGAGAAGGGTGGCAATGATGGCGACCCCTCCTTTCTTTCTCTCCCTAATCCTTACCCTCCTTTTGGCCCCCAGTCCTCCGGCTGCTGCCCTTGGGCACCTGTCCTGCCCCCCGCCCGGCAGGCTCGGAGCGGGGGCCGGTCTTACTGAATTCCACCTGCAGCCCAGCCAGTTGCTGGGACTCGCCCCGTGTCCGGCTCGCAGGGGGAGCCCGGGCAGGCACGCTGCCCCCCCCCCACCCTGTCAACTCTCACAACAACCCCTGGGGAGCCGTTTGGTTCCCGGCCAAATCCCGGCACCCAGAGTGAAGTGTGGCACATAGTAGGTGTTCCAGCAATGTTTCTTGAGGGACCAGAGGATCCAGCCGTATTCTCACCATTCCCATTTTACAGATGAGCAACTGAGGCTCCGAGAGGGCAGCCAGCATGTAGCAAAGCACAACCCTCGGAGGCTGAGGGAACCCAGGCTTGGGTAGGTGACAGCTCCCACGGGCAGGATTCGAACCCAGTTTCACTGGCCCCAAAGCCTGAGTCTTAACGGCCGATGATTTGCCCGTTCTCCTACCTCTCCTAGCTGACGTCTCCAGTGCAACGTCCTCCAATCCAGACAGTCGTGCACGCACCGTGTGGCCTTAGGTAACTCCGCAACCTCTCTGAGCCTTGGACTCTGCATTTGTGAAACGGGAAACCAACCTAGCCGCACCCAGGCAGGATTTCCCTCAGCTCATTTTTCATCTGGTTTCTCGGTACCTAGGGCTGGCTGTGGCATGCAGTCGGGGCCAAATAAATCTCTGTCGATTAATTAATTGAAAAGACAAGTTTACTTTAGAGCACAGGAGTCTGCCCAGAAGCTCGGGGCTGATGGTCTCCGGGAACATATTTCTTCTCTCTCCACGTTAAAGAAAGAGAAACGGCAAATGGTAGGAGAGCCACTGGGCACTCGGTTTATGGGGGAAGGACGAGGGGGATCCCTTGTGTGCAGACCCCCCAGACCCGTGGAAAAAAAGATCTTCTTTCTAATCGAAAAGTAGGCAAGTGCGTGAGAAGCTTTCTTTAAAATGAAACATTGAAGGACTAGATGCCACGTTGGTTGTGATCCCAGCTCCCGGCTCTGTGGGGCTGGCTGAGCAAGGTCCCACCATCCTCCTCCACTGGAGGCCGGTCGCTCCTCCCTTGTGCGCCAGCGCAGCGCCAGGCTCTGAGAGACTCCGGTGAGAAGCTGAGCCCACTCCCCCGACCCTGAGGCAGCAATCCAGAAGGTTCAGAGCGGAATTCCTGAGGTTCCAAGAGAACAGCCACGAGTCCCCAGTGAGCACGTTCAAGCACCAAGGTGGGTGCTTTCTGGAGATCCCAGAGTGGATCTTTCCAGAGAGGTGGGGGTGCCTGCAGCAGACTGCACCCCCAGGGCCAGCATCAAAGGTGGCCCCCACCAGGGGGGCCCCAAGTCCCTTGCAGGAACTCACAGGTGGCAGCCTCCTCTTCCTACACCAAGGAGAGGCTGCGGGCTCTCAGGACATCTGGGGCCCCCTACCCTCCACTTTCCAGGGCTCCCCGGCTCGGCTGAGCTGCGCCGTCCAGTGGAGCCCATCCTGGGCACCCAGAGGGTGTGCAGCTCACGGACAGCCGTGCCCGCAGCTTCCTGGCCAGCACCTGCTGGGCCGGCTGACAGCAAGCGCCGCACACACCCACCGGCCTGCAGTCTGTGGGAGCGAGCCTCGCTCTGGGCTCAAACAGGACAGTGGGGAGGGTGCGTGTGTGGGGTGCCATGCCCTGGTGTGCAGCTCCTGGCTGCTGCCATGACTGTGGGAACGAGGGGCACTTTTACAGACTTTACAGACCCTTCCTGCTGATCCTACCAGCGCTGCCAGGCTCAAGGGGCCAGCAGGCCTGGTCAAGGCCCCATGCCCAAGCTGCCAGGGAGAGGGAGGGGACAGGGGCCGGGCGGTCACACAGGCCCACTCATGCTCAGGAGGGCCCCACCCTTGGTTTAATGCTCTGCCCTTGCCGTCTTGAACTTCTTGCTTCTCTCTGAATAGGAGCTGCACATTTTAATGTTGCACTAGGCCCCCAATTCTGTAGCCAGTCCCGGAAGAGGGGGCCCAGGGGCCCGGCAGGTGAGCCCCTTCCTCCTGAGATTCTCAGATTTTATGCAGAGGCTTCAGACACAGGCTCTCCATGATTAGAGATCCGGGTGCCCCCCCACCCCCACTTCTGCAAACCTCCTTGAGTGCACAGCTGGGCTCATGGGGGCTCACACACTCACTCGCACCCATGCGTGCCCACGTGTGCAACAGCAGGTCACACCAAGGCACAAACTTCCTGCTCGGGGGACCTCAAAGTGCCACTCGAGCACACCCAGAAAGCAAATAGGGCAGCACAAAGCTGGGGAGGGGGCATCGGGGACAGAGGGAGAGAGCTCCTGCCTCCCCCAGTCTCCCAGGAAAGGAGGTATCCCCCTCCCTGGCCCAGGATCCCACTCAAGCCCTTTGCACCTTATCCCATTGAATCCCTGCAGCTGCCCCTGATGTAGGTAGGGTGTGTATTATACCCATTTCCAGGATGGAAAAACTGAGGTTCCAAGAAGAGAAGAAGTTGCTTACTGGAACCAAGGCGGGCAGGCTCAGGAGCTCCATGCCACGCAGTGGCTCCTGAAATAGGACAAGCCTCCCTGCCCTCCTCTGTGCCTCTGGCAGGTGTATCCCCTCTTCCAGGTCCCTGTCTGCAGGGTGCCTGTTCCTCAGGGGGCTGCTCAAGCTGGGTCCTCCCTCCAGGGCTCCACTCCCACCTCACCATGGGCACAGGTGGAACCAGGGAAGCAGGGGTCAGTTTTTCCCAGGGTTCCCGGGCCGCCCCCACCCTATAGCCCTTTGGCTGGCCTCGCCCTCGGAACTCACGGACCGGGCCCCAGGAAGGGCTGACGGGTGTGCCTGGTGAGCCACAGGGGAGGGGAAGCAGCAGACCCCCCCCCCCCAGGGGGCAGGGGCAGGTGTGCGCGTGCAGAGCAGGGAGGGGAGGGCAGGCCGCGGCTCTGGCCAAGCTGGGAGGGGGGAGTGGGGGGGCCCCCTGTAGCTGCCCAGGAATTGCAGGAATCTTCCTCTCGAGATCCTAAATGGAGCTTCTGAAGGTTCCAAATGGAACATTCCAAGGGACCTAGTGAACCTCCTCTCCCGGGTGACGCCGGGGGCACCCCCGGCTCCGCTCGGGCCGGGCTCTCCTGCACCCAGGGACAGCGTAAGGACAGGCCTGCGGGCCGGCTGCGTGGCCAGGACGGCGGGGAGGAGGGCGGACGGGGAGGCCCGCCGCCCCCGGTGAGCCTGTCCAGGCCCCGCGGCCCCAGCCTTATTTGGTCAGAGGCTGCGCCGGCCGCTGGCCGAGCTGCTGGGGGCACCGGGGAGGCCCCGCGCCACCTCCCCACTGGGCCCCCTGGCCGGAGGCGGGCACTCGGGGGGTGCGGGGTGGCGAGGGTCAGGCCCAGGCCACCGTGGCCTCCCTGGGCTCCCAGCCGGGAGGGGACAGGGGTTCCCCGGCTTTTGCCTATATATGGCCGAGGAGAGGCGGCAGCGCTCGGCCGGGCCCCCGGGCCCCGGAGGTATTGTCTTAAGAGGGTGTTTGGCATCGGGCAGGGAGGCTTGGATTCTTGTACAATCCTGGCAGGGAAATTGTTTGACAGCTTTGACGGTGTTGGTGTTCTGGAGTCTCCGCGAGGAGCCTGGCCCCGAGGGCCGAGGGCACGCGGCCCATCACCAGGCGGGTGAGCTCCGGCGGCGGGCCTGGGGCTGCCCCACTCGGGGCTCGGGGCGGGGAGGACGTGCAGCGAGTGTAGTGGAGCCCTGAGAACGGGGGGGGGCATGGAGGGGCGCCCGGGAGGTCGCCACCGGGGGGCTGCCGGGCCCGGGGTCCCGCTGCGTGCGGCTGCAGTGAGAGGACGGGTCCACGCCTCTTAGGCCCCAAGGAGTCGGATGCTCCTGTCGTCCCTGCTGACGGACGAGGAAGCCAAGGCCCAGAGAAGGAAGGGGATTCAGGACTCCGGGCTCTTCCTCCAACCCTGTGGGGACCTCATCAGGCCAATGCTCGTTGTTCACAAACGCGTTCACAAGCGTGTCCTGAGCTCGGCTCTGGGCCGGGCATCATCCCAGGCTTGGGGCAACCACAGTGAACCAGCTAAGAAATGGCTTGTCCCCAAGAGAAACATCCTGTCAAGTAAGGTACCCAGAGAAGGTCTCTCTGTGCAGATGATCTTTAAACTGAGGCCCAAAGACAACACAGAGTCAGTCCTGGGAGTAACAGAGGTGGTGTCACAGGCGGAGGAAATAGCACGTGCAAAGGCCCTGAGGCAGGGAGAAGCATGATCAGGCCTGGGCCAGCCAGGAGGCCAGGGTGGTTGGGGCAGAAGGTGCAGTCACAGGTCGCGATCACAGGAGCTTCAAAGGTTCACGTCAGGAGGGGGGTGGGTTTTACCCCCGAGCAGTGGGAAGCTGTGTTTTAAGCAGAGATTTAATATAATCGCATGTGCTACCGTGCATGAGAGTCTGCGCTTGGCTAAGTGCTGTATGTTCATTTTCTCATCTGATCCCCCCACATCCCTGTGAGGGGAGTGGAATCCTTACCCCCATTTTACAGATGCAAGTTGAGGCTCTGAGAGCTGAAATGACTCGCTGTGTCCTTAATACGGATGGGATAGGAATCCTGCCTTCCGTCTTAGCCGGGGCAGTACAGACCCTCCCACATGCCCACCCGGCAAAGCAGCAGGGCCCGAGGGGGGGCCGACCCCGCCTCCTTCCACCTGCCATCCCTCCCGCTGCCCCCTTGCAGAGCCGGGGACCCCGCCTGTTTCCCAGGAAATCCCTCGGTGGCAGGCACAATGGGATGGTCGGTCACCTGTCCTCGGGGGCTCGGGGCCCCACTGGCTGCTTAGACTGGGGCGCAGACATCCAGGGCCGCCGCGCCCGCACACCTGGCCCCACGCCCACCCCCGCCCAGACCAGGAAGGGGCCGCAGAGAGGAAAGCAAATAGCAACCGGTGTGTTCGCAGGCCTCGGCCTCCCACCGGCGCCAGGGCAACACCACCTGCTCCCGGACAGCGGGCGGCAGGAGGACAAAAGCAGGGCTGGGGCTGCGGGCCAGGGACGCGGAGCGCGGGAGCAGGCCCGGGAACTGGCCTAGCAGGGCGGGCTGGTCCCGAGTCAAGGAGGCCTGCCTTGAACCCAGAGGTTCTGTGACCTCGAGCGTCTTCTGGGCCTCAGTCGGCCTGTTTATTAAATGGGAACGCAGGGACAGCAGGCACGGCCGGAGGTTCGCTGAATGCAGGCCCCGTGCCAGGCGGCACCTCCTGGAACGCTCGAGCCGTCCTGGAAGGAAGGGCTGTTAACTCTGTGCAGACAAACAGCAAAGCCCAGAGGCGCTGACACAGCCACCCCAGGCCACACAGCGGGAAACTGGAGCAGGGATGTGAGCCGGGGACCATCTGGCTTCAGACCCAGGCCCAGCGCGGCAGACGGTGCTCTGCAGAGGTGGGGAGCTAAGGGGCTTGACCCTAGGCCCAAGAATCGGCTTCCCGGACACCGGGACTGAGGGGAGGCCAGGAGGGGCCAGGCTGTCGAGACCCACACCATCCGGGCTGATCTTGGGGGACGGCGGTCAGGAAGGGGTCTTGTCGGTGGGTCACGAACTTGTGACCTTCAGAGGCGGGTTCTATGACTCTGACCACCTCCCTCTGACCTTCAGCTGCTTCGTATCTGTATTTAGAATGACTCGCCTTATTATTTTTCTTTTTTTACCTAAATAAGTTTATTTCAAAAGGAAATTCTCTATCACCGAGGTCAATGGAAAACCACTATTACCTGCCACTAAGAGAAGATGCCCCTGAACATGAGCACGGTGAAGACGAACCGGGTCGCTAAATACTGTTGTTTGCCCGTGGTCCTGAGCCGGAGGCTGCTCTTTCTCTGCCACAAAGGGGGTTCGGAAGGGGCTGCTGGCCGTGAAGACGCACCAAGCCTCAAGCTGAACTAAGAAGGATAGGAAAGCCGTGAGACGGGATGGCCTGGGGGTGCCTGGGGGGCTCAGGGCATGATCCCAGTCCCACACTGGGCTCCCCGCAGGGAGCCTGCTTCTCCCTCTGCCTGTGTCTCTGCCTCTCTCTGTGTCTCTCATGAATAAATAAAATCTTGGGGAAAAAAAAAAAAGAAAGAAAGAAAGAAAGGGAATGGCCTCGTCCCCGGGCCCCATGCCCACCCCGTGGCAGCCTGGGTGCCACATTTATCACACACCCATCTGGGCCGGCCCCATCCTTTAGAGATGGGGCGGACGGGCCCCTAGAGCAGGAGCCACTGTTCCCTGAGAGTTTGGGGCACGTCCGCACCCACAGCAGCCTCAAATGTGCCACCAGGATGTGTCCCCTCCTGTCCCCTGCTCAGGAGGCCCAGGGACTCCAAGCTCTGCCCTGTGCCAAGTACATCTCCAAAATGTCATGCCCTCCCTGACGCCGTAGGTGCCTAGACTGTCACTGTGCTTCCAGCATTTTCCGCCCACGAGGCCGCTGGCATTTCTGCCCAGTGGCAACCCTGAGAGGTTCTAGGCAGCGGCTCAACGGCTCAAGTCCCAGGAAGGCGGCGGCGTGAAGGGTGTTGGCTTGGTTCCCTGGGGCGTTCAACGCGCGGTGGGGCTGCCGGCCGGTCCACGGGCTGGGACCCTCTGTCTCGAGAGCAGCCGACCAGGCCGGCCTCCGGGGGGGTGGCTCGCCCACATTCCAGAACCGCAGGCCGGGGCTTGCCTGCCAGGCAGCCGGCTTGCGTTTATCACCGGGCAAAGGCAGAAAGAAGCCCTTCTGCCTTCAGGTGGCATCCCGGTGACAGACGCCCCCACGGAGCTGCGTGTCACCTTCTCTTTGGGGGACAATTCTGCCCTCGGGTTAGAGAACCGTAGCGTGGAGTTGGGACGCCCCACCCCCCCCCCCGCCCCGCAGCCAGGTGAGGCCCGGCAGCCCGCGCTCACACCTCAGCTCTGCTGCAAACCGCCCGAGTGACCGCAGAGACGGGGGCCGGCTCCCTGCACCCCCAGATCCTCGTCTGTGACTTGGGGGCTCATAAAACACACCACTCTCCAAGGACTAAAGAAGTAAAACACGTTCTGCGTTTCAGATAGTGCGAGCCCTCCACGAAGGCTGGCCCAGGCCATCTGGGGTTTTTGGTCTTTGTTTTCCACCCTCTCCCACTTTTAAATAAGGCAACTGTAAATGTTTTTGTCCCCGAGGATCAAAACATTTTGCCAAACAACAGAATGCTGGATCAGAGGGCACGGGCGGTTCCACGGCAGTTGTTCCTTGCACGGAGATTGACCTTCCACGTCGGAATGTGTTTACAGCAAGAGCCGATTGTGTCATTTTCTCCGCATCCCTGCCAGCACTGGGTTTTACCACTTTATAACTGTTCCCTAATTTGATCAAAGTGGAGAGGGGCTTTGTCCGCATTTCTTTCTTTCTTTGTCTACAAGTCTGTGCATTCTTTCATGTTACAATTAACTGCTATTTCCTTGGGAATACACGGTGTGGCGGCCTCCTTGGAATGTTTCTCAAGTGGCATCTGCGATGCCAAAGTCCCCTTGTCAGGTCCACCTTAGAAGCGTCTTCTGAGCAGGGGAGACAGGAGAGGTTGTCGCTCGGGGTGGCAGTGAAAGCCTCTCCCCTGCCTACCCCAACCCGTGCCTTCCCGTCACCTGATTATCCTCAGAGCCTCCCCAATGGAGGAAATCCTCTCCTGGGACTGCGGCTGCAGGCATGGAGGCCGGAGGAGGAAGAGTCGATTGCATTCTTGGAGCTAACAAGTGAGCCAGTGAGGCAGAAGGGTAACAGACGCCACCCCTGTACCTCCCACCACTGCCCTCCTGCACCGCCCTCCACGCTCCTCCAGGGACCCCTGGGTCCCAAGAAACTTTCCTTCCAAACCATGAGGTCAGAGCAAAACCCCTCCACCGAGTCGTGATAAGGTGATGACTCTCTGTATTCCTTTTTTTTTTTTTTTTAAGATTTTATTCATTCATGAGAGACACACACAGAGAGAGGCAGAGACACAGGCAGAGGGAGAAGCAGGCTCCCTGTGGGGAGCCCAATGTGGGACTCGATCCCGGGTCTCCAGGATCACGCCCTGGGCTGAAGGCAGATGCTAAACCGCTGAGCCACCCAGGGATCCCCAACTCTCTATATCCCTTAATCATTTCAGTTCCTGGTGTCCTATTAGCAAGACACCCAGAGCTCCTTCTTGGGTCCTCCCTCCCCCCGAATTATCCAAGGACCCCACAGTCATCCTCAGCAGGTGGAGCTGCCACTGGCTCCCCAGCGAACGTCCCTGCTGTTATGACATCTTGCCACCGCATGGGGTGGCTGTTGGAGACGGCGCCAGAACAGTCCTGCAGACCTTTGCCCATTGGGCAAGGACGTCTGAGCTGGTTAAGCCCTTGCCTGGGGCCTGGGGTCACTCATACTCGAGACTTGAGTTCATGGCTCTCGGGGGTCACCCTTTCAACACTTAGCAGAGTGACGTGCCCCACCCGCACCCTACACACACCCTAGGTCCCGACATCTAGCACCTTGCTGACCCTGCCCAGAGCCCCCTGGGAGGACAGGATGGCAACACGGCCCCTACTTTGATAGAGGGGGACCTGAGGCCCCCAGAGGGTAATTTTTCCAAAGTCACTTGGCCAGTTAGCCCCACTTCAAGCTGAAACCCAAGGTCTGGACTCCCCTTTCACTAGAAGCTCCCAGTGAAAGTCCTCTTCCGGCCCCCCGAACCAGAGCACCCTCACCACCCCCCAGTCGTGACACCAAAGAATATCTGCAGATTGCCCGGTGTCCCCTGGGGAGCAGAATCAGCCTCAGCGGAGAACCTCTGCTCCTAGACTCCAGCAGTGGCCTCTCCTGACCTTGGGAGCCGGGGCCTGTCCTGGTGGCCCCGGGGGCCCTGCTGACCTCAGCCACTCTGTCTTCCAGCCCGGGCACACGCTGTCCCCTCCGTCTCCGGTCACCCTCAAATCTCCGGTCCCGTTCAAGACCCTTCACACCCTGGGGGCCAGCGGAGAGCACCCCTGACCACGCCGCTCGAGTGACCCCCGCCCATCAGCCTCTCCATCCTTCTCCCTGATTTATCAACCTCTTTGCCTTTTCTTAAATCCCTCTGTTTCTGTTTTGTCGTTTACGGATGAGCTTATTTCTGCCTCGGCTCCGTGGGGCAGGGGCCTGCGTGTCCCGTTCGCCGCGAGCGGCCCCGGCTGCACAGCAGACATCAGGAAACCCGAGTTTCATGACTGAATGAATGAGCTGGGTGGACTTCTCTCGGCTTCTAGAAATGGATCCTGTGTGTCCCCAGGGCTGCGAAGGTAGGGAGAGCCAGGAGAGCCAGAGGGGGCCCCTTCCGTGGGCCTCGGGCCCTGCACACACAGCCTTGACCCAGGCTTTCTGGGGTTCTTGGAGACGAGAGGGGAAACCCGTCCCCTGGGCTTAAGGAGCCGCAGGCCCGGCCCTACTCACCAGGGCCCGGCTCGGATGGTGAGGCCCGGGGCCTAATTATAGAAGGCAGGTCTGAGAGGAAGTGGCTGCTCTGATTAACACCCTGAGGTTTGTTCACCCCTCACTGAGACAGTCCCCACGGGGAGAGGAAACCTGTGAAATGAACCCAGCCGCCGGGCCGGGGGGCCTCCGGTTCCTGGCTGAGGGGCGGCCGGAAGCCGGCTCTGCCTCCCGCGGCTTGTCCACGTGAGCGAGCCTCACCCCCTCTGCACCTTGGTTTGAGACAAAGGGACCCGGGCCACATTTGATCTTCGAGGGGGCTGTCCCGCGGGGGTTCAGGCAGGGGCACCACTGTCAGGAGCCCTCTCCAACCTCAGTTTACTCAACCGCAGAATGGGCTGACGGGGACCCCGCCTTGCAGAGAGTCTCTGGGAGGATTCAGGGGGGAGGCTCGTGCCGCCAGCTGGCCCAGGACGGGGTCTGGCACAGGATGAGCGCTCGGCCGGCGCTTCCCGTCGTCAGATTGGCGGGGCCCAGTCAGAATGAGAATGTGGGGCCCCTTGCTCAAGAGAAACTGAGAACTTCGAGATGGAGACAGCAGAGCGTTAAGTGGGGCAGGGCCCTTCTGAGCCCCGCGTGACTGCCCGGGCTGCACACCCCGGGGTTGGGGAGGGTGGCCCGAGGGGTGAGGGGGGTGGGGTGGGAGTAGGGGCAGCTGCTCCTTACAAGGATGCATCCCTCCCCACGACCATCAGCAGCAGACCTCAGCCCGCGGTCAGATGGAAAATCCCGCATCAGAGCGCCACGCACAGCACCAGGCGGCGCGCGCAGGACGATGCAGTAAGTGGACACTCATCATACATATTTGGGTGAAGACCAGGGCAGGAGGCCGAGGCTCCCACCTCCTCTCCCCGTGCGGCTCGCTCAGAGCGGGGGCGGGGTGCAGTTAGAGCAGAATTCACCTGTATCTGTAACATTTTATTTCTTAAAGAAAAAAAACAGCTCAGCACCTACTGTGACGTCATAAGCATGTTAAAAACTGGGTGGCGGTGGTGGCGGTTGTATTCTTTTTCTGAAAGCTTTCCCTTGTCTTTGCAGTTTTAAAAGATTTCACCACTTTTAAAAATGTGGAAACCCTCAGATTAGAAAGTATCTATTCTTTTACTACCATCCGGTGAGTAAGGGGCCTCAGAAACTCTCAAGCATTAATTGAGCACCTACTACGTTGCCTGGCCCCGTAGGCAGGGAGGCAAAACCAAGCATTTTGCCCCTCAGGAGCCCAGGGCCCAGCAAGGGGAGACAGAAAGGAGACCTGCCTGCCCTGTGCCCACACGACGGGACCCACACGACACGGCCCCGACCCTGGCATGGGGCTGCCACTTGGCTACTTTCACAGGAAAGCGGCACCCGGTGTTTTTTGCCTCCTGCAGAAGGAGCCCGGGAGCCTTGCAGGAGCCTGGTAGGTACCGAGGGCTATGGGCAGCAGCAGCAGGTACATTCAGCCCCAGTCTCGGGTGGGTGGAGGGGAGCCCCCGGGGCGGCCCCCACCACTGCCGAGCCCCTTAGGTGAATGAGAGGCATCCCCCTGAATTTTCGGCAGCCTCTCTGGCGCTAATGGGGAAACTGACCCCAGTCAGGGCCACCCGCCCATCCCCCCAGCCCAGGGTCTAATTTTGCCGAGGCCTGGGCTGGTGGTCCCTGCTGGGGAGCAAGGCAGCCCCCGGCCCCCTGCCACTCCTTGTCATTTCTGTCTTCTTGGTTAATTTTTTATTTTGAAATATTTCAAAAAAAAAAAAAAACAAATAATTTCAGACTTGCAGAAAACGTGCAGAGAAAAATGTGCGTATCCCCGCCCCCCAGCTTCTCCTAATAGTAACAGTCTATGTGATGGCACAACTGTCAGGACCAAGAAACTCCACATCGATGCAGGACCGTTAACTGAGCTTCAGACTTTATTTGGAGTTCACCAATTTCCCCCCTCACGTCTCCTTTCTGTTCCGGATGCACATGGCCTTTGGGCATCCACCCTCCGTCTCTAGCAGCGGGGGGGGGGGGGGGGCATGGGGGAGGTTCTCTGCTCCTTTCTGGTCTTTCATGGCCTTGCCCTGTTCGAAGAGTGTCAGTCCTGTATTTTGTAGATTCTACTTCAATTTGGGTTTGTCAGATGTCCCCTTGTGTTTTAAAACGAGACATAATTCACATTCCACAAAATGCACCCTCTTACAGCGTACAACGCCGCGGCTCTGGGTATGCACAAGATTGTGCAACAGTCACCACGATCAAGCCCCAGGACATCTCCCTCACCCCAGGAGGACGGCCCCGGCCCCCTTCCCACCCCCCCAAACCCCCCACCCCCCACCCTCCGCCAGCCATGGCACTTTCTCTGGTTCCCTCTCTCCACGACTCTGTTCCTGCTTTTCTTTCGGTTTCTGTTTGTGTCTCTGCCTGTGAGTCACGCTGTTGCTCTCACACACGTTCTACTTTTCTCTGTGTCTGCATCTGTCTCCCTCTTTCATTCTGAAGGGGACACAGGCAAAGCCAAGAAAACAAATAAAGAGCAACCAGAGGGCAAGCTGGGGGCTCTGGAGACAGACTGGTAGGGACAGAGAATGTCTGAGGGTTCCAGCTAGATGGGGCAGCCCCGGGGACCCCTCCAAGGAGGTGACGATGAAGTCAATCCTACAGGAAGGAAAGCAGCCACTGCTGGGACACATCCAGGCAGGAGGGCAGCTTGAGCCAAGGCCCTGGGGTGGGAAGAACCCCAAGGGACAAGCCAGGGAGATACAGGGGGGCTAGTCAGGGGTCTCCCTATGCACCAGGATCACAGGCTCTGAGGTGGGAACCCCAGCCAGCCCACAGTGCATAAGTCACTGGTGAACCTCTGAGAACCTTCCATAACCTTCCAGGCAGAGCCAGACGATCTGCTCAGCACTGGGGACCCTGGGATAGACATGATCCACCTCTACCTTATAAGAAGCTGCAGGGGGAAGGTACAACCCAGGCTCTAAACAAAGTTTGTGGGTTGATTTGCTCAATATTTACCTCGGAAACACTTAGTGAGCGTTTGCTGCAGGCCAGAACCATAAGTGGGCATGGGCAGTGCCCCGGCCTCACGGGGCTCCGAGTCTAGAAGGAGAAGCAGCTCCCCGCGCCCCCTGACCTGTGCCGAGAAGGCCGCTCACTCACCCAGCACACAGCTGCTGCTGCTCCCTGCACGGTGGACACACACAGTTGACCCCCGAGGGGGATCCCACGTCCACAGTGCAGTTTCTAGAGCAGAATGGCGTGGGTTCCTGTCCGTGTCCTGTGGGGCATGATTCGTTGAGCAGCAGCCTTGGGCATATCAGTCCCCCTCTCTGAGGCTCGGCCCCTCCTCTGTAGAGCGGCCTGGCATGAGCTCAGAGAAAAAGATGTCAAGTGCCGAGCCCCGTCCACCCCTCCACTGCCCACATTCAGAGAGCACCCCCCACCCCACCCCACGCCCTGCCCTTGACCGGCGCTGAGGGGGCAGGCTGGCCAGGAGGATCCCGGGCAGGCTGGAGGGTCCGCACCTCCCTGGGGGAGGGGGCAGCAGGGGCAGCAGCTGGATCCTGGCTCGTGTCCTTAAGTCACCGAGGGCAGCACCAGGCCGGCTGGCTGGAGCCCAACAGCCTGGGTCTCATTTGTGATGCAAATGGCTGGCCGTGGCTTGGGGCCAGGGCACATGTCCCCAGCCAGGGCCCCAGCTTTTATTCTGAGCGGAGCCTGGGGAGGGAGGGAGGGAGGGAGGGAGGGAGGCAGGGAGGGAGGGGAGCCTCCCCAGGCAGCCACGAGAGACCTTCCCAGGTGGGTTAGGGGTGAGCAGGGACCCCAAGGCAAGGGGACCCATTTCCAGAGGCGGACAGGGAAGGCTGAGGCTGGGGCCACCCTCTGATTGCTCAATGGGACGAGGGGGACCGTGGTGGCTGGCAGAGGGCCCCGTCCCGCTGGAACCCAAAGGTCACCCGTCTGGGCGTTCTCCCTGCAATCCCGCAGAAACCAGGGCACCGCTGTGTCACAGCCCGTCATTTCCTGGCCAGTGCGCGGTGGCTCTGCGGCCCCTCCTGGATCCCCTGCAAAGCTGTGGCCACGCAGACCTTCTCCCTCGTCTTTCTCTGGCTCCCGGTCACCGCCAGCCCTTCCCACGAGCTGCTTCTTGCGTTTGGAGGATCTTTGCTTTCACTGACGCCAGTCTGGCTTTGGGTCTCTGCCCTAATGCTCTACGTGTAACTGTATGTAGATTCTTTTTCTTAAAGACGGTCCCACAAAACCCGCATCTCTCCCCAGTGGTGGGAAAATGTCCCCTGACACTCTTCCCCGGTTGCCGGGTCAGCTGAGTAGGTCCCCCGTTAGGTCATTCATTCATTCAACACATACATACTGAGCAGCTCTTCTGTACCGGGCACTGTTCTAGGCACTGGAGACAGACCAATGGACAAGACAGACAAAAATGCCTGCCCCGTGGACCTACGATCCCCCGGGGGTACAGGCAATCGACAGAAAAATAAGGAATATTCGAGTAATAATAACTGACGAATGTCGGCTTGAGGTGTGACGAGAGCTGCAGGGGAAAATGAGCGGGGAGCGTGGGGCTGTAATTTTTAATGGAACAAGGTAGGAGGTGGACACCTGGGGATGAGCGGTCTAGGTAAAGGGAATAGCATGTGCAAAGGCCCTGAGGCAGAGGCTCACCTGGGAGGGCTCAGCACTTCTCTGTGGTGTTTACCAGCCAGAAATTAAACAATCATTCCGGTGATGATTTACACACTTTCTGGCATACCCACTAGGGTCTTGTATTCGGTGCTTGTTCACTAAATAAATGGAGAAAGGACTTACGCGTGTTTTTATTTGAAGGGAGGGGTTGGGGCTAGTGAAGTTGTCGTGGAGCCTCACCCCACCCTGAGGCACAGGGGCAGCTCACAGGCTGGAGCTCTGCGGGCACATGCAGGCCAAGGCACTAGTGGCAGGCGACAGGGACAGCAGGCAGCTTTTTTCAGGAGCCTGGGGGCGGCAGGCACGAGCGGCTGAGAGCAAAGCAGGGAAAAGAAGAACAGGGAAGACTCCACATTCTCCAGGCTTGGCTTGAGGCTTCCGTGAGCCCCGTTTAGACACCCCAGAAGGAACCGGGAAACCACTTGCGGGGGGAGGGAGGGGGTCCAGGTTCCTGCCCGGTCACTGAATTTGGAAAATGAATTTTAAAAATGTGGCCGTGACGCCCCTTGTGTGCGCTTCCAGGTGGCCGCCTAGCAGGGCTGAGCCAGGACAGGGGAGGCGCGTGCAGGGGGGTCCCAGCAGGTGTGCACCGACCCAGACCGCGTCCTCCCCTTCCGCCCACATCCCAGGGGACCGGTGACAGAGAAGCCCCACCCACCTGGCGGGACACCCCACAGCCAGCAAGGGAGCCAGAGCAAGCCGCGTGGGGGCTGATGGGAGCCCTTGGAGAGGGTTCCAGGGGCTGGCGCGTCGTTGAGCGCATGCACGTGCTCCGCCAGGCGAGGACGGAGGGCCCTGGGCGCAAGACGCAGGTGTGTCCAAGCTGGAGGCGCTGATGCTGGCTGTGGGACAGGATGGGTCCGACCTGCCTCCGTGACGCCGAGCCCGTGCGCTGGTAGACACAAGCTGTGCGACTCTCCTGATAAAAATGCCACCATGATTCATGGCAGGGAGGTGACCGCCCAAGCGGGAGGCTGGAGAAACTGCTGGGCTGGGGTGCAATGGAGGCTGGGACGATGCGGCTCACCCCCCAGGGGGACTTGCCTGTCCCCTCCTGTCCCACTAAACCAACCATCCCCGCAACCCGTCCCCACCAGAGAACAGCAGCGCGCCCCCTCCTCTCCGGGGAGGACGGTTGGGTGGAGACAGCCACCAACGGCAGGTGGGGACCTCAGGGAGGTGTCAAATGCTATCCTGGGTGGCCGCACAGAAGCAGGAGGGGAAGACATGCTGGTGATGGGCTCTGGCTGTAGTGAGGAGCAAGTGAAGAGATGCTGGGGGAGTGGTGCCTGGGGGGAGGGGAGAAAACAAAGATGCCAGAGAGTCCTCCCAGTCCGCCCGTGAGTCCTCCCAACCCGCGGGAGGCTGTGCCAAAGCCACGCCAGGTGCCAGCTTTTGTTTGGGGTTGGGGGGAGGAGCGGCTCCATGCGTTCATCCCCACCCAGTGTCCTACCTATATCCCCTGTGCCAACCTCAGCCTCCGCTCCCAGGCTACACTCTTGCTTTGCAGGCCTCCCTGCCGGCCAACCTGGCTGGACACATCCGACCTCAGGCCCTTTGCACGTGCTTGTGACCACATCGGGAACGCTCTTCCCACGCTTGCCTCTGCATAGGATCTCTGTCCAGTGAGCCTTCCGCGGGGCCCACCTCCCACCTGGACCCTCCTGATTCTTCTCCATCCACTCACCTGTTCGTCTCCTTCACAAATTTGTGATTCAGTGATTTCTTTGCTCGCCTTCCTGATCAGGCAAGCTTCAGTCAGGGCACTGCCTGGCCCGGGCATTCGGAGAAGGAGCAAAAGGATCTGGAGCCACCGGGGACCCAGGGCAGGTGCCCCGGAGGAAAAGAAGGGTCGTTACAGGAAGCAGCCCCAGGGCAGGAAGAGCCCCAGGCCAGGCTGGGGAGGGTGATTTAGAACCAGACGGCTCCCCAGCTGAGCCCAGGTCTCCTGCCCCAGAGCCTCGTTCCCAAACTTATGCAAGAACAAACAGGGAGGCCTCTCCTGACTCAGAAGCACGCTTTACTGGGACAAAGAGTAAATAAACTGATATTTATACCACGGCCCCATCGGGTGGCCACTTGGCGCGGAGGCAAATATGGTCAAAACTGCGCTCGGAGGCCCTCGGGGAAGAGCGAGGCTGTCCCGAGAGGAGCCCGGTGGGAGGTGTCCGCAGCCCACACTCCCACAGATGCCTCTGATCGCCCAGGACAGGTCCGGGGTGGGGGGGGGGTCACCTCTGGATTCCTGTAGACCTTTCCCAGGTCAGCTGCTGCCTGGGTCCCGGGCCCGTGGGCAGGGTCCCCATGTCCCCCCTGAACTTTCTCCTGAGGACACACCCCCACGCTGCCTCAGGTGACTTCTCAGCTTGGAAGATGATTTCATTTAAATACTTTAGAATCCATACGTTCAGCAAGAACTATGAGTCACCCTGCTGTGCCCGGCTCCCGCGCAGTGGCTGGCTCGTAGGCGGCTCTGACACGCTCCTGATCCACCCCAGCAACCAGTCTGAGATGGGAGACAGGGACTACATGAGCAAACAACGCCCTACACTGAGAAGCCCCCGCCCAGTGGGTGCTCTGGAGGAGGTGGGCGAGGGCAGGTGGCAGAGAGCGGCCGAGGGTGGGCACACGCAGGAACACGCCCTCCAGGGCAGGGGGAGCTGCTCGTGCAAAGGCCCTGGGACTTCCTTCCCAGCTCCTCCCTGGTTCTCTGATTATCCTGGTTACTCATGTCCTTGTTTACTGTCCATCTCCAGGGGGCACCTGGGAGGCTCACTGGGTGAAGCCTCTGCCTTTGGCTCAGGTCATGATCCCGGGGTCCTGGGATCGAGTCCCACATTGGGCTCCCCACACGGAGCCTGCTTCTCCCCACACATCTCTGCCTCTCTCTGTGTCTCTCATGAATAAATAAATAAAATCTTTGGAAAAAAAAAAAAGAAAACCGGTGAGGTTCCACTGACAAAGTATTTATGGCCGTGTCACCAGGTTCTAGGAGAGAAAGCCAGAGGAGCAAACAGAAGCGTCATCTCCAGGGGCTGGCATTGCAGGGAATCCCTCATTGCACTTTGCCAGCTCCCAGCGTTTTACCGTGAGGTTCTATTTATTTTTAATCTGTTCTGTTTTTCTGTAATTACAGAAGCAACATGCGTCTGTGGCACCACGTTCAAACAAGGTGTAAAGTAAGAAGAAAAGTTCATATTCGCCAGACACAGCGCCTCAGCCTGCCCTGAATTCCCGGAATGCACCTTTCATCAGACCCCCTGACCTCCCGGGGTCACGCCTGCAGGTTGGGGGAGGAGTTTGCCCCCCCACCCGTGTCCACCCATGGGCCACAGAGCCAGGGGCTCGGGGTGGGGGGTGAGTGTGGGCGGGGGCCTGGGAGGGCCGAGCCCGTCCGCAGTGTTGTTAAACGCCGGCCACCTCCCTCCCTGTGCGTCCTGGGGACACCGCCCCCCATGGCAACCCACTCCCTGTTGAGGGCTGGTGCTGCCCCCGGTCACGGCCTCTACCCTGTGACCTTGGGTACAGACATCGAGAAGGACGGGGTGACTCTCCAACACGTCTTCCAAAACAGAAGCGACAGGTAGGTATAAATCAGTGCAGGGAGGGCCCCCAGAGTTCTGGGTTTCCCCCCTGGTGGTTTCTGTTGCTCTTTTCTGGAATATTCTTTCAGTATTTCCTCGTTTTTTCCAGAGCCACTGCCATCCTGGTTTCCGAGGAGCTGCTTGGTGAGCGGCGGACACCCCCCAACCCCCCAGCGCCGGCACCCACCCTGCCCTCTGTGCCTGCAGCCCCGGCGGCCCCAGCCCCAGCAACCAGCACACGACTCGCTGTCTGGACGCTTCGTGGGAATGGGGCGCACAGGACGCCCCCATGGCGGGCTTCTTTCATTTAGGTGCGTCCTCGAGGTCCGTCTGCGTTGTGGCGTCTATCAGAAGTTCATTCCTTGTTATGGCCAAATAATAATATACCTGTTGTGCGGCTGGACCGTTTTTGTTCATCCATTTCTCAACTGATGGACATTTAGGTTGTTCCCACTTTCTGGCCACTAGGAATAGTGCTGCCGTGAGCACTCAGGGTCGAGACTGCTGTGTGGATGTTTGCTTTGACTGGTCTCAGGTGGGCACCTGGGGCGGAATTTCTGGGTCATATGGTAGCTCTATGTTTGATCACCTGAAGCCCCTCCAGGCTGTTTTCCGTCTGACACTCCCTCCAGTAGGAGGCTTTCAACTCTCCATATTCCTACCCACCAACACTCACCAACTTACCAACACCCTCCAACACCCACCAGCATCCACAACACCCACCAACACCCACCAACACCCACCAGCATCCACAACACCCACCAACACCTACCAACACCCACCAGCATCCACAACACCCACCAGCACCCGCCAACACCCACCAGCACCCGCCAACACCCCCCACATGTGGTATCGTCTGGCTTTTCATTCCAGCTATTCTATGGGCGTGAAGTAGAATCTTACTTTTTTTGCTTTGATTTGCACTTAGTGTTATTCTACTTTTTAAAGATTTTATTTACTGATTTGCGAGACACAGAGGCAGAGAGGGAGCACGCACACACGTGGGGGGAGGGGCAGAGGGGGAACGTCAAGCAGACTGTGCTGAGCAAGGAGCCGGACACAAGGCTCGATCTCCCGACCCGAGACCATGACCTGAGCCAAAATCAGGAGGCGGATGCTCAACCGACGGAGCCCCCAGGCGCCCCGCGCTTAGCGTTATCCTCCTAAGCCAGGTGAAGCTGTCCTGGGAGGGAGCCCAGGCTACCCTCAGGCGGACGTTAGAGCCCCAGAAAGGAAAAAGACGGGGCCCCCATCTCCCCAGCTTTAACCGGCTGTTCTCCAAGAGGATTCACAAAAAATATTTTTTAAACTGAACCATCGAGACCCTAAAAAGGAAACAAATTCAAATTTTCCTCTGGCAACAGGGAGCAGAGTCTTTCTCAATCTCTGAAGAAGCTTAAGAGAAAAACTGGGGGGGGGAATGGCCAGGTGGCAACATACAAAATTGACAAGCACTAAACACAGTGGTTCTTGGGCCCAGCTTTACCGTAGAATCATCTAGAAGCTCTTAAACGCATAGCCATGCCCAGGCCCTGCTCCCTGGGATCCCGGGTGGGGTCTGGGCAGTGTTGTTTTGAGAAGCTCCCAGAGGCAGGTCCTGAGGTGCAACCGCGACTGGAGCCCTGATAACAGGGATTGCTTGGGGTGGGGCTGCAAGGGCCTTTCTAGATTCCACGGCTGAGTATGGACCGGGCGTCTGGGCGCCTTACTCCCATCCCGCGGGGTTGAAGCCAGCCAGCAAGCGATGCTGCCGGTGGTGTTGCTCCAGTGCGATCCTGAGATCCCCAGAACTGGAGGGGTGGGAGGCGCTGAGCTCCCCGGAGCTGCCCTGTTTTCTCAGCACGGGGCAGCCAGGACGGCAGCCCAAGCAGCCTGGGAGCAACCAAGGACCCCCTGGGGCTCCTCCCTCAACCCCGGCCCTAAATGCTCCTTCCACGCGTGTCCCATGACGCACAACGAGCTATGACTATCCTTTTTTTTTTTTAATTGATGGAGAAACCGAGGACCAGAGGGGGTGAGTGGCTCGCCCAAGGTCACACAGCGTGTAAGGAAAGGGACTCCAATTCAAGCTGGGGTCTGATTCCAAACCCTTGAATAATCAACCCATGCACCCAGCCACCTCCGGAGGCAAAGCCGACTTCCAGGTGTGGCAGTCCATCTACCTGTCCGTCCCTCCCTCCGTCCACTCAGGGCCAAACCATCCCTAGTTGGACGTCGGGCCGACGAAACCCATGTGGATGCGATGCGGCCCCGGTTGTCCCCCGGCCCCTCTCCCGTGGCTCGTGGCCGACAAGCGGGGCCCCGAGAGCTTGGGGAGAGGCTCGGCAGGGCCTGCTGGAGACGGTGGCAAACCGGGGAGTGCACCAGCTGGTCGCTGTAGGGGAAGGCAGCCCAAGAGATATGCCCCCACCTCATGGTCCCTCGTGGCTGCACCCGGCATCGCGTCACTGCTCCCTCCAGCGGGGAGCCTGCAGCTGGCCGAGGGGCTGGCTTTGGGGTCTGCCAACTACCGGGCCCCTGGCCTTGAGCACGCCCCCCAGCTACTTCGAGACTCAGCTTCTGCATCTGCACAACGGGGACAGGGTACACGCGTCCTGCACAGAGTTGTGTGGATTCGAGGAGCAGACACCGCTGGGCGGTGGGCACAGGGCCTGGCACCAGCTGGGTGCTCAGTAGGCACAGGGTTGTCTGACCTGCCCGCCCCAGGAGGAGGAGCACGGCTGCCCCACACCCCTGCTCACCTCGGACACCTCCTAACACCTTGCCTGCAGATTCAGGGCAGTGGTCTTACCCACAAGCCGCTCCCAGCCCGGGCCCCTGGGAGCCACGCAGCCTCCTGCAGTGTGCACCCCTGCCTTGGCCCAGCAGGGTTCAGGCCGCCAGCTGGTCGGCGACTGGGCCCCACCGGTGCGCTGACCGTGGACGAGCAGGGTAGTGGAAGGCCTAGGCTCGGGCAGGGGCGAGGCCCACCCTCCGCGGGCGGGGGCATCGGGGGCACGCGGCCCAGAGAGCCAGGTCAGCTCCAAGGAGGAGCAAGAGGGGCTCAGGCTCACCCCCCGATGTGCTGAGGCCGGGCCCGGGCCCTCTTACGGGACGCCGCCAACAGAGGAAGAGACAGCTGCTCAGGGGGAATAAAAGAAAGAAAAATGAGAGAGAACAGGGATGGGGGTGGACAAGGAGACCCAGGAAGGTCCGGGGGTCTGGGGGTGGGGGTGACATCTGAGCTGACACCTGGTGACCCCGGAGCTAGGGCTAAGAGACGGGGAGGAGCCAGGGCAGGACATGGGGCAGGAGAAGGGACCTGAGGGCTGGCAGGGCCAGTTCAAGCCCGCCACGGAGGCTGCGACGGGGACCGGGGTTTCTTCCAGGGCAGTGGGGAGCCACAGAGGGCTCTATCCAGCGAACAGCGGATTCGGAGTTACCTTCTCAGACAATCGAGTCCGCTGCTATAGATGAGAGGCGGGAGGGGGTAAGAACAGCCGCCGGACCCCCCCCTCCCCGGCTTGGGCTCTGGCACCCGGATCAGAATGAGCAACTCAGCCGCAGAAAGAACCCCTGCCCGCTAGTGTCTGCAAGAGGCTCACACGGGCTCCATCCCGACTGTCACCCAGCTCTAAGCACACACAGCTCTGCTAGGAACAGGCCTCGGGCGCCCGGGGGCTCAGCGGTCCAGCGTCCGCCTTAGGCCCAGGGCGTGACCTCAGGGTCCGGGGATCGAGTCCCCCATCGGGTTCCCCGCAGGGAGCCTGCTTCTCCCTCTGCCTGTGTCTCTGCCTCTCTCTGTGTCTCTCATGAATAAATAAATATTTTTTAAAAAACCAAAACCAAAGAACGAAGCCTCTCCTGTAGTCCTGATGCCATTAACACGGGCTGTTTCCTTCCGTGTTTCTACATGTGTGCAGAGTATCTTAATACATTTACTTTATTTTAGAATTTTCCCGCAACAGTACTAACTTTAAAATTGAAAAAAAAAAAAAACTTTATTTTTTATTTTCTCTAAAACTACCCCCATCACGGGACGGGGAAGCCAGCAGGCGGCACCCAGCACCCAGCGAAAGACGACCTGGGTCGTGCCTGAGGCCCCGGGCTCAGTGGGCCGCAGGGCCGGGCCTGGGGAGGTTCACCCATCAGGGGCGGCCAGGCTGCAGCGCACCGATGCCCAGGCCGGGCTCCGGCGACAGCGGGCAGGGGGCGCGGCCGATAAGCAGAGCCGGGCACTTATCGGCCGGCGCAGCAGGCCCCGGAGGTATCGGGAGGGCCAGGTGCCCGCCGCACACGTGCCCGTGCAGACGCCCAGCCCCCACCCCGGGCGGCCCCCCTGTCCCCCTGGCTGGGCCTGGGTGGCCCCCAAGCCAGGGGCTCCCGGTCTGCTGTTTATGTGTCTGGGACACAAACACAAGTGTGACTCAGCAGCCAGGGCAGCGAACGGGGAGGTCCCACCCCAGGCGGGCTGTGGGGTGAGGCAGTGACCGGGCCCAGGCCTCGAGCGGGCGGCATGGGGCCTCCTGATGCGGAATTCTCCTCCCGAATCCTGGCTCTGCCCCAAGTGGCTGCGCCCACCCAGCCTTGGTTTCCTGTCTGTGAATGGGGTGCAGTCGACCTCTGGCCCCGCCTGCGGCTAGGAGGGGTCAGGGAGGGAGGAGCCCCAGAGCCCGGGCAGGGGTGCAGTCAACCTCCTCCCCTCACCCACGGCTAGGAGGGGTCAGGGAGGAAGGAGCCCCAGAGCTTGGGTAGAGGTGCAGTCAAACCCCTCCCTGCAGCCAGGAGAGGTCAGGGAGGGAGGGGCCCTAGGGCACAGGCAGGGGTGCAGTCAACCTCCCCCCCACCCTGCGGCCAGGAGGGTCAAGGAGGGAGGGGCCCCAGAGCCAGGGCAGGGGTACCGTCAACCTTCCCCCTACCCCTCCCCACCCCGCCCTGCAGCCAGGAGGGGTCAGGGAGGGAGGAGCCCCAGAGCCCAGTTCTCACGCGCCCTGGGGCTTCAAGGACCCCAGGCCCAGGCTGGCAGAGGCCATCATGTTGGACCCGAAACACGGGGTCCCTCGTCTACACGCACGACGCCGAGGGGCAGGGGGCAGAGGCGTAGCCTTAAGGCGCTTCTCTCACCCCCACCATCCTGCTTGCCCGGCTTCCCTGCGGCCCCCCCGTGAGCGCCCCCCGCCCGCCCCGCCTGCCCTTTGCCCCCCGCCCGTGCAGGGGGAGGCGGCCACAGTCATCCTCCCAGGGGCAGGGGACACAGCCGCCACCCCAGGACAGGCGGGAACCAGGCGGCCGCACAGCCCGGGGTGCCCAAGCACTGGCCCTCCGCACCGCCGCGATGGCTCCCGGAGCAGGGGTGCGGGCCGGAGGGCGCGGGGGGCCCTGGGGCACAGACGGTCCACCACGAGCTTCCAGGGGGCAGGTGGCGGAGGCCGGTGACACGGCAGCCTGGAGCCGCCGGCAGCTGCCCCCTTGTCCCAGACGGGAGCCTCAGTCATCCCTTCTGTCAAACGGGACGTCGACCCACTCTGCGAGGGCACTTCGGGCACCCTGGGCCGAAGCCCCACCCGAGCTCTCCCTGCGTGGAGGCGCTTCGGGTCCCAAGTCCCGCTGAGTGGGGGCGCCCGTGAGACTTGAACACGTCAGTGAGGAAGCCCAGCTGCCCCCAAGGGAGGGACCCAGGCGACCCAGGGCACCCCGGTCCCTGAGCACGCCGAGCCTCAGTTTCCCCGGGGGTGAAATGGGCGCCCAGCGATGACAGGCCCGGCTCTGCCGGGGGGGCCCGAAGGTAGAGAGAGAGGCCCCAGGCCACCAGGGACAGTCTCCGCAAACCCCCATGTGACCCTTATGCCCCGGGATGCGGGGAACCCGCCAGCAGTCTGGGTGAGGGGCTTCTGTCTCCCCTTGGGAATAGTCCGGCCTCCCGTATTCCAGGCAGCCTTGATCCGCTGCCCGCCCAAGCTCCCCACCCTCCCTTGCACTTAGCTCCGGCCGAGTGACTACGTTCTGAACGATGAGGTGGACGAGGAACACGCTGTGCAACGCCCGGGAAGTCTCCTTGGGACATCTCAGCTTGAGGTACTCCCTTCACCTTCCTCTTCTTCCTTTTGCCGCCTGGAACTTGCACATGAGGGCTGGAGCTACTGCAGCTATTTTGTGCCATGAGACGGTCTTGAGAAAGTAAGCCTCGCAGTAAAATAGTTTAATGGGGAGTTAAAAGGAGCATGAGTTCCTGATGACTGCAGCACCATCACTGAAGCTCTGGACCGCCTGCTTCAGATTTTTTTTTTTTTTTTACATGGGGAAAGAAATGAACGTGTAAGTAGCTAAGAACCAGTGTTATTTTGTGGTTTTCTCTTGTGTGTCACTCAGGCTAATTCTAAGTAATGCAGGCACGTTGAGACGGTGTATGTCCAGAGTTCTGGATGCCAGGGACAGAAGAATAAAATTAAATAGGTTTATGCAGAAGGAGGAATTTATTAGTGCTTTTAACAGAAAAGCCCAGGACCTAGCTTCAGGCATAGCTGGATCAAGGGGCCCCCAACGGTGTCACCAAGACCCTCTCTCTTCTCCGCTCCTCAGCTCTCCCTGCCCCTGTGCTGGCTTCCTTGTCAGGCAGTGTCTCCATAAGCACAAATCATCCCTCCCCATCCCCACCGGGTCCCTGCGGCTCTAGGCTTATCTGCTCCCAGCCTGGCTTCCCAGCAGAAAGCGCTTCCTTCCCCAGGAGTTCTAGTAGAAGTCCGGGACTGACTCTCGGTGACCCAAACCACGTCACATGCGTATCCCTGGGAGCCAATCACAGGGGCCCGGCGGGGGCGGGGGGGTCCGTCTGAGCTGTGGGGCTGAGTGAGGGGTGGCCCATCCATCAGGGAGGCAGGCCAGCTCCTCAAAGGAAAACCTGGGGGGTGTTCAGTGAGGAAGGGGTGAATCCTGGGAGGCAGGACCAGCCGGTGCCACCAGGGATCACCTCATCTGTGCAAGAAGCCGAGGATCAGGGAGGCCTGGGGCTGGTGGGCCCCAACCCCGCCCCAGCGTGGAGGTGACGCCGTGCGGCCCCGGCCCTGGCCCAGTCCCTCGTGACTATGCCCCCAGGTTGCGAACAACAAGCCAGTGGTCTCGGAAGCCCTCCCCTCCTCTTTAGCCGTCAGTCTGCTCATCAGGAAAGTGGGATAATGAGGCTCCATCTGGTAAAGGAAGTGCCCCCCCGCCCCCCACTGCTGGCTGGAATCCCCATGGCTCACGTGGCAGCCTGGAAGTCCAGGGGGGCCGCTCCCGGCCTGGGCATCCTGCCCTGGCCCCGCCCCCTGCCAGCTCAGACACCTGCCCACGCACGAACTGCACCTGTGGGCCTCGCACCTGTCTCCACCTCCGGGAGGGGAGGAACATCCCCCCTTCCAGGAGCGGCCGAAGGATTGGTGGGGAGCGGGGGCCCAGGGGATTTTCAGCACAGCCCTGACTCCCCCACTGTGGGGCTCAGGATCACGCTCAGCTGGCTAGATGGGCACCCCCCGTGAGCAGCGTGTCCGGGGCCCAGGACCCCAAGGAGCTGGGCACAGAGTGGGGCCATGTGGGAAGGAAGGTGTGTTACAGAGCCAGTGATCGCTGCGGGCCCCCGGAGCTCCATCCCCAGGGAGCTTGCACCCCAGGTATCCCCAACCCCAGCCCCACCGCCACCCAGCCCTGTTGGGGCCACTCCTGGGGGCTCATCCCCACCCCCGAGGTCAGAGGGAGAGAGCAGGGCAGCGGGCAGTGCAGCCGGTGGCCCTCGGGTGTGCCAGGAGGACACGGTGCCCGGCACATCCTGTGTCCGCAGCCGCAACCTGGGCGCGTCCCCCTCTTCCCCTTCTGCCCCCGGGGCACAACTTCTCTCCCTCTCCTCCCTGCCAGGCTGGCCGGGACAACTCACCACTCACACTTATGGCTCTGCTGTCCCCTGAGCCCAGGCCCGGTCACCACCACCCTCATCCCCGCCCGCACCCCCAAGCCACGCGGCCCTGGTGGGCCAGACCTGCGAGCTCTGCACAAGCCTGGATGCTGCTGACACACTTAGTGTGGCCCTCGGACCACGGTGGCAGCTCCAGGCTTGCCAGCACGCGTGTCTGGGAGCGAATGTGTGCGCACCTGTGTGAGTGGGCACGTTTGTGTGTCCACAGTGCATCTGTATGTCTGTCTCTGCACATACACACATGTGTGTCTGGTGTGTGGAGCGTGTATGAGGTGGCTCTGTGTGCATGAGCGACTGTGTGTGTCTGGGTGTGTGCACGTATACGTGCCTGTGTACACGTGCACGGGGGCCTGTTCCTGTATATACGGGTGTGAGTGTCCGTGTGTAGCATAGAGATGCAGGGGTGAGTGTGTGACTTGTGTGGTGCATCTGTGTGTGTGCATCTCTGAGCGTGTATGTGTCTGTATGTGTCTGTGTGGGGATTGGGGAGAAAAGGAGAAAGTGTGAGTGTGAGTGTGTGTGTACACCTGGCCCTCTAGCACCCAGGATGACGGCACAGGTGCAGCTGAGGAAGGAGCTGGGGCCCCCTTGGCCCCGTACACTGGCTGCTAGGGACACAGGCCAAGAAGGGACAAGGGGTGCCACCCCTGCAGGACGGTCACTGCGCGTCCTCGGAGAGGCAGACGGGGGTGGAGGCAGCCGCGCTCTCCCTGGCGGCCTGGGTGGGGCTGGGGTCCCTCACCCTCGGGGCAGCCCCCCTCCAGGGCAACGCGGACACTCCGAATGTTCCCTGCGAGGGTAACGGAGACCATCCGTGAAGAGCTTCCAGCGCGGTGCCCGGCCCAGGGCAGCCCCCCGAGGTCGGCGGCTGTGCCCATCGTCATTATTTACGGTCCCTGCGGTCCCCACCACCCCGGCTCAGCCGCGGCCGCCCTGCCCTCCCCTTGGAGCCGGTGACTTTGGAAACTCTCTTCCGTGTGCCACCCCCCGGAGCCCTCGGGCCTGGGACCCAGGCGGGTGTTTTCAAGGCCCCAAGGCCTGTCCCCGAGGCTGCCACACGTCGATAGCGACAGGAAGTGGGCTGGCAGCGTGTGGCCCCGCAGATAACCCTGGCAGCGCCCGCAGCCCCTGCCCAGCCCCCAAGCCCTTATCAGCCGCAGCAAATGTGTCCCCGAGCTGGGAGCCCCACGCTGACCTCCCTGACCCCTGGCCGGTGCGGGCAGGGAGGGGGGCGGGGGGGGGGGTGGGTGACGGGGACAGAGCCGGGTCCCTGGTGAGAAAAGCCACCCTGCCTGGCCGGCCTCACCTGACCTGACCCTGGGAGCCCCGACTCCTCCTGGGCAGAGGCCAGGGGTTCTGAACCACAGAAAAGAGGGAATCAGTAGACCTCAAAGTGGAAGAGGCCCGAGGAGGTCACTGGGGGGTCCCAGGGAGGCCCCCTCCCCACCCCAGTGAGACCCCATCTCACTCCCCAGCCCAGAGCCGACCACATGCAGTGACGGCCGCCGGGTTCCGGGGTCGGGCTCACCACGCTTCCTTCTGCCCCATTCCAGCGGACGTCGCCGTGACGTTCTCCGTGCCTCCCTCCGTCCCCTGGCCCAGCCTCTCCGGGCTCAGGTCGACCCCACCACACACTCTACCTGGAATGGGTGGTCCTGAAGCCCCTGCCACAAATCTCTGACGCCCACTCATCACTCCCTGAATCAGATTCAGAACGCTGGCAGGCTCCAGGGTCCCCGAACTCAGACTTTTGGGCTGAGAGCTGAAGGAGGGACTCAGCTGGTGGAGGCTAGAGGACTCCGTAGCACGTGCAAAGGGCCTGTGGTGAGCTGGGACTGGTGATTCCAGCTGACAGGGAGGAGGTGAGCGTGGGTCCCAGTCCACAGTGATGGCACTGGCTGTTCCTTCAAGGCCCACAGGGAGCCACAGGGGGCTCTGAGCTGACAGGCGTGATCTCTCTGTCTGCGTGTGGAGCACGGACTGCAGGACGAGGACAGCAGCTGGGCAGGGACCATAGCCAGGGGCAGAAGAGAAGAGGCGGTGCCTGGCAAGGGGTGGGGGGCAGGTTCCGCATAGGCTTAGCCGGCAGAAACTTCCAGGCCCAGCAGTGGGTCAGATGTGAAGGTGAGGGAGAGAACGGAGGTGAGAGCAACTCGAATCTCTGGCTCAGCCAGTGAGGGAGGTGACACCTGGGGAGGCGATGGAAGGACAAGGGGACAGATGGCATGGGAGGGGGCCTGGCTCTGCTCTGCAGGGTTGACTGTCTCCTGCCACTTTCTCCAGCCACACTGGCCTCCTTGTTCCGTGCACCCTACCCCAGGGCCTTTGCACTTGCTGCTGTCGGCCCACAACTGTCATTCTCCATCCCCCGTGATACCTGCTTCATAGGGCCCATCAGTCTCCGAGATCACCCCATACACATTTGTCACGGTCCCCTGCTACACCGTAAGCCCCAATGGGCAGCATCGTGTCTGTTAGGACTTTCCCCAGTGCTCTGCTTCTATACCGGTCCGTGTTTCTTGGAGTGAACGTATCTCCAGCCTTAACACCTCCTCTGTGAGTCTCCCGTGATTTCTCCAGTACGGAGTCGTGGCTCCAGCCAAGTTCTGTGAAACACCGGGACTATCCCCGGGCCGGACCCTCAGCCCCAGACCACGATCGCCCTTCCTGGGACCTTGCCCCCTGCCTCAGTACCCCTCGGGCAGCTACCCAGGTTCTTGTAAACACCCTCCCTCCTCTTGGGGAACTGACCCTCATCCCATGGGATTCTGGGGAGCCGCCCATCACACCACGCCCACCTCTGCCCCCAGCCGCCGCTCCCAGGACACTGAGTTGGTCAGTCCTCCCCTGGACGTGCAGCGGGTGAGCAGCACCCGGAGTGGGGGTTGGGGGCTCCAGTCCTCCCCTGGACGTGCAGCGGGTGAGCAGCACCCGAGGTGGGGGTGGGGGTGTGTCCAGTCCTCCCCCAGATGTGCAGCGGGGCCACAGATGAGCAGCGCCCGGGGTGGGGGGAGCATCCATCCCTTGCCAGCTTCAGCGATGAGGTGGGTGGTGATGGTGGGGGGGATGGTCTGTCCCTTCCCTCTGGAGGCCCTTAGGCCCATGCGGGGCGGGGGCAGGGGGGCTCAAGGAACTGATGGAATCCCCCCACCCCCAAGCTGTGACACCAGGTGTGACCTTGCCCCAGAGCAACACCCCCGTGATCACCGTGGCAGAGGGCGGGGGACAGTGTTAAAGGCTCCCACTTGACAGAGAAAAACCAGAGACCAACTTTTTCTTTAAAGAAAACAAGTTTTATTTTTATAATCAGAACGTTCTAATAAAAATATTATTATAATATTAGCTACCTTTAACTTCTGGGCCTTGACTCTGTACCAGGCGTGCCGCGAAGTGCTTGCCCACGTCAGTCAGCCCCTGAGACCCCCCACTTCCCTGAGGTAGGTCCAAAGGAATACCCCCAGTGCCCCCCACTCTGCGGCCCGCCCCTCCCAAATCCCTCTGCCAGTCTGGCCCTCGGCTCACTCCCCTCCTCCGCTGAGCGGGGCCCCCCCCGATGGCCCCCGGAACATCTCACCTCCACCCAGGACTGAGCCCCCAGGGGAGGGGTGGGTGTCTCAGCTCAGCCCCACCACCCAGGCTGGTATACAGCAGGGGACACCACACGGGGGGCAGGGCAGGTGCGGCCGTGTGGTTCTGCACTCGGGGACCCCGTCGCTGGCCAGGATGCTGCGTTCCGGCCCCTCAGCCGGCACCACCTCGGGCCCCGCTCCTCCTGCCCTTTGTGAACAAGGAGGGGACCAAGCTCTGAGACGACTTGCCGTCGCCTGCAGACACCCGCCCCCCAGCTGGCAGAGGCTTTATCCCACGGAAACACTGTCACCGGGTTCCTCGGGCGGAGCCATCGACAAAGGTGTCTCTCCGAGTCAAAAATAGGTTCTGGATTCTTGGTGGTGGGAGTTCCGGTTGAAAAAATAGACTAGACATTCTGAAATCATCTTAGTAGCAAAACAACGACGGTAAGAAAAAGAGTTGCAGCTTTGACAGGAAAGGACGTCGCCAGCGGCCCTGCTGTGCCCGGGAGCCCCGGGCGGGGTGGGGTGCGGGCTGCGGTCTAGAAGATGCGGATTCCGGAGGCAGGTGCCCCCCGACACCTCCTACGGCGGCGGCTCGTGGATGCACCTGCGGCGCGGCCTGCCCCCCGTGGTGCTCTCGGGCGGCCCCGGGCTAAGGCATCTCTGAGCAGGACGCGGTGTCTCCGCAGCCCAGCGGGCAGCCAGTCTGTGGAGGGTGAGAGGGCCCGGCCGGGTGCTGGGGGGACAGGCCTGGGGGCACGGGGGGAGCGGGGACGGGCGAGAGGTGCAGGAAGAAGGCTGGCGGTGTGCGCGAGGTCTGGGTTGCATCTTCGAAGACCTTCCAGGCGTTCTTCCTCCCTAAGGCCGCCCTGGAGACGCAGCGGGGCCTGGATTTATAAAGAAGCGGTCTCCAGTCCGTCCGGGGTCCCGCGGGGTCCCTGGAGACACACGTGGGGCCGCGCAGCCCGCAGCTGGCCAGCCGCCCGGCCGGCGTGTGGGTCCCTCACTGCATCCTGTCGGGCTGCAGCTGCGGAGGCTGGTACTGCACGAAGGCGGTGCCCGCGGGGGCCGCGGCCGACAGCGCCTGGGGCAGGGCGGCCGGGTAGCCGTAGCCCACGAAGCCGGCGGCCGTGGCGGGCGAGGCGGCGTACGGGTACTGGTCAAAGGCGGCCGGCGGGTACTGGGCGTAGGCCGGGCTGGCCGGCGTGTACTCGATGTAGGGCGAGGACAGCGACGGGACCGGGGCAGCCGGGATCACCACACTGGGCTGGACGATGGCTTGCGGATAGATGTAGTGGGGGGTCAGCCTGTGGGCCAAACACAGAGGGTCAGGGCCAGGGTCAGGCGGCAGAGCTGGGGACAGCGGGCTCCGGCGGGGAGTGAGGGAGCGGGGTGAGGCTCCGTTCCCCTGCCCGGTCTATTCCTCATCTGTAAAATGGGGACAGCAACAACACACCAGATGTGCTCCTACCCCAGGGCCTTTGCACTGGCTGTTCCCACTGCCTGCCACCCACTTTCCCCGGCTGTCCAGAGCTCCCCTTCTCAAAAAGCCCCTCCCAGACACCCCCAGCCCAACCCAACGCTCCACACTCCCACCATCCCCCAGAGGGTCAGCTATGTGATTTCGAGGGGGCCCAGGTTTAAAAATGACTTCTGATTTTCAGAAGGTGTCAGCAAACATCGAGTCCGGCACGGGCTTCTGAGCCTGGGTCCTGTGGGACCCCACCCCTCCATGTCCCCGATTGTCTCCCCAGTGTCTGCCACCTGCCGGGTGACACCCGCAGGATGTGCGGCCTAGCACGCCTTGCCCCGCACCTGGGAGCCTCACCTGGTCATTGACAGCAGGGCCCAGCCCAGGGCACGGCGAACGTGGCTGAGTGAGCACCACGTGAGGGCGATGCACCGAGGGCGTCGACGAAGACAAAGAGGACAGGAGGGACCCTAGAAGCAAGGCCCCAGGCAGCCCTGGGCCCCAAACACCCTCAACACACTGAGTGGGGACACCTGCGGTCAGGCTGCCCTTCGGGTCCTCATCCTGTCTCATGACAGACGGGGCTCAGGGGTTCGGGGGCTCCCAAGGCCACACAGCCATCCCACACAGGGGACCCTCTGAACCCGTGCACGCCAGCCTTCCAGGCAGGGACGGGGTCCCACGCGTCGCCAGCGGGGAGACGCTCAGGAAGGCAGGATCGGCGCGGCGCGGGCCTGCTGTGCCAACCAGCGCTGGGCGTCCCTGGGCGGGTGGCGGGGCCTCCCTGGGCGTCCCGGCCTGTCAGGTCCCAGCAGCCTCATCGGGCAGGATGGAGCGGCTGTCAGCATCGGCCTCTCCTCACACCCGCACGAGGGGCACAGGACAGGGCCACACCTGGGGCAACAGGGAACCCCAACTCCTCCCAGCACCTATCAGCCACCGCCCCCCGCCCCCGCCCCCGCCAGGAGAAGCAGTTTTGAAAGACCAGGCTCCTGCCATTCCCTCCCGCTCGACACTCAGCAGGGGCGGACCCTGGGGCGGCCTTGGGAGCAGGTGGACAGGACTCAGGCGCCCCCCTCGCCCTCGCTCCGGCACCAAGTACATAGCGGGCCACGGCAGCGTCCACGGGACCGGCGACCAAGCAGAAAAAGCCGAGCGTCCCCCGAGGCCACCGAGCAACACCCCACGTCCCTCCAGGGCCTGCCGCACACGGTGGCGGGGGCGACCAGGCGGCCCGCGCTCGGCCCACGCCTCCGCCCTCCACGCCGTCGGGAGAGCGAACCAGCAGCTGAACAGACGTGCTGCCTCTGCAAAACCTCGACGTGCGTGCTCCACGTGACATCGTGGACGCTAAAACCACCAGATGTGTATCTGCGACCACGCCAAGAGAGGAGAGGCTGACCCGGATGAAACCCCTGCTTTTACGGGTCCAAGAGCTGATGGAACGTTCTCGGCACCGTGTTCCAGGTGCTCAGGGGGATCTGGAGGCCGCCGGAGGGTGCTGCCGGGCCCTGCGGCTGCTACCGGGCGCACGACTTCCCAGGCATAAGCAGGAAAAGGGGCCGTGAAGCAGAAGCCCCGCGGGCGCCCCCCACGGCGGCACAGACACACCAACGGGGTGTGCCCAGGCCGCGAAGAGCAGGGCCGCTGCGCACGCCAGCGCAGTGAGCCAGGCCGCACGCACTGCAAACCCGAGGCAAGAGTGGTTTGTTAACCGCCGGGGGCTCTGCGAGGGGGCCGGGACGGAGAACAAGGGCCATCGGGGCTCCTCCTGGGGAGACAAGGTCCGGAGGAAGACGTGCCAGCGTCCACCCGCGTCTGCAAGCGCACGTTGTGCCTGGAGGTGGTGGATGTTCGGGGACCCGTCCTTCCCCCCAAGGGCAGATCCAGAGGAACGAATCCTGCACCTGTGAGCCCCCGGGAAGGCCAGAGCGCCCACAGGGCCTGGTGTGGGCAGGGCTGCAGCCCCAGGGCCCTGGGGGGAAGGAGGGGCAGGCTGGGGCAGCAACACCCCTGCTGACCACAGGCTGTGCCCCCCGACGCCCCACCCTCTGCTGTGCTTGTCAGGAGGCCTGGGGGACGGACACACCAACCATCCGACCCATGAACCAGAGATGAGACTGCAGAGAGTGGTCAGGGAAGGCCTCTCGGAGGAGGAAGCATCTGCACAGAGCCCGGAAGACAAGACGGAGGTGGCTGCAGGGAACAGCATTCCCAGAAGGGGAAGAGCATGGAAGAGGCAGGTGCGTGCACTGCAGGAGCAGGCCAAGGTGCCAGCCTGTCCTCTGAGGCCGGCCTGTCCCGCCCCAGCGGCACGCACCCTGCGTGCTCACACCGCCCTACCAGGGTCTGTACGTGCCTCTGCCTCCCTGGAGCCCCCACCCCCAGGCGTCCTCCTGACCCCACCTGAGGCCGGCCCATGCCCCTGTCAGGAAAGGAGCAGAACGGAGCCACGACGGAGCGGATCTTGGTACAGTGCCTACCGGGACGCCCCCGGCACCGTCAGGGCCCCTGCTTGGCTCCTGGAACCTCATGAACATTCCTGAGTTTGAGGCCACGGAAGCCTAAAGCCCAGAACTTCTCCAAACATGGGCAGGGACACCCCTGCCGGAGACACCCCCAAGCGTTTGCTAAAAATGTGTCTCCCCTGCAGACGGAGGAGTCAGATGGCATCTGGGCATCTGCAGTTGGCGGCCCCTGGGGACTCTGATGCCCACCCTCACGCCAGCAGCGCTGCCCAGACCCACGCCTCACGCCGCCGCCCGCTCAGAAGGACCAGGTCTCTGGCCACGTGACCCCAAGGTCAGCCGGGAGGGCCGTGGTCACACGATGCAGGTTCCACACCGTCCACTGCCAGGACCAGACCTCTGTCCCGGCCAGCACAGGGACGCTGCCACGTGGTGCGAGCAAATACTGTTTAGGTCGGGAAGGAAGGGAGCCCCCGTTCGCGGACGCGCTGGGACGGTGCACATTGGCATCTGTTCACCCCCTTCCCTGGAGGGCTCTGCCCCCACCGCCCCTGCCCTCTGCAAAAAGCCCGATAACTTAGATTTCACGCCACGAGAGGTGCCCTGTTACCCCATTTCCCAGAGATGGAAGCTGAGGCTCAGAGAGGCCCGGGTGACATGCTCGATCACACGCCGGGGTGTGGCAAAGCTGCCTGGGCCCTGTGCCCCCAGGGACGGGCTGCTGGCTGGAGCCTGCGACCCCGGACCCACCTCGGGGGCCAGCCCAGGTCTCCGGGAGGCCACCCAGAGGGCAGAGCGGCGCCCGTCCTCAACCCGGCAGCCCCCAGTGCCTCTCCCCTGGAGAGAGGAGCTCAGCATCTCCAGAGACTGGGCCCAAGACAGGTGCGTGCGCCCAGACCGGGGTCCAGAGGAAAAGGAGGATTGGCAGGTCCTGCCACACAGCGAGGCCGGGACAGGTGAGTGGGGGAGGAAGCCGCAAGCCCCCCAGGAGGGGACGGACCCTCAGCTCTGCCCACTGGGAGGCCGGGGACGTCCACCCCAAGAGCGGGCTCCTCTCCGCCTGGGCAACTGTGCCCCTCCAGAACATCAGGCCATGCCTGGAACATTCCTGGTTGTCGCTTTCGTGACCAGATGCCCTGGCTGGGTGGAGACGGAGAAGCGGAGCTGCAGGGGTGCAGGTGAGCCGCACACAGCCCACGGGGAACCCTCCGAGCTCCCGGTGGGAGGGCCCCTCCCAGGCCCGCACACGAGCTCCTGGCCGCCGGGCACCCGGGGGAAAAGGGCGGGAGTGTCCAGGCGGCTCCTTGCCGCCCCACCTCGCTGCCCAGAAAACTCGGGGCGCTGCCAACCTCCACACGCCTCATCTTCAGGCCCCTGGAAAGGGCCCGGGCCTCACAACACCCTGTGCTGACCAAGGCTGGCCTGTCGGCCCTGCCCACGCTCCGCCAGGCGCTCCTCACTCCCACCCTGGCCCCCCGAGTTTCCCCACCATCTCTTCAGGTCAAGCCTCCACCCACAACACATCATAGCAGGTCCACTGTCCCCACCTCTGCCCCCATCTGGTGGCCAGAGGATCATCTTAAGAGCATGAAGGAGACCAGGTCCCCCCCCAGGACCAAGCTGTTCGCCCCACGGCTTCCCACGGCACCAGGCCTCAACTTCCCCCAATTATTCTCACTCAGTGTCCTCATTCCCGCCACCTCCAGCTCCCTTCTGTTCCCCAGACTCAACGAGCGCCTCTACCCCAGGACCTTTGCACCTGCTATTCCCTCTCGTTTGCTTCTTCCTCCTTCCCTCAAACCTCACCTCCTCAGAGGCCTTCCCTGACCAAACCCCAGGCCAACACCAGCACACCCCATGCACCACCAGCTCTACTGCCTTCTTGGTTATTTACCGTTATTTACCGTCTGGTTATTTACCGTCTTGTTCTGTTATTTCCTCCACGAAAACATAAGCCCTATGAGGAAAGGGACTGGGTCCCAACCACTGAGCACATCACCTGTCGAGTGCAGAGGGCCCCTCCTGGCACTGCTGGCACCCGGGTGGCAAAGGAGCCTCCCCCAGGATTGCCGACCGTTTCCTGGACCCTCTGAAGGCAACAGAGGCAGCCCTGCCTGGCACAGCTGGGGGACTCTGGGGAGGCGAGACCTGCCGGCTCAGTTCACGGCTGGCCTTGGCGCTTGCTCTGTGCCTGGCGGCCTCAGCTCTGCCTCTGTGGGTGGGATCCCCCCCAAGGGGCTGCCCTGAGGATTTAAGGCTCTGCGTGCCCTAGAGCCATCCGGGGGTCTGAGGGAGGGTGAGGACCAGCCCCTAGGAGTGCAGCCGGGAGCCCTGGAGCGACAAGCGGACTGGCCGGGGGGGACAGTCAGGCCCAGGGTCAGAAGCTAAAGGTCAGGTCACCAACGCCCACCAGGGCTGCTCCTGCCCCGTGCGACCTACTGAACGGGGGTCTCGGGGCCTCACTCCCATCCCCCGGGGGCCGTGAGTCTGCTGGCGCCTGCGGCACCCCAATTAATGACGCTGCTGACTTGGCCCCCAGGAGGCCCCGGGGTCCAGAGGCGAGAACCCTGAGTCTGAGGCCTGGCGTCTGACCTGTTTCCCTCTCTGTAAGCCGAGGCTGCACTGAGCCCGACAGAGCGGCCCTGGGTCCCCGGAGCCCCCATAGAAGGCAGGGGTCTCAGGGCTCCGAGCAGCAGGGCCAGGAAGGCCTGGGCACACGGGGTCAGCACCCGACCGCAGCCAAGGGCAGCAGCGGCGCGGACAACGGCCGGGGACAACGGCCGCACGCCACACACTCAGAGCAAGACTCGGGAGGGAATCGCCAGGGCCCCGGAGGGACCCGTTTCTGAACACAAAGCCACCCCCAAAAATAAAAGCAAGAAAGGCAAATGAGCCCGTTTCACTTTTTCTGCCGTCTGGAGGTTTTCGCCTGCCTCGCCTGCCGTGCTGGACGCGCAGGCAGCGCTGGGGGCGCAGGGAGGGGCCCCAAGAGGCCGCCAGCGCAGGCAGGAAACCGGGCCGTGCAGGAACCCCCACAGGGGACACGAATGCTCCCCGGGGCCATCAGACAGCAGGCCCAGGTGGGGGCGGCAGGTGTGGGACAGTGTCAGGCCCTGGCTCGCATCCCCACCCAACTTGTCCGAACCTGAAATCCTCCCGTTCCCCCAAACCCTCAGCCTCACCTGCCCCCCTTCCCCAAGGCCGAGCCACCCCTCCATGTGCTCAGCCCGGAGCTCTGGAAGCTTCCCGGCTCCTCTTCCACACATTCTTTAAAATGTACTCGGAATCCTGCAGCTGCTCACCCTGGCGCCGGAGCCAGCAGCACCACGGCCTTGCACGGGGACTGCGGGGGGGCGCGGGGGGCCTGCCTAGGAGGGCGCTTTCAGGACACAAGGGACCCAGCCCTCCTCCGCTCAGGGGCCCCCTCAGGCCCGCAGCCCTCAGAACAATCTAAAGGCACCCCTGGGCCCCCACTGCCCACTTCCTCCCGCTGCTCACGCTGGTGCTGCAGCCCAATCGCCGCCCCCGCCTGCTGCCACCTGGTCCCCCTGCACACACTCCTCTGCTACAGGCCCCTCCGCACCCCTAACCTGGCTCTGCTCTCCGTCATCCCCACGGCACCCTCGGCCCTGCCACGGAGCATCTGCTGACCACACTGGCTGAACGCACTCCCGGCCTCCTCCTCCCACCACGTGGGGGTGGGGGCACGAAGGCAGAGACCCCCACAACCCTCCAGGGCCCTCATCACGTCCACACGGACAACAGGGAAGCTGGGGCTCCCCGAGAAGTCACGGCAACGAGGCATCGCACTCGCCAGTTGTGAAGAAGGCCCCCTGGGAAGCCCTTCCCCCCCCAGGACACACCCATGGGGGTGCTCAGACACCCCTCGGCCTCCTCCGTCTGTGCTCAGGCCCCATGCCTCGGCCCGAGCCTGCTGGTCGGGGCTCTCCGGGCCTCAGCAGAAGGCCCTTCCTGCCAGGGCAGTGGGTCGGAGCGAGGGCTCATCCTCCAGGAGCCCCAGAGCCGCCCCGAGGGGCTGGTTTCTGTTCCAGCCGTGGGGCAAACAACAGGTGCGCGCGGGCCGCCCCCGGGGGAGGGCCACACGCCAGCCCACGCCTCGCTCCAGTGGCTGCCAAACAGGAAGCTACAGTGTGGGGAGCAGGGCCACCCCAGGCACCCTGAAAGTAAAAACAAGCCAGGTGACGCCACAGCAGGCACCAGCTTCCTCCCAGCCCCCATGGCCTCCGGCTCTGACCTCACTTCCTGCCGCACCCCCAAGATGCTGACACCCCCCCAGCCTCTCCCACTCCCTCCCCACCCAACCCTTTATTTCCTCCGGATTATGAAATAATGGTACAAGCCCCAGAAGTTGCAAGGACGGCGCTGGGAGGTCCCGTGTACCTCCTGCACTGTCCCCCGGGTGGTGACATCACCCCGCGCGTTACCAAAACCAGGAACCCGATGCTGGCACGCCGTTAGCTAGGCTGCGGGCCCCGGGCAGGTGTTTTCTTGGTGTGTCCTGGTGTCAGCCCAGGACACTCTATCACATGTGCAGGCGGCCCGCCCACCACGACACGCACCACACAGAACCGCTCCCCGATGGGGAACCGCCCCCGGCCAGCCACCCCGGCCGCGACACCGGGCACCGCCTCGGGACCCTCGGGGGCACAGAAGAGTTTTTAATAGTCTGATGTCCCCACTGGAAAGGGAGCGCCCACGAGTGGGGAACCGACTCTGTGTCTCTCTTACATAAAGCATCCTGGACACGGCTCCTGGCGTACAACACCCCCAACATGAGGAGTGAATGAATGAATAAATGAATGACCCTTTACTCCTGGGGACACTGGTACGTTCCCGTCACTCCCCAGCCCCTCTCCTATCCTGGTAACCCAGGGATGGGCTCAGACCCCTGCCTCAGCGTGCACACACACGTGGCCCCGTGATGGCAAGGGCAGTGGGGGCGTCACAAGGGGCGCAGGGCTCCCGGAAAGTCAGGGCACGTGCCGCCCCCAAGAGGATTCCGGGACAGTGGTCTGTCCTGGGGCGCCTGGCTCCCATTTGTTCGGAGCTGGCCAGGGGGAGGCAGCCGTTCACCCCCCTCCCCGCCTGCCCCCGACACCGTGTGAGCTCGGGCAGGTTCCTCACCCACCACCGCCACAGGCCTTGTCAGGGCGCTGCGGGAGACGGTCACTGACAAACCCGGAGTCATCCCGGGAAGGCCAGGCCCCAACTGGCTCTGCCCATGGGGGCCGCTCAGTGCTCAAGGCCGCCCTGTGTGGCTGCAGCATCCTGGTCCCCACCTCGCGGACGGGGAGGTGAGCCCAGGCAGGCCCCGGGATCCTCACTCCAGCACCCGGCGATGCTGCTATCTGGGACCCGGGGCCTGGCCGCACGCCTGGCACAGAGCGGGGCTTGTGGTCAACTGGCACGAAGGCCTCAGCAAGGCCCCCTTAAGAACAGGGGTGGGGGCTGTGCCCAGAGAAGCAGCTGGCCCTTCAAAAATAACCCAAGGAGAGGCTCCAAGTACAGCCAGGCCCAGGACAAACCTCAGATCCTGGCAGGCCTCGGGCCCAGGCGTGGACACAGCCTCTGACACCAGGAGGTCCCTTCCAGGCCAGACCCAAGCTCTGCCTACACATGCGCCCTCTCCCAACAGCCCGGAACCTGCCTGCCTGCAGGCTGCGGACGGTCCCACCAGGGCAGCTGAGCCGTTCGCTGGAGGCCTATGTGGAGGCCGGAGTCCTGTCATTAAGTCCCTTGTCACCTGCCAAGGAAGGACCCTGCAAGCCTCAGGCCTTGGCCCCCCCACGTATAGTTCCGTGACACAGAGCCCAAGGCAGGTCCCAAAAGACCCCGACCCACTTGGAAAAACCGAGGGCAGGGGCATCCCAGCAAGAAGCCTAACGTGTAAAACATCTCGGGCGAACCTTCCGCACCGAGGTGTCCGGCCCAGCGGGCAAGGCTTCGGCCGTGGCCCAGCCCCAAAGTGGGGCCGTGGACTCTTTGGAGCCGCCCAAGGCAGGGGATGGGAGCCAGGAAGGCTGTGGGGAAGTCCAGCCGGGCAGGAGAGGGGTTAACGGGCGCCAGCTCCCACCGTGCCCCCGGGTCCCACGGCGCCCTGGCCAGCGACAGGCCTGCCCCGCCACCAGCCCGCAGCGCACCACGCCGACTGCTGAGTCAGGCCGGCCGCGCTCCCGCCCGATTGTTCTTGTTCCGCAAAGACAAAAGACAAAAGGGACGCTGACGGCCCAACTCTCCCAGCTGAGGGGCGCTGCGGGGAGGACAGCTGACCCCGGGCCGCCCGGCCCCAACCCCCGGGCCAGCACCCCCAGGGCCCCACCCGCCACCCTGCCGCCCAGACTAAGGCCTGGTGGGAGGCGGCGTGACCCGGAGAGGCTTCGGTCCGCTGGCCGCTGGCAACGAGGAGCTGGACGGTCCCTCTGACCCCTTGTGCCGGTTGGGTCCCCGCCCCTTGGCAACCAGCAAACAGAACTGGCCGCCTCCTCGTCACGGGTATCCGGTGCCAGCCAGAGATCTAGTTACAAAACACCGTCACCTGAAGTCGGGAAGACGCCGCGGCAAAAGCCGGGTTGACCCCTGCCCCAACCTCACGTGGGTGGCACTGGGGGCACCATGAGGGCAAGGCCGGGGCACCCTTCCTACCCGCCCACCCCAGAGAGCGGCGGTGCAGTGTGGCCTCGGAGCCAGCCAGCCCGGTTTCAGATCGCGCCACTCAGGGCACCCTGGCGGTCTGCGAACCTGTCTCAGCTTCCTCATCTACGGAGTGAGGACCACGTCAGTCCTGACCTCAGAAGGCTGCTGTGAGGGCAGGAGGGAAGGGGGGGCAGGGGCACGGAGCCCCACGCTCGCACCATGGGACGCACTTGGTTTCGGTCGGGGGAACAACAGACGAGGCACCTGGAGGCTCCAGAAGGCCCAACAGCCCCAGAGGGAACCAGGATTTGAACCCAGGTCTGCAGGCTCCAGAGGCCGAGTCCTGACAGTTACTGGAGCCTTAGAGACAGGCTCAGAGGACCAGTGACGACCTAGAACTTGGGAGGGGAAGGCTCTGCTGCATTTGAAGCAACAGAGCTGCAGGTGCTCCAGGCCTGTGCCCCAGCTCTGCGGGGCCAGCACCCGCCCCACCCCACCCCAGGCGCCGGGGATGGACCTGGGGAACAGAGCCAAGGCTACAGAAAATGAGGAACGCCCTCCCCCTGTGACCTAAACTCCAAAGAGGAAGGACCTAGGGTGATGGCAGGTGTCCCCAAATACCTTCCAAGACGGCTCCAGACACTGATGAAGCTGATCCCGGGGCCAGAAGGAAACCCAGAACCACCTGCTCCCAGCCGCCCCCCGGGCTCCGTCTCCGGAGAACAGACCAAGAGCTGAGCTCCCACACACGCCAATCCACGCCAAGGCCACCACGCAGACACAGATGCTGCCTGTCTGGGCCAGCACCCCCAAATCAGAGGCATGTAGCAACTCCCCGGCCATCTGTCTGACCCGCTCCGTGTCCCCACCCACCCCAGCCCAGCTCCCACCCCTGCCAGCGAGCCAGGTTGCTCCTCTTTCCAGGGCAGACACACACTCCTGCAGACACACACACTCACACAACTTGAAGCACACGACCTAGAGGCTGGGATGTGGTCTCTGACAGCTCAAGTGCTAGTGTCCTGACAGGGGCCACCTGTTTTATAACTGCCCTCATCACCCCCGCCCCCCGCCCCCAACAATCAACCTGCTCCCGGTACTGGGGCACACAGCCGACATCAATCATGGGGCCGGGAAGTCACACCGCATGGCAGGCTCCTTTGTGCCCCTGAAGCGTGTGTGTCTTTCCACGAGCAGCTGCCAAGACTTATTAGAAGTTTAAAAAAAAAACGGCGAAGGGAGGGAGGGATGAGCACTCCTGACAAAAGGCCCACAGGCCGGGCCACTCGTGCTGGACAGCTGGCCCCGGTGCGGTCTCACCTGCTGCAGCTCTCATAAACACCAGACCTGGATGGCAGTGACCTGCCGCCACCATCTGTCACCCACCAGAGCGGGTCACCAGGCACCCTGACAAGAGCCCAGCCGCGGTTCCACGGAATGTGGGGCACACTCCCAGAGCTCACGTGCCCCCAGTAGGCCCATCCTAAGCGCTCCACCCACACAACTCCCAGATGCCATTACCACCCCCGTTTCCCAGAGAAGAACACTGAGGCACACACGGAACCGTGCCACCATGTAAGCTACCAGAGGTCACACAACTCATCAAAGGGAAGCCAGGATCTGAGACCAGGCTGGCAGGCTGTCGGGAGTGGAGAAGTGCCCCCCGCCCTCCCAACCCCCAGAACGCAATCACATTTCTGGAAGATCAGAGAAAGGGATGGTTCTCAGACACAGGAAGGCGGATTTGAACATGACAACCAAAGCTGTGGGGCTGGCGGTCCTGGGGTGAGACTCCCTGGGAACACGGGGCGCCTATGGCCTGCCCTGGCTGGCCTGCCACCCCTCCTCCAGCCCTGCCCCCAGCAGCCACATCCACTCACCCATAAGTCCGCTGGATCAAGGTGGGGTGCAGCTGCTGCACGCCGATGGCAAAGCCTAAAACCAGACACCAGTTAGAGGCTCGGCCTCACCAGGGGAGCAGAAACACACAGCCCTACCCATCCACCCCCCCCACCCCCCAACAAAAGTTGGAGATAGATAAGGGGCTTTGCCTACACTCCCAGGCCACCCTCCTCCCACCCACCGGAAAGCTCCCTGCCGAAGCGAGCCCAGGGAGCAGGGCAGCAGCACCCTCTGGGTGTGGGTCCTCGTCTCCAGCCCCGGGGACCAACTTCCTCCTTCCCTCGGGGACAGCCGATGCGCCCTCCTCCCCCTGCCCCACCGGCCCATGTGCCCAGACGCAGGGGTCCAGCTCCCGAGCTAGAGGATGGCGGCCCTGTGACGGCTCTGCGAGCACATGATAGCTGACAGCCACTCCTGGGGCCGGGCCGGGCGGGGGGGCCTCCTCCACCGCACAGATACCAGCACTGAATATAGCAGTCGAGGCGAGCCAGGGAAGGAGAACACGGGCTCTCTCACCCGTCTGGAGGCTCCTCGGCTTGGCGCCCAGATACGCCAGGTTCACATTGGCCTTGCGGCCGTCGATGTTGGGGTTCGGGTCTTTGCAAGCTCTCTCGGCCGCCGCCCGGTCGGCCATGGTCACCTGCAGGAGCACAGGGGCATCAGGGGTTTCCCTCAGGCGCTGGGAGGAGCACAGGGCTGCCTGCTCCGGGGAGGGGCCCCCACTTCCCCCTGGGGGGGGGCTCTCCCACCCTCGGGGCCCTCCCACCAAGGTGCTCCTGGATTCCTCTGCTCCCTCCGAGCTCAGGCGCTGGGGAACCTGCCTTCAAGGGCAGAGCTCCCCAGGGGAGACACGGCACCCTGCCCCCTCCCCTCCCCTCCCCTCCCCCTCCCCCAGAAGGGGGAGGGGCGGGGCAGCCCTCCTGCCTGCCTGTTGCGGGGGCCTGGGGGGCACTAGTTAGAAGGGGAACAGGACACGAGTCTTCAGGTCGTCTCCGACTTGAGCTGCTGTTTATTTGGGGCCCTGAGCGGAACTCCCAGGACACGGTGAGGGAGGGGGTGCTCGCGGCCTCCAGGGCGCCCGGGGGGGGGGCGGGAGCCTGAGCTCCCGCTTGCTTGTTGCTCCAGGAAGTCCCGGCAGCGTCCGACCGTCCCCAAAAGCTCCCCGCAAACTCCCAAGTGCTAATTGGACGCAGCGGCTCCGCCTCTGAAGCCGGGAGCGGGGTGGGTGGGGGCAGGGCGGCGGGCGGCCGAGCGCGCACCTCGGCGGGGCCCGGGCGGGGGCGGCAGGTGCGGGGCGCGGCGGGGCGCGGCGGGGCGGGGCGCGGGGCCACTTACGAAGCCGTAGCCGCGGGACTTGCCCGTCTGGCGGTCGGTGATGACCACGGCCTCCTCGATGTCCCCGAAGCCCTCGAAGTACTTCCTGAGCGAGGCGTCGGTGGTGTGGTAGGGCAGGCCGCCCACGAAGATCTTGGTGAACGTGGTGTCCTTCTGCGAGCCGTGCATGGCGCCGGGGGCGGCCGGGGGCCGCGGGAAGCCCGCGCTCGGGGCGCACGGCGCGGGCTGCAGCAGCATGGGGGGCGCCCCACCGCCTACGGACCCGGGCCGCGCGGCGCCGCGCTCATGGGCGGCGGCGGGCAGCGAGCAGCGAGCAGGGCAGCGGCGGCGCCGCTCCGGCCCCCGGGCCCGTCCGCTCGCGGGGCCGCTCCCGCCTGCGCGCTGGCTGCGCTGCGCTGCGCTCCGGCCGGCGCTCGGGGCACTCTGCGCCGCGCCGCCCGCCCCCGGGCTTTGTAGGCGGCCCCGCCCCCGCCGCCGCGCCCCGCCCCCCGCCGCCGCCCGCCCCGCCCCGGGCGCGCAGGGGCCGCCGGGAGCCGTAGTCCGGGCCGGGCCCAGGGAGCCCCGCGGCGGGGCGGGGCGGGGCGGGGCGGGGCGGGGCGCGGCTCGCAGCGGGGCTGGGGGTTGCCCTGTGCGCGCCCCCCGGAGTCCGGCCCCCGCCCTCGTGGCGCGCACAGCCTGGTGCACCAGAGGTAAGCGGCGACCGGCATCAGGGGTCCCGAGCCAACGGGACGAGCCACGCAGGATGCGGCAACGTGTATTAAAAGCTGAGATGCGGGATCCCTGGGTGGCGCAGCGGTTTGGCGCCTGCCTTTGGCCCAGGGCGCGATCCTGGAGACCCGGGATCGAATCCCGCGTCGGGCTCCCGGTGCATGGAGCCTGCTTCTCCCTCTGCCTGTGTCTCTGCCTCTCTCTCTCTCTCTCTCTGTGTGACTATCATAAATAAATAAAAGAAAAAAATTTAAAAGCTGAGATGACCCTGGTTTCGTCTACAAGCAAGATTCATTCGACGAAAGCCTCCCAGGGCCCCTCGTGCGGCGGGCACGGCAGGATGGGGGCCGCCTGGATGCCCGGCACCCACACCCTCGCTCCGCGGACCAGGCAACGTTGAGCCCACAGTGCACAACCGGGAGGGACGCAAACCAGGGACCCGCCATCCGGGAGGGTCCCCGGAGGAGGTGGCTCTGGCCTCTCCAGCCCGGCCGGCATCAGGGATTCCTTCCTCCGTCTGCGTGGACGACCCTGCCGCGCGGCAGTCCGGCCCCTCCGTCCCCGTCCCCAGCCGCGGAAGCAGGCCATGCCAGGGCCTCTGTGAGCTCCACACCAGGCAGGACCGGCCACAGAACTTGTTCCAAGTTTTTAGAAATTTCATACCAAACCCAGCGTGGGGCCCTTCTGAGCTCGGGGGGGGGGGGGGGGGGGGGGGAGAGGGTCCCACCTCCACGCGGTGCAGAGCGTGGCTCTGGGCGCCCCAAACACTCCGCACGTCCGTCCGGGCACAGCTGTGCACCCACTTGTACGGTGGAGACCTGCGGCGCTAAGTGGGGTCCCTTCGGGCCGACTCTGTGACCCTTGAGCCTCCTCTGGGGCCGAGGGATACAGGCCGGGGCCTGCGGGACTGGGGGTGGCGCGGCGGGGAGGCGAACCACGTCCCCTGGTCTTTCGGGCGTTACCCGGCACCTGCTGAGTCCAGGCCCTGGGCCCCTTGGCCCTCCTCGCCCGCCTTCAGCAGCTCCCTGTCCCATCTAACTCCTGCCTCGGCCCTGCGGCTCACGTTCCTCCCACACCCCAGGCACAGTCCTGCCTCCTCCAGGCCCTTGGCCTCATTCTTGGGCTCTTCATCCTGCCTTCTCATCCCCTTCGCTGTACTTCTTTCCCGAAGCCCTGGTTGCCTGCACCTGCCTGTACGGCCTCCCCCTTCTGCTCGGAGGGACCTTGGACGTCTTGCTCAAGCGGCAAGGCCTGGCAAGCAGGGGGCCCTCGGCAAGTGTTTGTTGAGTGAATGCACGATGGAACGGAGGTGAGGCAAGCTCTGCACGGGGTTTTCCAGAGCGCCCTCTGGAAACTTTTAAGTGAGGCCCAGACTTCTTTCCGAGAGGCCAGGGAGGGCGGCCAGCAGCCGGCCGCGTGATCTGGGGCGCGCTGAGTGCCTTCGCCGGCCTCAACCTCCCCTTGCGCGGCGGACAGGGCCTCTCGGAGGCCACCCAGCCTTGGCCGGACAGACCCGGGCGGGGCGGGCTGCGCCTTGGCCCCGAGGCGCCCGCCGCCGAGACTCTCCGCCTACAAGTCCCAGAGCCGCCCGCGCCCGGCCCCGCCCCCCGCCCCGGCCCCGCCCCCGCGCCCCGGGCCCCTCCCGGCGAAAGCCCCGCGCGGCAGGAGCGCCGGCCTGGAGCTCGGCTGCACGCGGGGCGGCGGCGGCTGCGGAGCACGTGCTGGCGCCGCGGGGTCCGGGGCTCCCCAGCCGGGGGAGGGGGGGCGGGGGGGGCCTCCCGGGGCGGGAACACGGGCTCGGGCGGGGCGGGGCGGCCGCGTGCACCTCGCGCCCCTGCCCGGCCCGGGGCCGCGTGCGCCCGAGCGCGCGGGTGCCTGGAGTGCGTGGGGCGGGAGGGGGCTTCACCGGTTCAGCCTGCGGCCCCTAGTAGGGCTTCTGCATTCCCCACCTCTCCTCGCGCCAGGTGGCCCCACGGGCTCCCACTTCGCCTTGGGAATCAGCTCTTCCCCCAGCACATCCCTATTAATGGCCCATCAGGTGTCAGGCCAGGGCTCCAGGCCTCAGGACAGGGCGGGCAGGAAACAAGCAGACACCCCCCACCACCACCACCACCTCCAGGGCTTACATTTCATTTCCGGGGAGTGGAGAGACCATGAATGAATAGAATGGTGAATAGTAGGTTTAGGTTTGGGTAGGTTTTTCTAGTCCAGGGGTGGAAGGGGGACACCGAAGAGGAGCAGACAGTGATACCTGTTCTCGAGAGTCAGGGAAGGCCTGTGGGATTGGTGACAGCCAGGGCCCCTGGAGGACAGGGGACGGCAGAGAGAAGGGAATGCAAAGGCTCAGAACACTTTTTGAGTGTTGGGCACACACACCGCCAATAATGATAAAGTTACTTTGTTTGGAGCTGGGTCCTTGACTAGGTGACTTACACAGATTAGATGATTTAAACTCAAAATAATCATTATCATCAGTGGGTACTACTAGCCCAGTGTTAAGAGGGAGGGCGGCGAGGCTCAGAGTGGCTTCCCCAAGGCCACGGAGGGCAGCAAATGGTGGCCAGTCCACTGTCCCATTTATTCTTCGCACAGCCTCTAATGGAAGACTTGTCTGCTCTGGTTGAAGCCTGCGCAGGTGGGACCTCAGAGATGTCAAGTGAAGCGAGAATGAAACAGAAGTCAGGGGGAAGGACCAGACTCAGGACCCTACTCCGCAAATGCCAGCCCTTGTCTGAGAGCATGCCTGGGTGAGGGCCCTTGTTGTGCTCGAATTGTGTCCCCCCCAAAATGAGTTCACATCCTAATCTCCGGTCCTCATGAATGTGACCTTATTTGGATGTAGGGGCTTCTTTAATAATCTAATCTATTTAAGAGAAAGTCATATTGGATTAGTATGGGGCCTAATACCATGACTGTTGTCCTCACAAGAAGCCCACGTGAAGATGCACACACCAGTGACAACAGAGCAGAGGCTGGAGAGATACACGGGCCAGAGAGCGCCGGCTGCAGAGTACAGCCCCACTGAACGCCGTGACTTTGCACTCGTGGCCTCTAGGGCTGCGTTGGGGCAGCCCCACAAGACTCGGCGCTGAAGGGACGGGCAAGGCAGAGCCCCAGCAGATGGAATCCCACAGCCTGTCACTCTTGGGATGGGGAAGCGCCATCAGGGCCTTGGGGGGAGGGGCGGGCCCCCCAGTGTCCTCCCAGGACTCAGGCGTGGGAGGCAGCTCCGCTCCCAGCCTTCCTGCTCAGCTGGGGAAGGTGGGGATCCAAGGGTGCCAGGCGCGAGGAAAACACTCAGGAGAGGTGTGTGGAGGGGGGCACGGAGCACAGCCAGAAGGTGGGGAGCAGGGGGCATGCAGAGGGATCCCCAAAGCCTGCTTATCTTCATGGAGGCCCGAGTGACTCGGGGTTTCTGTGGACTCAGGCCAGGGGTGCATTCACCTCAAAGCCAGGCTGCAAGGTGGAAGCGTGCGGGTCCCCTGCTGCCACCTCAGCCCCAACTGGAGGCTTGGGGGACCCCAAAATAAAACATCAACATGACAAACAAAAAGAGGAAGCGAGGGGGACCTCCGCTGGCCAGCGACTTTCACACATCCCTTAAGCCCGATTGGCCTATTTCGGCCCCCCTCGACAGGTGATGAAAGCCACTTTCTTTGCAGGCTGTGGGGGGCCAGGCGGGGAGAGAGAGGGCAGGCCAAGGCCAGACAGCCCTACTTTCGTGTCCTGCACACATCACACGTCTGCCGGTGACAACCACGTCCCCAGGCCTCAGTCTCTTCAGCTCTAAAATGGGTGTAATGGTAGCAGCTTCGTCACAGGGGCCCATGGGAAGCTGCAGGAGGAAAACACAGAAAGTGCTGAGGTCATCCTCACACTGAGTGGGAACTCAGTAAATGCAGACTCCTGCAATTTTCGGTTTTTTTCCAGCACGCCTCGGCTCCAGCCTACACAGCAGCCTGGGGCCAGGTGGGGAGGTGGGGCCGTGCCAGCCCCTCCCACGCAGGCTCCTTCAGGCCTTCCCATTGCCTGGGGGATGCAGTCCCAAATCCCGCTGTTGGAGATGGCCTCCTGCCCCCAGCCAGCTGGAAAAGCCCATCCTGCCCTTGCAGGCCACGTCCCCTCTCGGGGACCCTGGGCAGTCAGCTGAGGCCTAAGGCCCCTCCTCCGACGATGGTGTCAAACAGCAAAGTGGCTAGAGATGCAAAGGAAAATAATCACATTAAAATGCAGCTATTAGGGACGCCTGGGTGGCTCAGGGGTTGAGCATCTCCTTTGGCTCAGGGAGTGATCCTGGAGTCCTGGGATCGAGTCCCCCATCGGGCTCCCTGCGAGGAGCCTGCTTCTCCCTCTGCCTGTGTCTCTGCCTCGCTCTCTGTGTCTCTCATGAATAAACAAATAAAATATTTTTTAAAAATAAATAATAAAATGCAGCTATTAAAATATTTTTAAAAAACCATAAGCGTGTGAGATAGGAAGGCGTGTGCTCTTTTGCTGATGCATTAAGCCACAAGAGCCGATGGTGGCTGTGAGGGGGCTGTGGTCGCAAAGGGGGTCTCTCCGGATAGAGTCAAGGTGTTGACAGGGCTGGCTCCTTCTGGAGGCTCTGGGGGGCAATCCGAGCCCTGCCCCGTCTCAGCTTCTGGAGGCTGCTGGGTTCGTGGCTCGGGGGCCCTGCCACCAACTTCAGGGCCAGCTGCCCGGGGTCTGTCTCAGGCCACACCACCCGGACGCTCTCTCCCTCTGCCTCCTGCTTCCCTTGCTAAGTGGAAGGTGATCTCCCTGTCTCAAGGTCCGGAGCCTTACTCACCTCTGCGACGACCCTTTGCCATGTGGGCAGCACGGAGAGCAGTGGCCCCCTTTGGAGCTGACGGTGGGGTTTCCTCGGTGGACATCCCAGGGCAGGGCACCGCCTCGGTGAACCCTAGAAAGGTGACCAGTGCTGATCTGAAAACGTAGATCCACTCCCCGGCGATTCCCCTGCTGAAGGCCGCACACTTTCTGGCACTCTACAGGTTAGCGGGTGTGCTGGGAAGCTCCTCAGCCCGGCGTGCATGTGGCTTCGAGAACTCCGTGAGACCAAGGCCAGGCAGAGGCCGATCCTGTCTGTGCCATGGGAGTGAGGGTGCCGGCCTGGTCCCCAGGGAGCCCAGGAGTGTGCTGGTGAAGGTGCCTGCAGGTACGGCGTGGACCCGGGGTCCGTGTTGGGGTGGGGGACACCGTGTCACACAGTTGAGAAGCGAATGGCTACCTGGGAACACTGTCCTGGTCAGCTTGGGCTGCTGTGAAGACCACATGCTGCGGGGGTTAAAGACAGAAATTACTTCCTCACAGGTCAGAAGTCAAGATGAAGGTATTGGCAGGGTTGGTTTTTTATGAGGCCCCTGTCCTTGGCTTGCAGGTGACTGTCCTCCCCGTGTCCTCACGTGGTCTTTCCTGTGTGTCTGTGTCCTGATCTCTTCTTAGAAGCCATAGTGATGACCTCACTGAATTTAATCACCCCTGTAACGACCCCAACTCCCAGTGTGGTCACACTCTGATGCATTGGGGGTTGGGACTCACCACAGGAATTTTGGCGGGGGGGACACAATTCAGTCCATACTGTATACCTACCTCGCTTTTGCAGGCAACTCAGAATTGTGCTTGGGGCCTCCCATGCTGGTCAAGGGGCCCCTCCTGCAAAGTCCCCCGGAGGCGGCCAAGGACTGGGGTCATGTTGCACGAGGTCCCACATGAGATGGAGACCCCCGGCATCACGGGACATGCCTTGAACCTAAAGACAGTGGGGAACACATGCCTCAAATAATTCCCTCACTAAAACTCATCATCTACTGCACTTTTGCTTTAAAGGTCAAGCCCAGTGTCGGAAAGATCCAGAATGGAAATGATGGCCTACCTGGAGCTGGAGGAGGCCCAAGGTCAGGAAGGGTGGGGCTCAGCCCTGCTGGGGAAGGCCCCGGGTTGCAGAGAGTCCCAGCCAGCCCCTCCAGGCCTTGGGGTGATGGTGACACTGCCCATCCCGCTACCAGGGGCCGAAGGGCCCCAAGTTTCCGACCCGTCCTGCAGGAAGCAGCATTGCCAGTGCCTGGATGACCCGAAGGGCAGTGTGGGTTTGGCACGCGGGGTGCTGGTGGCTGAGCTGCTTCTCAGCACTTCCATCCACCCCCCTCCTCACCCCCCACCCCAGGGGGAAACTCCAAGGATAAGCTCGCCTGCCAGCTCTCTTTAGGGGCTGACTCACGTTTTAAGCAAGTAAGCAACAGGCTTTTATTTGCTTTGGAAACAGCCCTCACCTTAGTAGTTCTCTGAATATTGATGCAAAATTCACGACAGACTTAGTTACAACCGGCTCTAAGATGAGTTGCTCAGCATCTACGGGCCTTGTGGGGACCTCACGCCTGTTGTGATAAAAACCCAAAAACAAAAACAAAAACAAAAACCACCTCTCAAAACTACATCCCCATGGTTCTCCTGCCTCCTCCCACCTCCTCCCACCTGGTGCTCGAGCTCTAGGCCATCAGGGTACCTGCACATGCCTCGTGTGCAGGGTGTCCCGCCGCTGAGCGGTGCAACGCTGGCCGCCTCTGGGCCTCCACCCGGCCCCCGTCAAGGGAACAGGATGCTCACGCTGAAACCGCCTCCTCCACCCTGCAGCCAAGATGGATTTCCCACCGACTAGCACGCGTAGGTCTAGAGCATTCAGAGTTACTAAGATTAGTCTCAAGGCGGCCCTGTTGGCCACCAGCACCCATCTGGGATGGAGATTTGCATTTCCTACTCTTTCCTCCCCAAAGCAGGGCAGAGATAATGCCAGAGGGTGAGTGGGCACTCAGAGTTGCCCACACCACGGGCAACAAAACTTCAATGTCCCATAAGGACACTGCGGGGTGGGGGTGGGGGGGGAGGATTAAATTTTAAGTAGAAAAATCAGGAACCTGACCTCTGAAAAATGATTTGACTTCAGTATTTCCTAAGGAGGCCATCAATCCTTGTAAAGATAAAAGTGTATAATGTCAGAGGATATTCTTCCAGCAGGATGAATAATCCCGACTACCTTACAAGCTTAGTAACACCACCAGGTGGAGAGCCCGCACTCCTTTGAACAAGCGCAAGTCCGCGGAGTAGCACCCAGAACACGGTCCCAGGCCTGGCACTGGGGGCGCGGGCGCCATCTGCTGGCGGCCTGGAAACCGCCTCAGGGCTGCGGGAAGCCTCCTACAGACCCCCCGGGGGTCCGGGGACAGCCCAGTCTGGGGACATTTTGGCCACTTCCCACGGATGTCATCCCACCTGGAAGTAGCACTAGGAGCTAGAACGGCATCCTGTTCCCTTGACGTGGGCCGGGTGGAGGCCCAGAGGCGGCCAGCGTTGCACCGCTCAGCGGCGGGACACCCTGCACACTGAGGCATGTGCAGGTATCCTGATGGCCTAGAGCTCGAGCACCAGGTGGGAGGAGGTGGGAGGAGGCAGGAGAACCATGGGGCTGTAGTTTTGAGAGGTGGTTTTTGTTTTTATTTTTGAGTTTCTATCACAACAGGCGTGAG